>NC_049175.1:23829770-24156183 GCF_009769625.2 Cygnus olor
ATGGGGTTAAGGAGAGCAAGGGGGAGTTCTGGCACTGCCTGCTGGTGTGTTATTGCAAGGTCTCCTCCAGAAGGAGGGTGCTGTGACCAGGTCTCCCCAGCCGCAGATCTGCTGTCACCAGGAGGATGCTGGTGGCCGTGGCTCCCCAGGGAGGGCAGGGATGTGGCTACATGTGGGGCTGCCCCAGGTCCTGCTTCCTCCCTGGGGACACCAGGGAGCAGCCCAGGCTCGGGGAAAAGGGACGCCAGCCCCACAGGATGATCTGGATCCGGCCCCAAGAGCTCATCAGCTGCTGGGGGTCAGCACAGAGCTGGGCCTGTGGGTCCCTTCGCAGAGCCCGTGCCCATCAGGCTTCGTTTCAGCACGTGGAGGTGGGGATGGGGAACCCCTTTCCCTGCAGATGCCACCCAAAGTCGGAGGCTCGGTTGGTGCGTGCGTTTTGAAGTCGCTGGGCCGTGGAGTGATGCATGGGAGGCGACAAGCCACTTAACCCGGCAGGCCTCCCGTGGCAGATAAAACACCGGCAGCGCTTGCCGTTTGCTCGTTCCGTGCCAGCCACTCAACAGCTCTCGGGGACGCTTGGAAAGGAGCCGTGTGCCGGGGGCTGGCAGCGGCAGGGCGATGCTCCCCATCCTCCGCCAGAGCCGTGTCACAGCCAGGGTGCTGGGGACAGCAAGGGGACAGCGTGTCGTCCCCAGCAGAGCCCTCGGGCGCACCAAAGCCAGGACAGCAAAGCCCCAGCCCCGGTCGCCCCTCTCCTTGTTAAGCTGCATGTGCTGAACCCGCTCCCTCCCCTGCCCCGGGTCCCCCGGAATCGTGCCCTGTTCGGTTTCCTCCTTAAGAAAATGCCCACATTATTATTATTTTTTTTTCTTTTTTCCTTCTTTATAACAAACTAAAGTGTAACTTGCACCCGACCTGACCTACTGCACGTGCCTATACCTGCTGCCCCTGTGAGTCCAACCACGGTTTACTCTCTGTTGCATCTCTCGCTGTGTGGTTTCCTCCCACCCTCCACCGGCGCTGCGTGTCCTTCTGTCCGTCCATCCCGTCCCATCCTGGGGCTGCTCCAAACCCCCAGGGCTGGTCCCGCAGCTCGGCTCTGCCGGGGACAGGCCTGGGTCCGGAGCATCCCTGGCAGGCTGAAGGTACGATGTCCCTCTGTGAATTAAACCCCATAAAAGTAGCTGGGGCAAAAATCATGCTTTGTGCACAACTGATGCTCGCTTTGAGGAAGGAAAAAAACCTCTTTCCTCACCTGTAGACGGGACCGGGCTACGTGGTCCTGCCAGCACCGAGGTGCTGGCCCTCACCCTTGCCTCTGTCACCCTCTGCCCTCTCTGAGTGGCTTCGTGTGACATTTGTGTGACATCCTGCTGGCTTGGCCACTGACTCTTAGGGCCATCTCCATCACCTGAAAGCCTTGGTGCCACCTGCCCTGCCGTGAGTTCAAAGGGACTTCGCACCTCCCAGCCCATCGCCTGCCTGCCTTTGGGGCCTGGAGCCCAGCACGGCCTTCCTCCCCTCCTCTTCCTCCCCACCCCGCCTGCGCTGCTCATCCTGCGCCGTTTGCTGGCTTGCAGCAGCCTGCGGGGCCCTGGGCGAAGGGGGGAGCGGGTGCGTGGCCGTGGGCCAACAGTGGGGTCAGGATGGGGCATAGAGGGGGTGGCAGGGGGGGATTGCAGAGCGAGGGGACCCGCTGTTTAATCAGGGCCACCCAGAAGCGATGGCAGTGGCCAGGGTGATGCGGGGGACCCCTGGAAAAGGCAAAAGCCCCGCTCCCCGTCCCCTCCTGGCTGTCCTCACCCAGGGTCCCGGGCTCGGGGTGCACGTGGCAGCGGGGCTGCATGGCTGGGCTGGGCGCATGCTTCGCGTTCGGCCCTCGAGGGCCAGCGGGACCAAACCCGGCCCTGCGCCCCGGGGAGGGTGCAGCACCCCGTGAGGATGCCAGCTGGAGCTCAACGCTCAACAGCCCTGTGCGGAAAGGTCCCCAGGGATCAGCATTTGGCTTTGGGGCTAACAGGCAGAGCTTGGCCCTGCCGTCCCCTGGGCTGCTGGGCATCTCTGCTGCGTCCTTGGCGTGCTCCCATGGGTGCACGGAGGTGCTGGGCATGGGTGCTCAGCCCTTGGCCCTTCCAAGACGGGAAGCAGCAGTGCCGGGTTGGTCCTGGGATGGAGCGGAAAGGCCGAGCAGAGCCTGGGCTGGGCTTTGCCTCCCTGCTCCGTGTCCCCGTGTGCATGAGCTGCCTGCGGCCCCGCTCGCCCCCCCGCCGGACGCCCCGGGTCCGGGGGCCGCTGCTCTGTTAACTCTTCTTCTGCTCGGTGACTCCTTCTTTCTTCCAGGCAACCCGCCGGGCCAAACTAAAAAAGCGCTGAAGCAGCGATTCCTCAAACTGCTGCCCTGCTGCCGGCCCAAATCCATCCCCTCGCTCAGCGAAAGCAAGTTGCTTCTTCTTGCCTTTGTGTGTGTGTGTCCCCAGCCGCGCTGCTGGCTGCCGCCCCCCCTGCCCCGCGGCTTTGGGGGGGGGGGGGGGGGGGGGTCAGGATCAATCCTGCCCCCGGAGGGGTCCGATCCAATGGGCTCTGCACCCACCTCGCTCCTTGCCTGCTCCCGGGCTGTTTTTACCCCTTCCAGCGCCCTGGAGTGGCTGCCAAGGGATGCACGGTGGTTGGACCCTCTTTGGAGCTGGCTGGGGGTGGCAGGACCCCCCCGCCCCGGTGCCGGTTGAAGGGCTGGGGGATGTGGCTGGAAGCTCGGTGTTGGTACGGAGATGGAGGTGCGATGGGGAGGGAGGGGGCTGAGCAGGGACAGAGCCCCCCCAACCTGCTCTGGGTGCATTTGGCACTTCAGGAGAGCCTGACCGGGGGTCTCCCTGCCCCACGGTATGAGCCGAGCCCCCCCCAGGGAAGAGGTGAGTATGGGGGGGCAAGGATAAAGGGATGGGGAGAAGCTGTGGGTGGAGAGGGGGGCGCAGAGGGCAGGACGGGGTCCAGACAAGGCTGGGGGGTGTTTGGGGTGGGGGGCAGCCCTCTTGCCAGATACGAATCCCAGTGCAGCACGGACATGTGGGCATCCAGGGTCTCAGCTCCATGGGGCAGATGCACTGGGGGCTTTTCCACGCCCAGCCTGGGCCGTACGTTGGGCTGGAGGGGGGCAGCAGCCCGGTGCCACCCAGGCTGTCTCCGAGCATCCCCTCCTGGCGTACACCCAGCCCTGGCTCATCAGGACACCCCAAAAAGCTGTCGCCCTGAGCGGGCACCGGGGGCCGTGCGGTGCAAAGAGCATCTCCTGCCCGCAGCACGGCGCTGGCCTCAGCCGCCCTCTCTCCCACCGGCTTCCTTGCAGACAGCGTCGAGGATGAGTTTGAGCTCTCCACCGTCTGCCACCGCCCCGAGGGGCTGGAGCAGCTCCAGGAGCAGACCAAGTTCACCCGCAAGGAGCTGCAGGTCCTGTACCGAGGCTTCAAGAACGTGAGTAGCCCTCGGGGGTGCTTTGTGTCCTGGCTGGTGCCCAGGGCTTGCGAAGGCTTGGAGGTGAAAGCAGCATCCAGGAGGTCTTTGGGGGTAGTGGGGGGGAAACTGCAGGGCTTTAGGGAAAGGGAACCCCGAGCCAGCCCCGTGGTGATGGGGTGACACCGTGATTTCCCCTGGCAGGAGTGCCCGAGCGGCATCGTTAACGAAGAGAACTTCAAGCAGATCTACTCACAGTTCTTCCCGCAGGGAGGTAAGTGCAGGTCCCCATCCCCGTGCCCCCGCGGGGCCATGGGACTGGCATCCCCCCCCCCTCACTGTCCGCCTCCCCCAGACTCCAGCACGTACGCCACCTTCCTCTTCAATGCCTTCGACACCGACCACGATGGCTCCGTCAGCTTCGAGGTGAGCCGAGGAGGGGCTGGGGGGTGGCTCGGGGGGGGGCTGATCCATTTGGGTACCGCAGGCCGGGCTGCCCAGACGGGTGTGCAGCTTCACAGGTGCTGGGGGAGTTTGTTAAATTCCCTGAGGAAGTGGGAAAAACGGTGAAAAGCAATATAAAAAAATAATTTTTCTGGGTGGGGTGAAAGATGCACAGCGTCTCTGAGACCCCCCCCCATGGCTGTAACCCCCCCCCCCCCCCCCCCCGCCCCCAGCCCTTGCAGGACTTTGTGTCCGGGCTCTCCATCATCCTGCGGGGCACCATCGATGACCGCCTGAACTGGGCCTTCAACCTCTACGACCTGAACAAAGACGGCTGCATCACCAAAGAGGTGGGTGCTGATACCCACCTAGCTCGGCTTTACGAACAGGTCTGTGTATGGGGTCAGGCCCCCCGACCCCACAGCACCGGCGTGTCCCTGGGGTGGCGGGTGGGTGCGGGCTTCGTGACCCACGCCACGTGCAGGAATGCACTTGAGCACCTTGCAGGTCTTTTGGGGACATGAACAGGACCCCAAAGGGCTGGGGACTGGGCGGAGGCAAAGCCCGGTGTCCACCCTGCAGCCCTGCTCCCTTCCCTCCAGGAAATGCTGGACATCATGAAGTCCATCTACGACATGATGGGCAAGTACACCTACCCGGCCATGCGGGAGGAGGCGCCGCGGGAGCACGTGGAGAACTTCTTCCAGGTGAGCGGGGCTTTGTGGTGCCTGCCCCAAACCTGGCGCGCAGAGAACGCCCCGTGCTGGGGATGAAAGGGGCTCGAGCGAGCAGCAATGCTGGAGCCAGGACAAGAATATGTCACCCTGGTCCTGCCTGGTGCTTGAGGGGGCTCAGGGTGGGTGTGCTGTGTCCAGCCCCCATGGGACCAGGGCTGGGCTGGGGCCCTCCCTGCCATGCCCTCCGTGCTGTGCTTGTCTGCAGAAAATGGACCGAAACAAAGACGGCGTGGTGACGATCGAGGAGTTCCTGGAGTCCTGCCAGAAGGTAAAGCCACCACCAGCTCCGCTCTGGGGCTGGGCCACCTCCCTGTCCCCTGGGGGACCCCTCTGTGCCCCCAGCTCTGCTCAGGATGAGAAGGACTGGGCATCCCAGCAGAGCTTGAACGCTGCTTGTAATCCCTGGAGCTCCCGTCCCGTGGGTCAGAGCTGCCTGACGGGAGCCATGGGGTAACACCAGGTTTGGGGAGAGCTGCCCCGAGAGCCGCTCTGTGCCCCAATCCCCCCGCTCTTCCCCGCAGGACGAGAACATCATGCGGTCCATGCAGCTCTTCGACAACGTGATCTAGCTCCCGGACCTGCCTCCAGCCGAGCTCTCCTGCCACCGGGCCCAGAACCTGCTTCTCTCTCGACTTCTCCTTCGAGCCTCCCCGCTGCTGGCTGCCACCCGGAGATGTGGTCGGCACCGGGACATTCCCTCCCCCTGGGCCAGCCCTGCTTTCCTCAGGGGGCCCCACGCAGGTGCCCCCAGATGCTGGAGTGTGGGCACAACTAGCACAGGGCATGCATCTGGCCTTGGCGGGCATCCTTGCACCCGATCCCAGAGGGAATGCTGCATCCTCGGGCTGCTGTAGGGGCTCCCCTGTGCACAGCATCCCAGGTAGCCACAGCCCCCACACCCCAACCCTCCCCAGGAGCCCCAGCACTGGCTCCAGCCCAAACCCTCCAGCACCACTGTCTAGGAACTAATAAAGAGTCTTGCAGCGGGCACCAGTGCCTCGGCTTTCTCCCCTGCCCCAGCCATGCCCTGACATGGGGACATGTCCTGTACGTGGGACAGGAGGCACCCTCCTCGCCTATCCCTCTCCTTGTCCACCCAGGGTTAATTGCTGTGTGAGCTGTGGGCAGCAAACCCTGCTCCTGGGGGACCTGGTTAGGGTCTTGGTTGGGGGAGAAGGGTACTGCAGGGACCCCACGATGCCTCTCAGGAGGGAGGATGCAGAGCAGGGCTGGGGAGGGGGTTGCAGCCTCAGCCCCTTCACCCCATACCCAAGGACACGCAGCTGGGACGTGGGGAACAGCTCTGGCTGTGGCCACCTTGGCCCTTGGGCATCACAGCTGTGCTCCTGCCAGTGTTTGCAGCACGGAGGGGCTGTATTGGGACTCTCATGCTTGTCCTCACCTGCTCCCATACCCTGCTCTTTCCTGGCACGCTGTGGCCATGCCAGCAGGCTGAACACCTACTGGCTGGGGGTCCCCACTGGTGATGCCTGGTGCTGGGGGCCAGGAGAAAGTCAACGCAGGATCTGATGCTGTGCAGAGTGGGCTCAGTCCCCCCCTCCCATCATGGCCGTGCCCCGAGGTGTAACCTCCTTGAGGGCCCTGGGGCTGGAACAGGGTCCTGGGGCTCTCCGTGTTTGTCACCAACAGCTCCTGGGAGCTGGGTGTGCATAGGTGCGCCTGTCCTGCCCACGTACACCTCCAAGTCCTATCTGGGATGGGGATGCTGTGGGCTAATGACCCCACACCAGCCCCTCTGTGCAACCCCATGGGTTTGGGGATGTGCCCTAGCCCAGAGCCCCGGCTCTGCTGCTCCAGCCCCGCGTCCCGAGCAGCTGAGGGGCAGCTGGGATGGATAGGGACGGGGCCAGCAAGGCCAGCATCTGGCCGGGCCCCACACCCAGGCTGAGCCCCTGGTGTCAGAGCTCAAACCGCCCCACGGGGCCCTGAGCTATGGGGCTGACCCCCACCGGGACCGCTCCCGGCCCAGCTCTTGCAGATGTGCCGTGTTTTTTAGGTTCATTCAACATGTTCTTCATCTCACTGCCCTGCTCCTGGGTGGGAGGGCAGGTACCCCGACCCCTACCCCTCCTGTCCCCCCCACACGGAGCAGATGCCTCCTCCCTCACGCTGCAGTCGCATGGCGTGACCCCCCCCCCGTCCCAGGGCATGGTGACCCACGACCCGCTTGGCATCTCCAGTCTGTATATTTTGTATTATAATAATAACAATATGGGTTAAAAAAAAAAAAAAAAGACAATAAAATCTAACCACGATCGCTATGCACACCTCTGGTATGTCTTTGCCTCTGTCAGCTGTATGGGGTGGCTGGGGAAACAGGGCCCTGTGCAGGGGGGGCAGCTCTAATAGGGTGAAGGAAGGCTGCATGGGTCCTTGTGCAGCCTTGAGAACTGGGGAAAAAATGGCCTGAAGCAAAACAAAGAGGAAAAAAAGCAGCACTAAGAAAGGGATGTAGGACCCAGTGTGGGATGGTGACACCTTCCAGCACCGTGCCTTCTGTGCTCCAGGAGGTGATGGCTAAATGCAAAGAGCTGCAGAGACAAACGTCTTAACAGGCTGGGCTCTGGATACGGGGGAAATTGTCACTGTGGGACTGTGAAAGCCATGAGCCTGCTCTTTCCAAAGCCTCTGGCTCCCCGGGGGCCATTTGGAGCTGCTGGCAATGGCCTGGGTCTGCATACAGCGATGGGAATTTGAGTGCATTTTCTCCTCTCTAACCCACCCTGCCCAGTAAGAACTGGGTTTGGCTGATTTGGGGCGATGCCATCCGTGGGCTCGCCGTGCCCTCTTGCGGCACAGGGCTGCTATAAAGCCACCTCCGGGGTCCCTCTGCTCCTTGTCCCCAGGGCCAGGGAGGGGACCGGGATGGCAGGGGGCAAGGCTGCCGTGGGCCTTGTCAGGAGGTGGTATTTAAGGGAGGGATAACAGCAAAGCCTGGCGTGGTGTGGTGTTGGTTACTGACTCTAGAAGGGTGCCCTTGTTCTGTTTCAGGTTTTATCCCCTTGCTTTCAAAGAAAAATAGCGTGCTGTGTGAGGAAGGAGCCAAGCAACGGCGTGAGGCGGCGGGACGGCCCGAGACAGCGATTCATGGCAGCAGCGGGCTGAGCGCTGCTGGGAGCACAGGCATCACATAAAAGGATGAGATCTCACTTCTGGGGGAATTATCACTTCGGGAT
Source organism: Cygnus olor (assembly GCF_009769625.2). Taxonomy (NCBI): domain Eukaryota; kingdom Metazoa; phylum Chordata; class Aves; order Anseriformes; family Anatidae; genus Cygnus; species Cygnus olor. The sequence goes on from NC_049175.1 coordinate 23,837,599, forward strand.
TATTATGGGATGACCACAGCAGGGAGCATGATGCCTGCCTCAAGCTCCTTACAACCAGCCAGGTGCCCCCATCTGCATGCAGCGGTGCCAGGTACCTGGGTGTCTTCCACACAAATCCTGTGCTTTTCTCCCTCCCTCACCCTTCCGTGGTCTCCTTATACAATTTAGCCGGTTGGCAGGTAAGCACAGAGTACAATTAATATTTTCGCTGCTTTAAAGGTTGACATTGGCTTTCTCCTCTGCCCACCTCCTTCTTGGCGGTCTCCCATCCACGCGCCAGCCCCGAAGGGCCCTGCTTAGCTTGCGGGGCGCGGCGGTGCCGCGCGAAGTAGGTCAGGGCTCGCGGGAGCCCCACCTAGCGGCGCCGCTCCGGCACCGCGCATGCGCCCTCCCAGCCCCCGCCCACACGGCTCCCGCGCGCCGGCGGCGGCGCGCATGCGCGGCGCCGGAGTAAACACTTCCCGCCCCACCCCCTCCGCCTCCCCCCTCCGCGCCGCTTCCCTACACAAAGCCGAGCGCGCATGCGCCCTCCCCCTCCCCGCACCTGCGTGCTGCCCCACCGCCGCCTCCCCCCTCCCCGGGGGCACTCCGCGCACGCGCTCCACGCACCCCCCATCCCCCCCGCGCGTGCGCTGTGAGCCTCTCCCACCTCGCCCCTCCCCCCGCCGGCTTTCCGAGCATGCGCGGTGCGCTCCTCACCGCCCTCCACGCATGCGCGGTGCGCGCCCCACCCCCCCCCTCAGTCCGTGAGGTAACTCCCGCCGCGCCGCCCGCCCGCCCTCACTCTCTCGCCGCCGCTCGGGCCGTACGGGGCCGGCAGCGCGGCGGGGGCTGTTAGGCCGCAGCGTAACGCTCCCTGCCGGCGGGGCCTCTTCACCGGGCGGCGCGGACCGGTCGGGGCCGGCTCCCCGCGCAGGCGCAGGGCCCCGTAAACAGGAAGCGGCGGCCTCCGGGGCGGCGGCGGAGACAAAGGGGCCCGGCCAGGCCCGGCCCGGCGAGCGGGGGTGCTGGCGGCGGGCGGCAGGATGGTGCAGAAGGACGGGCAGGCGGCGCTCGAGGAGCCCCAGGGCAGCCCCAACCCGGCCGCGGCGCCCGGAGCTCCCTTAGAGCCGCCGGGAGCCGCCGCCGCCGTCGTGGGGCCGGTTCAGGGGGGCGAGGAGACGGACACCGAGACGGAGACGGCGCTGGGCTCCCGCCGCTTCCTCTGCGGCGTCGTGGAAGGTGAGGGCCGGGGGGGCTGCTCCCCCCAACCCCCCCTCCTCCTCCCGCCGCCTCCGCCCCGTGGTGCGCGGGTTTTGGCCGCTAGAGAGGGCTTTGGGGCGGGGAGGAGCCGCGGCTGCCGGGCGGGGCGGTGTGGCGGCTGCAGCTGCTGGCCCCGGGGCGGCTGGGGCTGGGAGCCGCTCGCTGAGGGCAGCTGCTCGGCGGGGCGAGGGCAGGCCTGGCTGGGAGGCTGGGGCACTGCCGCTGCTCGCTTTCTGGTACGTGTTAAAGGGGGAGGCAGGAGGGAGAAGGGAGCTGCCGTGCGGTTATAGCAGCTCTGCATGCTTTTCTTTCACGCCAGAGGCTCGCATTCGGTTTCCTGGCTAGGGAATAGATGGTTACAGAGACATCTGCTCTGCAATTAATATTAAACGCTCCCTGTTCTCCGCAGTGATGCAGCGTAACGTTTTAATTGTGCTGTACAACCGTTCTTTTTCTGTATGCTGGCATAGGGGCGTTATTAAAAGGTTTAAACTGTTCTAGAAGCTTCACAATAAAGGGACTCTTCTTGTTTCTCAGTAGCTACGGAATATATGTGCGTTTCTGGCAGGTTGGTTAAGGTAGATATTTGAAAGCCAGCAAGAAAAATGGTTTGCTCCCTACGTAAATGTTGGCTTGGAATAGCTCTGAATTCCTGCCGACTGCTATTATTTTTGTACCTATAATGAATCTCCAGTAGGAGACCAAAATGATTAACAGATGAAATAGAGTGTGAAACAGGCAGTTTATCAAAGTCAATATCTGCACTGCTTGCAGAATGCCTTTTGTTCTTATCTTAAAAAGAGAAGGCCATTTGGCTCTAGCAAATGTCCCCGTGCAGAGTGCAATAGGCCCAGTTAATGCCTTTGGTTTTTAGCGTTGCTAGAGCTTAAATACAGTCAGCATGGAGAGAAATTCCTCAGCCTACTTATTAAACTTCCTTCCATAAAGAAAGACGCTTTGGAGACAGGTAATAGAAAACAAGAATATAGATTGTGGCAGCGTGGTTTCTCACACTCCTGCCAGTATACCTTGACCGTGGTATCACATGTTCATCCAGGAATGTGTCAAAACAGCTGTGTATATCGTAACCATTCTTTTGTTGTCTTAATTACGTTGTAGACCTCCTTTGCATGTGTTTTGGTGCAGCTGCTGTAAACAGAGGTGTTCTTGGCTACACTGTAAAAGAAAGCGAGAAAATGGCCCCTGCCCACTGAAGCAGTCTAATGCTAGCTGGGAGTTTTCTGTTTAACCTTAAAGCGTGTACAGAAAAAAGGATTAAGGGATTGTAAAAACAAAAGAAGCAGTTGCGGTGAATGAGGTAAACAATAGTGGGTGAAAAATAATGGTCTCTTTAGTGATGCAGGAAAATTACAGGGTTCAGAGAAAGCAGGGATTATCTTCAGGGGTGAAGATACACACTTGGACGTAGTGCAGCAGTTACACCATATCTTTAGTCTGTGTTAATTAAAGTGGTGAGCCGGAGAGCCTGCATGTTTTGCTTGCAAGGGATGTGGGGGGTAGGAAATAAGCGAGATATCAGGCAAGGATGCTGGGTATGCGCTCCAAGAATGGGAAAAACTTGTAATGCATCCAGTGCACCATTCTGGGAGTAATAGGATTTAAAAGAGTCCTGGGTGCAAAGCTGTGGTGGTCAGCCTGCAAGAGATTCTAGCTTTTAATGATTGAGAGTGCGGCGCCTGGGATTAAGTATTTGATGTGATCTGTTGCCTTTGTGTGACCCTGCCATGCAGTCTTGAGAGATCAATACAAAAGAGGTCGATTTTAGGTAGAAGGATCCAAGGATTGTCATCAGCTGGTGACATCAGTAATGTAAGAAATGTGGTGACAGATGGAAGAGAACTGTATCAGTTCTGATTAGCGTGTTCTCCTCAGCCTTCTATTGAACCAGGTTTTGGTGTGTTCTTTGTGTCTCGTTTTCTTTTATAGGAGACCTCTGCTCTACTTCAGTTTACTAGGTGTGAAATGATAGCATCGTAAGGAAACGTGTTGTGCACGACTTATGAGATGTGGGTGGTACTGACTAGATACCGCAGTAATTCTTTCAGTTTGTGGATTGTTGAGCTTCCTCGGGGCAGCGTTAGTAAGAATTGGGTAACTAGTGAAAAAGAGAAATTTGTTCTGGGTGAAATGATTCTGAAGTCTCTTATGCATTGCAACTGCTCTCTTGTTTGTTGCTCTGCTTAATCGCCCTCAGTTTGTCACCTAAAAGTGTCAGTGAGAATTACTAGTTAGCTTTGCCACTTTGTGGTGCCAATTAGCCTAAGTTCACTTTCTGGGAGGCTAATTTTTAAAACTTGAGCCTGCTTTAAGCTAGTTAAAGTGAGCGTTGGTCACTTAAGTAAATGAAATACTTGTTAAGACATAGAAAACGCTTCAGTTGCATTCAGGCCGTAGGAGGGCATTTTTGGCCTCATTAAGAGCAGATATTTACAGTGGTGAATAACTCTGAAAATGAAGCTATCTACCTTTAGAACTGATGTTCTATGGGAACTTGTGAGCTTTGTGTATTAGGAACATCATTCATCGTTTGTGTTTGGAAATAAGAGCTTATTAAATTTCAGTGTTATTTTAATCTTGGGTCTTTGCACAGACTGCCAAGCTGAAGCTTTGTTTTGAAGTGCCCACTTGTGATTGCACTGTTTGCACAGAGGTCTAAGTGAATTTACTTGAATAAAAATAGATTGAGAGTGCTTTGTAAAATGTTATGCTTCTAGAATTGAAGGAATTTAAACCAGAATCCATTAAAAATGTTTGTAGAAATACATGACTGTGAAGATACAATATTCTAAAATCACTTGTGTAGGTGTTTTTATATGATTACTCAAAGACTTTGTTAGCTTGTGAAGATGTGGGCATTTGGGAAGTGAAATATCAACATCGGAGTTAATTTTGACAAGAAATCCGTTAATCTGAATAAAAAGAATGAAAACCTAAGCATTTTGTTGGCTCTTTCGCATTTTTAAGTTACTTATCTACCTCAGTATGCATTTGTATACTATGTGTTTGTATTTAGAATTCTAATCTGTGTCAACAGTTGAACGTTTTTGAGCTGGTAAATATTTCTAGGTATCTCCAGTATTCATGTTCTAATCAAATCTACTTTATAGGTGTCTGGAGTGATAGTGTCTGGAGTGATAGCTTAATTAGGTTCTGACTGTTCAGTCCGCCCCTGAAATAATGCTGACTTGACTTGCGAAGGGCATCTGCTCAGGAATTCAGCTTGGGTTCTGAAAATTAATTGCTTCCGTGGCCAAAATTATCAGGCCTTGGATCATAAGAAATTAAATATGTTATAATTGCATTTTAAATTTAGATCAGATTAGTTTATTACAGTTTCCTAATGCTGTTGAGCTAGATTTTTGTTTTTGCTTGGGGAAGCTTTTTGATGAATGTTCAGAAGTAGCTTATTGGCAGAGAGGAAGATGGTTGTAATAGAATATTTCACGGAGCAGGCATTATCTAACTGGATAACTTTAATCTTGTTTCCTCTAGGATTTTATGGAAGACCTTGGGTTATGGAGCAGAGGAAAGAACTCTTTAGAAGGCAAGTCATGCTTCTTCTCACTGCAGCACATTCCAGTGTAATATAATCATAATCTTCCACTTGGAACAACAATTCTCTTCAGGCCTAACCTAGAGCAATCTTTTGCATAGTGTCTATTCCGGAGTATTCACCTTCCTATCTTGCTAATCTGCATTTATCAGATACCAGGTGTATGCAGAGTTCATAAAAATATGATTCAATAGTATAGCACAATATTCAGTGAAGAGGAAAAAAAAGAGGCCTGATAATTAGATCAAATAAAGCATAGGATTTCTGAACTTGTAGATTGCTCTCTCAATTAAGGCTCTTATCCTCTGTTCTTAGACTTCAGAAGTGGGGACTAAATACATACTTGTATGCTCCAAAGGATGACTACAAGCACAGGATGTTCTGGCGAGAAATGTACTCTGTGGAGGAAGCGGGTAATTACTTTTATTTCCCCTCTGCACTTTTGATACGTAGATTGTTTTTAATGAATTGGTCACTGCTGTATATGCTTGTGCATTTAAGTCACGGTAGCCAGTTCCAAAAGTGAGCTAAGACCTGTTCACAGTACCCTGCAGCTGTATTTAATGGAGTTATGTTAGAAGCATGGATTTGCTTCTTTTAACTGTAACTCCACAGATGACTCCTGAAATTGCTTTTAAGGCTTTGTCTCAGTAAATTTACCTTTTTTTCAGGAAAAGGTTGCTTAGAATTGTTCCTCTGGCTCTTGATCATCTATGCCATTCACAACCAGAATTATTTGCTTCAGAAAATAAAAAGATGGAGAGAATAGTATGCCCTTCTATGTGATTCATTATCATCTTGTCTCAGTGAAGAGAGTACTGGTTAGAAAAGCAGCTTCTGGCTAGTCAGAACGTAAAAGATCTGTGTAAAAGGTGCTGCGAGGCTTTTTATCCATCTCTGGCTTTTACAGGATCTACAGTGGTATTGTGGGATTATCATTGTCCTTGGGTGAGGGGAAAAATGATACCCACTTGAAATTAAATAATCTTTGGATACCATTTTGAATCGCTACAGAAATTTAGGGGATACCACAGGATAACTTCCAATAACAGTATTGTTAAGTGCTCTATAACTAATTCTCTTCATTTGTTGCATGGAAGATTAAATTTGATTTCTTCCTTAAAGCAAATACTTCTGCCCTGTGATATTAAAAAAAGCCCTTTTCATCTGTACCGAGCTTCAGTCAAGGGAATAGTATGTGAACTAGCGTCACGCAGGGTGATATTACTGCATTGGATTGTCTCTTAGTATGCATGACAGAAGTAGAAAAAATGAGTAATGGTTCTAGAACTGTTGGCGTGCATGCTGTAGAAACAGACTGCATCCATATTTGTGTCACAACATTGAGATCAAGAGGTTTTTTAAAATATCTTTAAAAAAAATAATGTGGAAAATAATACTGGGTCAGTTTTGTTCCTTTTGGCATCATTTCTGTGAACTCTTTTAAGTACTTTGGCACTCTTTGCTATGTTAGTTTTCAGGAATTCCAGCAAATGCCTCGATTTATTTTTATTGTTATTGCAGTAGCACTGGCTTCTGTACTTTAAAATTTACATATAATTGAGATTTATTGCTGCATACCTCTGAAATATTGGAATTTGGTTTTCAGAGCAGCTAATGACTCTAATATCAGCTGCACGAGAACATGAAATAGAGTTCATATATGCAATCTCGCCTGGACTTGACATCACTTTCTCAAATCCCAAAGAGGTATCCACATTGAAACGCAAGCTGGACCAGGTAAATGTGACACTCGCTTACTGCAGTTACACTGCTGCTTAATTTGAAAACCTCAGTGCTTTACTTGCTCCTGCAGATTTTTCCTAGCTGCTTTAATGTTTTCAGCACTGGCATTAGTTTGGGTGCCTTAGTGAGCCATTTGAATGGGTATGTTTGGGGTATGTTGCAGAAATGACCATTGATCATCTAGGTTGAAAATAAAGTCTTCTATCAGATTCTGAAAGCTGTTCTGGGGATGTTGTCTTCAGAATACTTTAGGACCTTAAAGCTAAGATGCATTTACAAAGCAAGAACTCTTGTCCACAATAAATCCTTCAGAGGTAGACCTGACATGTATATATGCTGTCTTTGTTCTCATAATTAACTCCTCTCCTTTGTCTGAAAGCTGTTACGGAGTTAGAGTTTGCTCTTTTCTAGCTGTCTGTGCAGTGAGATCAGCTTTCGATTGTAAAAACTGGAGCAGATTGCAAGTCTTCAGAGACAGCTTTGAGAAAAGCAGAGCGGTGGATCAGAGACAGGCGTTCATTGTAAACAGATAACAAAGACTGTCTTGTCTCGTGCCCTTTCTCCCCTGTTCCTGTATCTTTTCCTTTGTACAAGTTTATAAACTGAAGGATAATTCCTCAAATGCTTTTTTCTGTTTTTTAAATGTTTTATGCTCTTGTAAATTCAGATTAGATTTTCAAAAATCTATAATTTGTTTTTAAAAAAAAATAATTAAGCTTTTACTCTTGTCCCTTATATTAGGTTTCCCAGTTTGGCTGCAGATCTTTCGCACTGCTGTTTGATGATATTGATCACAACATGTGTGCAGCAGACAAAGAAGTTTTCAGTTCCTTTGCTCATGCTCAAGTCTCAATAACAAACGAAATTTTTCAATATCTAGGAGAACCAGACACATTCCTTTTCTGTCCTACAGGTAAAATGAGATGAACTCATTCAGACGTAAAGGAGGGGGCCTGTTATCTTACTGTTTGAAAAGCTGGTTTAATATTTCATCACTGCTTTAAGGATTATTTTGGAGTCATATGAAGAAACGGACTTCTAAAGAAAGGTTCAAGTGGTTTAAATATATGTAGAGGTTTTTCCAAATCTACACATCTCTGAAAAGCTTATTGCCAAGCAAAGAGGTCAACTTGATAGAATGGTTCAATAAGTTTGAACCAAAAATAAGGTTAAACTTCAACTTCTAATTGGCATGTACCAGTCTGTTTCCTTTTTGGTTGGGATAGCTATTAGTTTCTGAGAATTTTCTTTAAATAGAGATACAGCACATGGCACTGAGCCTGCTGGAGTTCAAGCAGTGTTTGGACAATGGTCCTTTGGGGACCTAGGAGTTGGACTCGATGATTCTTGTGAATTCTTTCTAACTCGGATATTCTATGGTTCTATGATTTATTCACTTCTTTCACTGGTACCAAGTTTTAGTAAGATTACCCACTTTTACTCATTACTGATTTACTTTTTTGTTTCTGAAATATCAAATGACTCTCAGGTCTGATCACAGCTTTTATTTTTTTAAATTTTAAGCTTCATCTATCACCTGTAAGAGTATCTTGTTGTAAGGGAGACAATATCACTAGGTTCAGTGGCATGGGTTGTTGGAAGGCAAATTCAGTTCAGTAGCGATGTTATTAATTACTTTTTAATCCCCTTGCCTGTGATACTTTGGTTCTGTTGCAGACTTCTCCTTTGAACAAATCGCGTTCTGTTTTTTGAAAGTTTATTTGCACTTTATAATCAGTCTTATGGTTTCTAATTCTCTTGCGTATTGTCTGCAGTAACATGCGCTATTTTTTTCCTTAATTTTGATACTTGAGTAATTTTGTGCTTTCTGATGTTTTTGCTGTGTATCATTTATAATGTCCTTTCTATTTAGACTTGTGGGGCTTTGGGGATTAATTTTATTGAGGCTTCACTTCTCATATGATGGTATATAGTCACACACATGCACCTTCCCAATAAGTGGCGTTCTCTTTTCCTTTGCAGAGTACTGCGGAACTTTTTGTTACCCAAATGTTGCCCAGTCTCCGTATTTACGGACTGTAGGAGAAAAGTTGCTCCCTGGCATCGATGTGTTATGGACAGGTAAAAGTAGTTGGGTTATTTGTTTTTAATTCAGAGTTGGTGTTGTTACAAGTAGTTTTACAAACAAAGAAACCAAACCAACCAAAGAAAAAGCCACCACCCACTGTCCATCTACTCAGGGTGGGGGATGTATATGCAAAGCCTGCTGATTGATCATCCTGTTTCACTCTTAGGTCCGAAAGTTGTATCCAAAGACATTCCAGTAGAGTCCATTGAAGAAGTTTCGAAGATCATCAGGAGAGCACCAGTTATCTGGGATAACATTCATGCTAATGATTATGATCAAAAGAGGCTTTTTCTTGGACCTTACAAAGGTCGGTCAACCGAGCTCATCCCTCGACTAAAGGGAGTTTTGACCAATCCAAACTGTGAATTTGAAGCCAATTACGTTGCTATTCACACGCTTGCAACCTGGTACAAGTCTAACATGAATGGAGTGAGGAAAGATGTGGTAATGAGTAAGTATACATAACTTTTTGCTGCAGCATATGCTTAACCATATACCTCATACTGATTTTTGATTATTCTAGCCTTTCCTTACCAACTGTCTCTTTTTTAAGATAGCTTAGTGTTTTCTATACTGTAAGTAAAGGCTGATGGTTGCCTGAAAAAATAGCAAGCATCCAGATTGTTAACTGAGTGCTTTTTATAACATGCTACAGATACTTCTCAGGAAATCAATAAAAACAATGACAGTAGCTTAAATTTGACAGAAGTGTCCCTAGGTTTTATTTCATTGTAATAGAAGCAGATCAGATTAAAAGAGAAACTGGATGCCAGAATGTCTAATTTCTGTACACTGTTTCTGCGCTGATGGAGGTGACCATAGTTTTCTATTTTGCCTTAGTAGGATGTAATTCCTTGTCCTTTGTTGTGAAGTAAGGCTGTTTGAGAGCTCTTAAGTGACTTGTCTAACATCTTTTTATTTTAAATGAACTTTGCACGATAACATTTTTTATGAACTTCTATCCATAGCTGATACGGAAGACAGTACAGTTTCTATCCAGATCAAACTGGAAAATGAGGGGAGTGATGAAGATATTGAAACAGATGTTCTCTACAGCCCACAAATGGCCCTGAAGTTGGCCTTAACGGAATGGCTACAGGAGTTTGGGGTACCTCAACAATACAGCAGTGAGTTTGATTTTAGTATCGTTCTGGTAGAAAAATGTAATTAAATGACCAGTTCTTGTATTTAGATTGAAACCATTTGACAGATGGCAGCAATCTGTATACTTTTCAGTTGTAAGTATTTACTATCTTACTTAGTGGGGAAACCTCAATAAAGGCAGAAGGCTTGACATTCTGCAGTGTGCCTGTAGTGGCCCAACTGATCAGCTGAAGTACCCTTCAAATATGATCCTCTGGCATTTCTGATACAAGACACGAAAGAGTTTGGATCTTGTCAGTCTCAATTGTTAATAGACTTCCATGGGACCTCAGAAAATAGGAAGAATTGTCTTTTTTGAAGGGGGTGTTACAGATGACTGTAAACAATAATAGTGCCCCAGAACAGTCCATGTTTTCCCAGTTGCTTTGAGCTGGCTTCGTTTTTCTGAGTTTCTGTCTCCAGAAACCACTTGGGTTCCTTCCAGCATTGTACACCTCTTTTTTCTTGTAGCAATGGGAGCTTGGGATCTGAGGTAAAATTTGTTTCTCTCCAACATGGGTTTTGGGTCGTCAGAGTGCCCTTCTCTGATAACTTGTGATAGAGCTGGAGGAACATCTCCTCTTGATTTCCAACTCTGCTCTGTCACATTATCCTTTTCAGCTGCTGTAGCGTTTCAGATCTTTCTAAATCTTAACTGCAGCGAAAACATGGAATGAGGAGTGGTAGTTAAGGTGTCATTTTCTTTTCCTTTCATGGAGTTGTTTAGTTTGGAAGGTACCTCTTAAAATCACCTAGTCCAAACCCTCTGCTCAAGCAGAGTTGGCTAGAACAGGTTGCCCAAAACCTTTTCCAGCAGAGTCTTGAATATCTCCATTTTCCCAGGTTAAAGACAGTTTTGCGATTGAAGCATTTAACCATCCCTTTATTTTGAAGTCTGTTCTCTATAGAAACAGAAGCATCAAGTCAGTTGATGCAGAGGAAAAAAGTTAACTTTGAAAGCTTTTTATTCTACTGTCATAGTCAGAGTTGATGCTGGCAGTACACGTTAACAATTTTTTTGTAACTTTTTTCCCTCCTCCTTATCGTTGCTTAGTGGTTATCTGAAGGGGGAACTTGCCAAAATGCAAAGTCTGTAGTTAGAATTACAATGACAGAAGCGAACAGGCAAAGTGCCAGAAGGGAGCTGCACTGATTGGATGCTGTGACAGCAGAACCATCCATGATTTGCAGAAGTTGTTGTTTTGAATGGTAGCTGGCAGATACTGAAAACTTTAAACTTGTTTCTTCTTATTCTCAGGTAGGCAAGTGGCCCACAGTGGAGCTAAAACTACTGTAGGGGATGTAGGGCCTCTGGTGGCACCATCCTCTTTAAATGCAGCAACTGTGGTTACCACAGTTTACCAAGAACCCATCATGAGTCAGGGGGCAGCGCTGAGCAGCGAGTCGCCAGCTTTGGTAAAGGAGGAAGAGAAGAAGCAATCTGATGAGGAGCCAATGGACATGGTTGTGGAAAAACAAGATGACGCAGACAAGAATGCTAATCAGATATTGACAGATATTGCGGAAGCAAAGATGGCAGAGGAGTTGAAGCCAATGGATACTGATAAGGAGAGCATAGCTGAATCCAAGTCCCCAGAGATGTCTATGCAGGAAGACTCTGGTAGTGACATTGCCCCTATGCAGACTGATGAACAGATTAACAAAGACCAGTTTGTGCCTGGGCCAAACGAAAAGCCTCTCTACACAGTAGAACCAGTGACTTTAGAGGACTTGCAGCTTCTCGCTGACTTGTTTTATCTCCCTTACGAGCATGGGCCCAAAGGTGCACAGATGCTGAGAGAATTCCAGTGGCTCAGAGCAAATAGCAGTGTTGTCAGTGTTAATTGCAAAGGAAAGGATGCTGAAAAAGTGAGTGTCACCTAATCTTGTTTCTCTCCTTTTAAATCAAAATCCTGAACAATATTGTCTGTTCGCAGTAGAAATGGGTGTTCAGCTTCCTAGAAGCTGAAGGGTAGTGTGTAACTAACCACAGGTCATGGTAACTGTTTTAAGCCGTGTAGCTCTGAAGGCAGTTCGGTGTCTGCATTTGGACAGTGATCCCTGTACTGTCTTCACTTTTAACAGCAGTAGGGAATACCCGCGAGTCACATGTGGTGTGGTATTTTTTGCTGATAGAATGAAATAGGGAATTGTGTAGTCATCCTTCATATTTAGAGTACTTGTCCTCCCTACAAGGCTGTTTGATCTTGTGGATCTTTTGCCTCCATCCATAGATAGAAGAATGGCGTAACCGAGCGGCTAAGTTTGAAGAGATGTGCAGCTTGGTGATGGGAATGTTCACTCGCCTCTCCAATTGTGCCAACAGGACAATCCTGTATGATATGTACTCCTACGTCTGGGATATCAAGAGTATTATGTCAATGGTGAAATCTTTTGTGCAGTGGTTAGGTAGGTGCATTGGGAGCCATTATAATCCCAGATAGCGTATCTTTTTTGTGTTTTTAATTAGCCCACGGGGAAAACAAAGTGTTATGCAAATGTGTTTTCTTGGACGTGGGGTCTGGTTTGACCCTGTTTTAAAGGTTTTCTTGTCTCACTATTTGAAGCAATGATTACTGTGAATTTGCTTTGGTATTAAAGTGAAGTCTGCTGGATGCTTAAGATTGGAGACCTTGATTTTCTTCTTGGGCTAATGAAACTTGAATCTCATCTGACACGTAAGTGTTGACTTTAACTTACTCTTGACTGAATGCACACTGGACTATGCCACGTAACTCCCTGGGTACCCTGGTATATGATTGGAAATGACGCTACGAAATGTGACCACATCAGCCACCTGCTGCTTGCTCTGTCTCGGTAACATTACTGCTGTCTTCAACAGAACAATTGCAGAAGTGACCTTTCAATGGGCCTGGCCAAGAGGAAGCCGATCCTCCCAGCCCTGTGCGCATGCGAGCTTTAGCGTAAGGCTATTCTGGTGCAAAATGGTTTCCTTTAAACACTTTCCAAATTGCCTTTTTTATTATTTTTTTTTTTGGCAGAGGATGGTAACTGTGGAGCTCTCTAGACAGATTTAGTCTGAGACTTAAACTGATTTTTAAATGCTTTTTTTTATCTGAAAGAGTTTTGGGGATCCTAAGTTGGCAGATAGCACCAGCATGGCCTGGGTAATTTTAGTGACCTCATTTCACTTTCAGGTTCCAATCCAACTGTAAGGAATATGCTGTGGACTTGCTTGACGTACACAGCAGGCAGCAAAGCTGGTGGTCTTATGTCACACTTTTTGTAGCTGTCACAAACCTCGCGGTGGTTAACCATTACACAACCTTGGTGCGGTCCTAGTGTTTGGATTGTCATTAAGTCATACTCTTAAACACTGGCAAGTTTAAATAGGAACAGAGTAGACCTATTAAGTCATAAAGTCAGTCCCTTCTTAACAATTTCATTCGTTTCGTGCTTATTAAATATCTGATCTCTATATTTATGGTTGATTAATTGAGAAAGAAAATGAGCTTTTAGAACTGCCTTAGGCAAAGTACGGAGAAGAAAACTAGCTTGGAAGGAAAGCTAGTAAATTAACATCTCTGCCTTTAGTGGGTGTGTATTCTTAAGACCAGTGTAACACAACTCCCCCAACTTTACTATTCTTGCTGTATGTTGACCTTCACCTACGAAGAATGCTCTCTTCTTGATAACCTAATCTGTTTAAAACTCTAGACCAAAGCTTTATAAAGACAGCAGTGATTCTTGTGTCCTCTAAAGATTGAGAGTCCAACTTATGACTGCATTTCAGAACTTTGGCTGAAATTATTTTCAGTTTTCCATGTCCCTGTAAAGTTGGGTTCAAGTCTTTAAATGCATCAGATATTTGGAATAGTTCACCTTAAGCTAACTCTGTAAATACCAGCTGTTAACTTTGGCACTGCCCTTTCCAGTACCGAAACTGGCATTAGAGAGTTGAAAAATTCAATTTAAGAGTTTTTGAAGTGTACAGTTAAATAGACTTACGCTAATAATGCTTCTGTGAGAGGAGGTATTTGTCTTTAGCTTGCATTTTATCATTAATATGAATACATATGGAGCAAAGTACGTGTCAAATCCAAACAAATTAGTTTTCACAATGGTGTGCTTAATGGTCCACTGAACATTCATTTTTCACCTCTCCTCCCAAGTCCAGCTAGCATTCAGTCCCTTAAATTAGTGTGGCTGTACAGTACTATGGATTACTAATGACTTCTATTGTCTTCTTCCCCATTGTGTACAGATGGGAGAATCCTCAGCACAAGTATCTTCTGCTATTGGATGGACAGCGCCAGATGTTCGCAGCGCGTCGTCATTAATTAATTAAAATGGAAAGGTTTTGTCTGTGAGGCAGCTCAGATAGATTAGATATGTGATAGGCATGAACTGAAGTCACATTTGCGCAGCGACTAAGGCATTAACTATGTTTTTCATTTATACAGCTCTTCATTCACGCAGCTCTTTACTGTAATAATTGGAAGTGCTAGTTAAGTTGTAGTCTCAAAGGAGAGACAGATACTGTCTTCCAAGGTATTGACTAAATTCCCTTGTGAAGGGAATCTTTTTATGTGAGAACTCTAAAATGTGGGAACAGACTAAAATCAAATCCTGATTTTTTGGATCGCTTCTGATATTTTCCATCCTTAGGGTAGTTTGTATTTAATACATCTTCCTAAACTCTCATAAATGTCAAACTTGGCACACTTTGGGACTCTCTGACTAGCACAACACACTTGTCTGTACTGATCTAGGACTGTTACTTGAACGGGAGTTAGACTGCTGTCTACAAAAGGAAAAGAGTATTTGCGCTGCTCATCTTGTCAGAAAACTAGGCGGGTAATTTCCATTCGAGATGCTGCACATTTTTTCCTCGCCCGACAGAGTTGTCATTTATAATGGCCATTGAAGGCTGTGGTGCCTTGCTAGTGGAACAGTATTAAAAGTCAAACAGCTAGTGGAAGCTTCTTTTCTAAAGCAAGTGCAAACTAATGCTGAGCACTTTTTAATGGGCCTGCTGTGGCTGGTTGATCAACAGGGACCCCAGTTCCTCTTGATATGCTTGAAGACGAAAAAACAAGAGGCTAAAAAAGCAGCGTTAGTATTATCTGTGGCAAACAGTGTACTAGTTAAATAGTGTTAACTGGAATTAACTCACGGTTTACCTTTTTTAACTTGCCGACAGCATTGTGAAGGTGTGGCCTGGATTATGTAAATCTGTTTAGTCTCTTTCAAGAATGCTGTTTTCATACAACTGTCCTGGCTGTCCGAACTGTTCCAGACTGCACATGTTGCCGGTCCTAGTTTTCTGACAAGATTAGAAACAATAACTAAAATGTGACTTCAGAAAGGTCCGTTTCTTTCAAGGGGCTGTGATAATGGAATTCTATTGTCTTCAGCTGCAAAAATTGACAGCATTAGTTTTTGAGATAAGCAGCTTCCAAGATGTTCTCTTTTTGGAAATGAAACGTTTCTGCCACAAATGAACAAACAAAAGAAAGTACAAAAAGCCTGGTGAGGTGGTGCAATTGTACATAGCACCATTCTTGTGCCTTCTGGTCTGGAATGAGATGTGTTATTAAAAATTAGTTCTTAAAACTAGTCTGTTACGTAACATCAAAAGCTGCATTTAGTGCGTGAGCGCAAAATCTTTATAAATTATATATTATTACAGCCTCTACCAAAACCCTGGACTATAGCTCAGTTAGAGAGCTCTTTCCACAAGTGTGTTAGCTTTTTGCACATGTAAGACACCCAGGAAATCCCCCTTCTCGTAACATTCTCCGCTTGGATCTGATCTCAACAGGGTGTCGTAGTCAATCTTCAGCACAGTTCTTAAGTGGAGACCAAGAACCCTGGGCCTTTAGAGGTGGTCTAGCAGGAGAGTTCCAGGTATCAATATGACTTCACAACTGAATGACATTTTCTTTGTTTTATGAGAAACCTTTTGTTGCACATCAGAGGTCTGGAAGGATTGGTCTGCCGAAGGCTTTCTGGTCCAAAGCCCATTAGCCTTACAGCTTGTTTTAAAATAATTTTCCTCCCCTTTCTACAGTAATTTCTCAAGGAGATGCTGCCTGTCCCACGCGCATGCGAAGCGCAGCGGCTTTAGTTGTACATTTCACATTGTTTCTTTGCAGGTCGCACAGCATTTTTATCTGCGCCCGCAATTGCACAATGCGCGCATGCTTGTCTGCCAATGGGAATTCCATGAGCAAAAAAAGGGATAGTGACGCAAATTTTGGCTCCTCTCTAAATAAAGCCGTAATGCCTTTTCTTGGAAAGATTTCAATTGGCAAGTACTCTGAAATCTGTTTATGCCATGTTCGAATTTGTTCATGGATTTTTCAGGTGCTATACTTTTCCCCCCTCACAGGTGCTCTGCGCGCAGCAAATTGAATCAGCGCATTGCTTTTGGGATAAAGCGTCTCCTCTGGCCAGTTAACCCTCTTCAGACCAAACCTTTCCTCCTGACATTCTATGTTCCTGTGCAGAGATAGTGTAGATATGATTGGTAAAAGTATTTTAAAGTAGATAAGATGAACAGACTCTTAATATGCTGTTTCAATCGCATATTTTAAAACACCAATTGGATATTTCCTATTCAAATAAGGTCTTTGCATTTGTAAAGCCTACCAACCCCACCTTCTTCTGGGGTGCCTGCAAGTAGCAAATGTTAATTTGGGAGTCTGCAGTGCACGCCCAAGAGTGATGGGTTGTTGTTGTTCATACACTCATATTAAGTATTTTGTTTTCACAGCGTTTGCTACCTATTGATGGGGCAAATGACCTCTTTTTTCAACCACCTCCATTAACGCCTACTTCCAAGGTGTACACCATAAGACCCTACTTTCCTAAAGATGAGGTAATTGCTTCTGGCTCTTGTTACCATTGTTGTTACTGATACATTTAACGCTGGTTCTTACCTAGTCCCTTCAGCCCCTAATGAAACAGATGTCCCAGTATCTTGCACAAAGCACAAATAAATGCAGGCTCACAGGAAAACGGAGGTTAAGTGACTTGCCTACCATTCAGCAGCCTGCTGTGCAACAGTACAGCTGTACCCACAGCTTGATTCCCAGTCTCCCACCCTACCCACCCTTTTTTAATATGTGATGCCTTATATATTTCTGAACTGTAAGTTAAAATTAGTCCCTGCTAGTAGTGGAACTGTTGCTGTGGGAACACATGCGATGATTTAACTGTAGAGGTGGGCGTGTATACCTGTTCACTTAGTAATCATTCTGGTAATTCCTAGTGTTTTCAGAGCTACGTAGGCAGAGCTTTGAGTTGATACTGCATCTCAAAATGTAGTTGTAAAAATGTTATTTCAGCTGTTATTCAGACTTTTCTGACTGATTTTTGAAAGGATTGTTGTAAAGTCTGTCTTGGAGCGTTTGATATTTTGAAACAGGAGTTTTGTATTAATCTTAAATTACAAGAGGTTTTTCCTTATGTCCCTCAATGGATCTGTAGTGTAGCTTCATTCATACTGTCTCAGCATGAAGAATACTTTAAACTGATGTGGCAACAGTCAGCGCCCTTTATGAATATAATTTAAACAATGTAAGGATTAATGTAGCTTAAACTTTGCTTTTGCAGCTACCTTGAGATGAAATGTGTTTAATTCGAAATGTAACTATCTAGGTTGTTTGCATCAGCCTAGATGAATCCTGACTTGAAGCCCATTAGGCAGACTGAGCTGTCATATGAAAACTTGGCTTTTGTCTGCTAGCTTTAGTCTAGCTCTGTCCTGTACTGTTCATGGGCAGCAAAGCGGTCCTTTTCAGGTCCTTTTCAATACCTTAATGCAGGGCCGTACTTAAGCTGCTTTTGTAAAAATGTGAAATGTGTGGCTTTTCTTATATAAAATTTGAGTGATACAAGTTTTCTCTTTAAAGAGATTCAGCTAAAAGCCTTTTGAATTGAAGAAGTCCATCAGGATGTACCTGGCCTTCAATGGTTAAATTTATTGCACTGAAACCTTGAAGATTTTGAAAAGCTATTTTTTAATCAAGGGTATTGTGATGTGCACTGAGTGGTAACTAATACTCAGGATTAATCTGCTGTAGCAACGTGCAGGAAGTTGATCCCCAGCTTTTCTTTCCCTGCCATTGAAGTTAACCACAGTGTTTTTCATAGGCAACTTTGAGTTAACTTTGGAGGAGGAAAAAAATAATTAAAAATCAATCCTTTCTTATTGATGTGCACTCTTGTTCTGTGTAACTTGTATGTCTGTCAGCACTAGTTTACAATGGAGCTCTTAATGAAATCTCTAACTCAAAGTTGTTATCCTTTGAGTTTGTTGACTTGAAATCATCTGTTCTCTCCTCTTAGGCATCTGTATATAAGATCTGCAGAGAAATGTATGCTGATGGAGCTGATCAACCTTTCCATAGTTTGCCAGACTTGATTGGAGACAAGTACGTATTAGAAATGAACAACCTGACAGAAGCAGTTCTGAAGGGTGCAGTCCTGACACTGTATTTAATTTGAATTTTAAAAAGTATGCATGCATATGTAGAACAGAAACCTCTTCTGATTCAAAAAAGAAAAATCTGCACTCTGCAGTCCTTAAGAAATTGAAGTTTTAGTTTCTGAAAGATACTTCTATTACTTATGTGTCAGTTTATGCTCTAATCACCTGTTGTGAGCTGTTAGAAAAAAGATTGAGCTGAAACCTCTATTATGAAACGTGTGCATCATAATGTCATATTGTTTCAGATTTTGTGAAAGTATATCGTGTGTCTGTAGTCTGTGGTTACCTTTTGATGCTTTCCAGCCTAGTGTGGTTCTTCAAAAAATTGAAAATGCTTTTTGAGGAACAATCTACCAGCCAACAGCCTTAAGTTTTTTTCTGAAATACATTTTATCACTTACCTGCATTGACGTTTTAAAACAATGACAAGTGAGATGAAACATTTTTTTAAAAAGCGTTATAGCTCATTCTACTCATTCTGTAGCTCAAGATACTTTGAATATTTTTACTGTCTTGAGTGATTATTTTAGATGGAACTCTTTATAGAGGCTGCTCCTTGAGTGACAGGAGGGCAGTTACAAAAAGATGTGTAACAGGTCTCAAAAAAAACCAAAAAGAACAGGGAGGTAATAGCAGCAGATAAAATGATACACAACATGAAGAAAGTTTGTCTGGTGAGTCAGAAGAGCAGTATGTAAAGAATTAAATTGTGGGTTCCTGAGCTACTGCTGCTCACTGAGTTTTGACAGCATATCAGTCTGCTAATTAATGCTTTGTAGAAGTTTAATTACATTGCTGGAGGACTGTCACTTCTTTAGATGACCCCAGAGTTTCCTCCAGAATACCTGAAGAGCGTACCTGTTCAAATTGATCTTCTTTTGACTGAATTTGGATGCTTTCTGCAGGTTAGTGGGAGGTCTACTCACTCTCAGCCTGGATTACTGCTTCGTCTTGGAAGATGAGGATGGTATATGTGGCTACGCCTTGGGAACAGTTGATGTGACTCCTTTCATTAAAAAATGCAAAATGTCTTGGATCCCTTTCATGCAAGAAAAATATACTAAACCAAACAGTGACAAGGAGCTGTCTGAGGCAGAGGTTGGTATAACCCAAGACACTAGAACTGTATGCTGAACAGCGCTCTTTCTTTCAGAGGCAGGCCTTTGTATTTATTTTGCATGTTGCGCTTGTGTAATTCAATTTTCATACCCTTCTGTAGTCTTTGAGCATGGTGTCTGGCATTTAAGGGGGTGACACTAATATAACTAACTACAAGTCAGATACAGTTGTGTTATAATATGCCCATGAGGTGTACTTTAGTAGAAATGGCTGCAGTAAGTATACGGTAGCATTTTGGAAGTGCAGAGTAACAGGAGCTTTCAAACCAAGAGAGAACCTTAGCTTAGAGGAGACTACATTTTGAAAATAAAGGATCACGTGTGTTCTCCTGCAGAATGAGGTATTAGTTTCCGTGTGCTGTAAGCAAGGCAGAGGCCTGAGAGTCACATTAGTTTAAGTATGGAAACAAAATGAAAGAGCAAGATAGTTCTTGATGTTAAAATGTATGAGGTGGTTGTAGAGTGTAATAGCTGTAAACAGTGCAAAATGACATCTTGCATATAGCAAGTACTAAAGATCAGTATCTTGAATTGGTTTTGGAAGAAATCAGAAAGTAAGGTTACTGAACTGTCAGAAGTCATGAAAATTGTAGTTGATACGTTCTTGTCAAGAAAAGAAATCTGCTTAATGCTCAGAAATGCTCCTTGTGTGCATGCTGAAGGAGGTTTGGACAAAGTTGTAGCAGAAGCAGGCACAGAAACACCACTTCTTAGCCTTTCTTTCCCTTGCAAGCTTTGGGATGAACCAGCAGTCATGACAAATGCTGATAGCCGAAGAATTAGGAGCTCCCCTTTCATTTGTTCACTAAAAAAAAAAAAACCTAACCGTATTGTGAAAATCAGTGACTACTTACATGCATGTTTGATAAGGGAGAAAGGAAAGTAGTGTTGTTTTTTAAAAAAAAAAAAACAACTTTGCAGCAAGTAGTGTTCTTTTCAAATGTCTGTGTTCTGGAGTTGGGTATGACTAGAAAGTATCATAATTGCTCAAGTACTGCTGTCGAAGTGGGGCTAATTCTACAGTCTGTAAGTTTTGTGACCTTATTCTTCTACACTTGCACACTGTTGAATCAAGGAGAATGTATTTAAACTTGACCTGAAAAAAAAAGCACGTAGGTTACTAATGTTATGAGTCCTCGTGTGATGAAGCCTTAGTTCTGGCTTTTACGACAGCAGCTTTTACTTACATGAGAAACAAAGTTAGGTAGCTTTTTTACTTCAGCCAATGTTCCCTAAAGATTTTAAAATTCAGTAACCAGCAGGGAAAATGTGTGTTTCAGTTTGGCTTTGTCTACTTCTGTTTTGCCTCATGCAACTGTTCAGTTCCTGTGTTATCTGATGTCATGCTCTCAAAAACCTTTTGGGGTAATTGTGGAGCCTTTAGTAATTAACAGTATCCTTGAGTGATAAAGCTAGAAACAAATTTGTCTTTGTTGGGGCAAACAGCGTAAATAATTGCATAGGCCTTAGAGATGGTTCTAGGCTGCTGTGAGACAAGGAATATGTGTGGAAGGAGGATAGGACACTTAAAACTAGCTGTCAGACTATCAGGTGTAGCTGAAAAATGTGCTGATTTAGAGGTGTACACACTGAGCAAAGCAGCTTTCCTTAAAGCCGAAGGAAAATGAAAAGCTGAATAATGAATGTCTGTTTCCCATATTCTTTTCAGAAAATAATGCTAAGCTTCCATGAAGAGCAAGAAGTGTTGCCAGAATCATTCCTTGCCAACTTCCCTTCGTTGATAAAGATTGATATCCACAAAAAAGTGACAGATCCGAGTGTGGCCAAAAGTATGATGGCCTGCCTGCTCTCTTCTCTAAAGGCTAATGGTAAGCTTATTGCACTCAGAATTGCTTGTTTCCTAATTACACGTTAGTTCTGGGATGCAGGACAAATCTGGGATCATTACACTAATATGCTGTTAATCTCAGCCTGAGATTGGATTCCTAACGTAGTTGGCACTCTGGATTTAGGTAACTAATTATAAAAGACTTACGGGTAGATAACTTACGCTTCTGTCTTCAGTAAAAGGCAGCTTTCTGCCTTAGCTGTTATCCTGCAAATTAGAAAATAGGAAGAACTGAGGGAGCAATTTGGCAATGAAAGCATGTGTTTTGTTGCGTCTTGAACAATACACAAACATTGATATTTCCTCTGCTGGCAGTGGTACTTATTTGTGGCAGTGTGCAGTGGTGAATGATTACCAAAACCTTTGGTACGGGGAAGTTCTTGGCCATCTGCCTTACTGCACACCTGAGGTTCACAGGTCTTTTGTGCTATTTGGTACCCTCCTGTAGTGCTGTTTTCTCAACCAATGTTAGGGTTCAGGATGCTCCTATGTGAAATAAAAGATGTTCAGAGTGAGATGGTTTGTTCAAACCAACAGGATGTCTGCACTATGCAGTCCCTTTAGGGAATGATCAGCTATGTTGCCATAAATCTGGTCTCTTTTGAGGCACTGTGCTGCATACGGAAATGGATCAGTGATTTTTATTGGGTTTAAATGTTAAAATAGATGGGGGCTTTAATAATATTTGATGTCTGTGCTTTTTACGATAATTCTCCCTTACTGTTTTGTCTTTCTTCCCTCTTCAGGCTCCCGTGGGGCTTTTTGTGAAGTGAGACCGGATGATAAAAGAATCCTGGAATTTTACAGCAAGCTGGGTTGTTTTGAAATCGCTAAAATGGAAGGATTTCCAAAGGATGTTGTTATCCTTGGGAGAAGCCTGTGAAGCGCTTGGCAGTGAACAGTTCCAGTACTGTAGTCCCTTAACAGCTGGGCAGGTAGTGGTGGGGATCTTCATATGGTCTAGCTTCACAAAGCCAGCAATAAGCCAGCTTGGTAGAGGGGGCTGTGCGAAAATCACCCATCACACGTGCAGACTGATTTGTTGGAAGGGGATAATGCTGCTGAAAACACTGTTTTAACAAAGAGAAACCTTGTCCTCTCCTGGTCGTGTGTGAAGTGCCAAGGAATCTTGCATGGGCTATAGTTTCTCGGAGGAATCCTTCTCAATCGGCGTTGTGGTCGACAACAGTTCTCTGCATTCAAGTATGAGAAGTGGTCTCTATCAGAAGTATCTATAAAGATGCAGTTTTGTTTCTGTTGTAGAGTAGGATGCAACTGGAAGTTGCAGAAATGGGAGGGATTACTTGTGTCAATCAGCAAATTTAAAGATAAGTAGCTACAGTTCTGTTTTTGACTATCTTTATGCTTGTTGATAAAGCAATGACCCATTGTCACTTCTAATGACCATTGGTTCAAGCTTTGTGCTTTGTTAGGGACAAATGTGCAGTGGTCTGTGGCAGAAGTCACTTAATGACAAACTTGTAAATTTCGGTGTATATAAACTTAGCTGTATGCTGACTAACTTTTTGTTTACCAGTTTTTGTAACTTTTTCTTTTAAAAAGTGAAAAGGTATAGGTCCAAGATGGCACTTTTGAATGACAAAACCACAATGGAGAGCGAATTTGTCCTCAGCACTGACCTGTTTTTCTTTTTTTAAACTGTGCCTCGTGTCCAGGGCTTAGAAACTGACCATCTTGGGTAAGGGGTGCTGATCCCAAAGGATCCTTCCTTCAGATGTCAGTTTGTTCCCCGCAAGGCTGCCGCTGCTCGAGGCTATCATCATTCTGGGACTGAAACAGCAATTCACAGGGTGGTCTGCTGAACCTGTTAATTTTGGTGGCATTAGTACAGAATTGTGGATGGAAGATGGTGAGAGGGAGAGAGCTGGCCCACAGCTGGGATTTATCCTTGGAACAGTCACCATGTTTCAAAGCCTGTTCGTACTAGTTTGATTAAATCAGGGTCTTCAAGTCCTGCACATTTGTATCAGATAACTTTTCTATAAGAAATGCCACAGTAAGCACATTTTTACACATTATTTAAATGGTTACGTACTTTTAAATGTTCCAAGAATTTAATGTTTTTATCCAGGTCTGACATGTTTGGCTATGTGATAAAATCAACATGGTATGGGATCTGGTAGCGAGGTAGTTGTGTCATTTGTGAAATCAGCATTTCACAAAAGTCCCAGTGTCTAAGATATGTGATTGGCCAACAGTATACACCTTGCAGTACCTTGCTTCTTTCACCTGCCACCATCAGCTGTCTTAATCTTCCTTTTTAAATTTCCTGGGTTATTTCAGTGGTGCACAAAGGAAGTTCAGTTCCTTATATGAGCTTCCATCTGCAGAGAAGTTACGCAACCTATAATGAACGGCGTTAAGCCTACGGTAATGTTGTCTGCAGCCTGTAAGGAGATGCTGTGGTTGGCCTTCCGGTACAGTCACGTGCAGGATTTTTTTTTTCCTTTGCAGAATGTGAACAATTTTTTAATGCGGTAGCAAAATATTTAAGTTGCAACAAGTTCATTTCATTTTTAGAGAGAGGTACGGGGTTGTGCTATGGGATTTCATGTAAGTCAGAGCTGAATGCCACTAGTTTTTAATCCAGCTTTGAGTGCATGTTGAGTAGCTGATACCTTGGTTTATCAGGTGGGAGAGGTTTTTTTTGTTGTTTGTTTCTTCATGGATACCAGAGTCAACTTATTTTATCTGGGTTCATAGCATTACAGCATAGGATGCTTGTGGCCTTATTTCTTGGCTCTTAAGGAACTGCCACATTTTCTCTTCCTATGACTTTGTTATTATTATAGAAGTTAATTGTATAAGCCTATGAAATGTCAGGCCAATACCATCATTCTAGGATTGTAAAGTGATATGTTGACATATCTTTCATGGTTAAGAATTTTCATTAAGGTTGGAATGCCACTTTCATTAATCTGTTTTTAGATCAACAGTATCTGTAGCAGAAAAAAACGACCTGTAAAACTGTATTTGAAGACCATGCAAGAAATAGAATAAAAATTGAGAAGTGAATGTAAATAAAAAAGTGTATTTTGTTGTGTGATGTTTCCGAACCAAAAATGGCTCGGCAGTGTATGTTGCATCATGCCATATGTGTTGGAAGCCCTTGTGATCAGCTGTCACAGAAACTTGTCGTGGGTTTTGGTGGTGAAAGTGTTGCATGGTAGGCACCTGTGCTGATGCTTATCATAGGTGAATTTCCCGTGACCCTTTAGAAATACCCCAAGATCTTCAGAGTGGCAGTACTCAGTTGAATGTTAACCTGTTTTTGCAAAAATTTGGTCTTCTCAAGGTGATCTTTTGGTGTCTGGTAAAGCTGGTGGGAGCTTTGTTGCAACAGCACTTGTTTACCCTTTCATGATTTTTCTTTCTAGCCAGCAGCTGGTTTTTGAGAGTTACTGAAACCCAAATCAGCCTGCCAGCAGCAACGAAGTGAGAAAGAAAATACCCGGGGAATGGTTGCGTTGCATGTAAGAGGTGAACATTGTAACACCACAACCTGGCTCTAGTTGTACATCAGCAAAATTTAGCATACGGAGCCAAACACCTGACAGCTAAAGCAAGCAGCTTCCTGCATACAAGAATTACCACCAAGCAGAAGAGATGGGTTTTACAGCCAAGTAAAAGAGTGTATTTAAAAAAAACAACTTTTTCGTAAGGACTCTTCACAAGAATGGCTTTAACATCCCTCCACCTGCCATACAAGTTCAGTTATGTTATGTGTAGAACATAATATTCAAACTAAGTAGGGAGATTAGTAATTAAAATCTTTTCTCCTAATCCAGTAAGCATGTGTTACATTAAAATGATACTTTTCCTTCAGAAAAGTGTTTCACGTAGCTGTCTGTGGTGTTGAAGCCTTTCTTGTGAAGTTGCAGCAGAAATGGCAGTGACTTGGCTATGGCCAAAGCAAGCCAACTGCAAAAACTGGAAGGTCTTGGTTCACACCCTTTCTCAAATGCGTGCTGCGTAAAGAATCAAGTATGTAAAAGCAATTGAAAATACAGGGAGGCTGTTTTGATTAAATGCAGCAGGCGCTGCTCTGTCACTGAATTAGAGCACTGAAGAGATCACTGGTGAGCATGGGAAGTGCTTGAAAATTGGTGTAAGTGTTCTTCAATTGATTCAGCAGTGAAATGAAAATTACTTGACTAGGTAAGTATTGGCAGATAGCCTTATCAGCAGAGGAAATAATCTCACAAATTAGCAATTGCAACTATAATTGTGTGTGTTCTTTCCTTGTCGTAACAGCAGAATGTTCCACTCTGGGGTTGAATGCGTGTGAGAACCCACAGGTAGATCTGATTGTAGTAGAGTAACTGCAATGGTTTCTGAATTGAAAATGCTTTTCTCGAAAATAAATACTGATCTTTGATTTGCTTTGTAGCTCTTAACATTAAATAATTCAGGTTGGAAGGATGTTGAGTGGTCATCCAGTCCAGCCTCCTGCTCAAAGCAGAATCAGCATGGAGTTCAAATTCAGTTGCTCAGCGTCTTGAAGCCCTAGTTCTTCTAAAAACAGCTGAAATCAGAGAGAGCACTGCTCGTGTTCTGTTCCTTGATTGTCCTAGCGGGGAGGGTGTCTTTATGATAATCAGCTTGCTGTCCTGCTGAGCACCTCCATGAAGAGCCCAGCTCCATTTTGGTACCCTCTTAGGGGAAGTGCACCTAGCAGCAGCCTTCCAATACCTGAGCCTTCTCTTTCCCAGGCTAACTGCATATTTTCCTCAGCTTCTCTTCGCAGGCCACATGCTAGACAATTAACTGATGGCTGAAGTGAAGATACTGGTGTGAACCCGCCTGGCTTTGCTCAAGCATGTGTTTGGTGTTGGCTGCACTCCTGCTACGTTTGCTCGGTCCTGTGGTGTTTGGTCCGAGCCACAGCACTTGTCAGAGCCCTGGTCTATGTTGGGTTTGTTGCAAAGGGGAATGGGACCTTGCTGCTGGAATGGCTGTTGGCAGACCCATCTGCCCCATGAGCAGTTTGTTACGCTCTGTCATCAGTAGCCACTATTTTTTATTTTCCTGTTTCAAGGATTCTTTGCTACAAGTAGGACCAAATATCCTATTTCAAGAGCTCAGGGGCAGGCCAAAAAACGTGTAGTCTGTACAGGGTGAGTTTTTCAGCATGAAAAAGGGACTTCAGTCACTTCTACGTATCTATCACAGTACTTTTCAAAGCAATCAAATTCTGTACATCCCCCAGTCGTGGGGACAATGAATACCTGAAGCCAAAAATAAGTGAGGCAAATGGTCACCGGAGTTTGAGCTGTCTGCTTTAAAAGTACGTTTAAAATGTGTGTGTGTGTGTGTGTATATCTTCCTGGGGAGTACCTTCTTATGTTCGGGGGATTTCTGAGTGGAGCTGTAGTTTATAGTGTCAAACAGGAATAAAAGCAAATTAAAAAAAAAAAAAAAAAACACATGATCTTAGTCAAAATCTGGTTTCATTTGTGGTTTAAGGAATGTGTCTGGTGGGAGTTGAGTGTCTGTAGCTGGTGGTTGCAGACCGGAGGATGGCTGTAGGGGGAGGTTAGAGCAGTGACCTTGAAGTTAAGGCTGAGGAGGGAGCTGTGTTATGTTCCCCTCTTTGTGGGAGGTGGTACGAGGTGGTACGGGAGGGAACAGAGGTGTAGCGTGAACACCTTTGGGTGATGTGAGCTGAGAGAAGGGAGGTTCCTGAAGAATGCAGGGGGAAAATTCCTGAAGAATGCAGGGGGAAAATCGTGTAGAGGAGCTAGAGGGAGAGAAGTTAGCACGTATTTGTGTGTTTTGGGGGATGTCCCGTCTGGTGTAGGATGGCAAGAATGGGATGTGGAAACCTGTGCCTTGATATTGCTGGGGATGGTCATAACTGCCAGGTATTAATGTGGTCAGCTGGAATATCTGATGTGCTCAGGAGGAAGAGGACCACCCATTTTGAGGCTTAATGCGTGTTTTGCCCGTGAAGGATTGAATTCTCTGCTTTTATCCTCACTGTGCACTGACAGGAGGCACTGGATGGCTGTCTTGTGCTTGCTGCCCTTGCCTGCAGCCCTACAACACAGAGCAGGTAAGGCTTTTGCTGCTGGTAATTTGTGCTCTCGGACGTTCAGCTGGCACTGCGGTAGTGTTAAAGAAAATGTACGGGGGAGTGGGTGGATCCCAGTAGTGCTTCCACGTGCCTTTCAGTGTTGAGCGGTTGGGAAACTTATAAACACAGGCACCTCTGCTCCTTCTATTGCTGCATCCTCTGTCCCAGAGGGGAGTCGCATTTTCCTTACTCCTTGATGTGTCCTGGACATAAAAGGTGGGCTTCAGTAGACGCTGAAGGAAAGAAAAGCTGCGCGTGTACGCCTTGCAAATCTCATCTCAGCCTAGGAGCCAGGATTGATCTTGATGTTGCACTGGGAACTTTTCCTTTAAGGGAACGTGAACCAGATTTTTCCTTGCCTCCTTTGCTCCGGGACAGCACATGTATCTGCTGTGTGTGCTGCAGCCAGATGGCTGCGGGAGCCGCTGCGGGAGCGAGCGAGTTCAAAGGCGTCCAAGGTGCGCTTGTGTAACGCTTGTCTTTTTCCGGGCCTTGATTCAGCTCTTCAGAGCTTCTGTCATGTTGTTGTTGAATCGGCTCCAGCTGGAGCAGTGCGAATGGCAGGCTGGTGGAGGTCTCCTCTGCAGTGGGAGCGGGGCCAGCTTCTGACCGAGAATGCGGCGTGAGCTCGCCCCGTTAAAGGGATCTGTTTCAATGCGGTTTCTGCCCCGAAAACGTGGAGGGGGGCTGCTCTGGTCCTCTGCTCCCTGGGCTGGGTGCTGAAGAAGGACATTGCCTTCCCTTCCTCTGCAGGCGGAGGCCGGTGTACTGCACACAGTCCCTGGGGTCTGAGATCAAGCAGTAGAGATGAGCTGTGCCCCCTCCCTTTGCTCCCCTTGCACTGGTGTTTCTCGCCCCCAAGGTGACTTTTGGGCTGTTCCCCACCCTTGCCATTTAGGATCCTGTCCCCCATCTCCTCCCTACCCCCCAGAAAAACTCTTCTACCAGGAAAAGCCATTAGGATCCCCCTGGGCTAATAACCCTTCGCCTTTTATTGCGAGGAAACGAAACCCCCTAAGAAACCCTATAAATGCGGCATTTCACCGGGTACAGCAGCGCGCTGCCCTCAGCCCTTCTGGGGCGCCCCGGGCGCTCCCCTGCCACCAGAGGGGACAGGAGGGGAGCGGAGGGGACAGTCCCTTCCCTCGGCAGCCGCTGGGTGCCGCCTCTGAAGGTTTTGGGGGGTGTGGGGGCGGGCACGGGGCGGTGCATCCCGGCTCGGCTCGGCTCGGCTCTGCCCGCCCCACTCCCCGCGCCGCGCACATGGAGCCGCACGGAGCCGGCAGCGTCCTCTTCGGTGAGGGGCACCGGGGGGGGGGGGGGGGGGGGGGAATAAATGGGATGGGGGGGGGGGCCGGAGATTTTGGGGAGGTTTGGGGGAATGGTAGCAAGCGGGTCGGGGGCGGGGGAGCACGTGGGGGGGGAATGGATTTTTTTATGGGGGGGGACACGTGGGGGGTAAA
This sequence comes from Cygnus olor, assembly GCF_009769625.2. Lineage (NCBI taxonomy): Eukaryota > Metazoa > Chordata > Aves > Anseriformes > Anatidae > Cygnus > Cygnus olor. The sequence continues at coordinate 23,866,378 of NC_049175.1, forward strand.
AAAGCAGGGCTGGGGACAGCGGGGGCGCACGGAGAGGGTTGGGGAGGGCCACGTGTAGGGCCGGGACGGGGCACACGTGTAGGGCCGGGGGGCACCGGGCACGTGGCGGCGATAGGGGGCCCTCCTCCTGTTCCATACTCTTCCTCTTCCATGCTCTTCTTCGCCCTCCTCCTCCTCTTCCTCCCCTTCCCCCCCCCCCCCCCCCCCGTGCCCCCGCCGCTCTCCAGGCTGCGCGCACGTGTCCGGCGCCGTTCCCAGCCCAAAGCACCTCGGCAAACGCTTGCACTGCAAAGTGGGGCAGCCCCCGAGGCTTTCCTGCACCTGGGTTTCGTTCCTCGCCCCCGTGAGCAGGATTAGGGCCGGGGCTCGCCCCGAGCTGTTTGCCGAGGCTCGTGCCTCTCTCTCCGCTGGAAATGCCCTGCCTGGTGCGCAGGGCTCGGCTCCACGTTTTTCCCCTCTGCTTCACATTGGTGAATCATCCTGCAACAAGCAAGCACGCCCAGGGTGCTCTGCCTGCCCTTCCTCGCCACGGCTGGCTGAATCCTGACCGTAAGAGCTCAGGACGTAATTTTGCCTCTCCCTTCTTCTTGCAGCTCTTTGGACACACATGTAATAAAACGTCTCGGGACTCCTGCTGCCACCTCCCAGCACCCTGCCCCCTCGGGTTGTTCCTTACCTCTCATGTTTCTTCCTCAATGTCTTTGCCTCTACCTCCAGCTTTTCCCTAGAGCAAAACTTCGCTGATGTTGGGCAGAGCAGAGTATTTCCGTCTGCTGCCTCCCTCCCTACCTAAGGGAGGGCAACCTGGCTCTGCTGCGCTCTGGAGGGGACGAGCCTCATTCTGTGTAGTTCTGGGGGCCTAAGGTGCCCCTGGGCACTGTTTCACGGCAGCCCATTTTGGGGACACCAAGATTTGTCCCTGTAGGGTGTTGAGGTGGGTGCACAGTGCTCGGGGTCACTTCATCCTGGAGCCAGCAGAGAGCAAAGCGTATCAGGGACACCACGAGCTTGTCCGCCCAGGGCTGGGGCTCACCCTGGGGACACTTTGCATGAGCTCTTTTGCCGTGTAATCCTCGCTTCAGTTTGTTTGTCTTCTGCTTCCATCCAGGCTGTGAGCTGACTGCCAGTACCAAATCCTACACGTTTCAGGTGGATGAGGAAGATGACTCTGACCACGTCTTGGCCCTGTCTGTGGTAAGAGAGATGAGAACGAACCCCAGGAGCTGGCAGCCAGCTTGTGCCGTGGTGCAGCAGAGGTTCACGTCCCTTGCTTTGTGTAGCAGCACCTCACCTCGCGTGGCAGCTGGGCCGGAGCATTGCTGCGGGTCACTTATCCCCTGGAGGGCCCCGGCTGTGTCTCCTGGGGGAGCAGTACCCAGGATTTCCATTCCCCACCCAGGTCTGCCTCACGGATGGTGCCAAGGACGAGTGCAACGTGGTGGAGGTGGTCGGGCGAAACCACGAGAACCAGGAGATCGCTGTGCCCGTGGCCAACCTGAAGTTGTCGTGCCAGCCCTTGGTAAGAGGTGGTTTTGAAGGCTCAGATGGGAGAGCTGCAGGGAATTAGGCATCTCTGGGTGTCTGTAGGCCTTTCCACAAGGATTCTGCCTGTGAGCTGCTCTGCAGCTCGCAGGGAAATGCCCTGGTAGCCTTGGCCTGGCTGCAGGTGCCCCCAGAGCCTCCCTGTGTGGGTATGTGCTGCTGCCCAGCTCTGTGGGGTCAGCCCTGGCCCCAGACCACCCTCCCAGTCCCTGTATCTCTGGGGTAGCCTCACAGGGTTGAGGCCACGGGCTCTGCCTATTGCCTGGGCAGGCAGGGGTGGTGTGAGAAGGACGCAGCCTGCTGGCTGAGCGCCCTGCGGGGGCGCACGGGGTGCTCTGCTTCTGGCCTCTGCCCCTAACTTGGCTCCGTCTCTTCACAGCTGAGCCTGGACAACTTCAAGCTGCAGCCCCCGGTGACTTTCCGCCTGGCAGCAGGCTCCGGTCCCGTGCACCTCGCCGGCTGGCACCAGATCAGTAAGGGCTCGTGTCTGGGGAGAGGCCGGGGAGGAGCAAGGGCCAAAGACCCCCCCCATCCCGGTGGGTAACAGAGCTCTTTGTGTGTCCCAGCGCACAGGGAAGACATTTCCTTTGAGGAGGACGACGAGGACATGTCTGAGGAGGAGGAGGTTGCTCCCATCGTGCCAGCCAAGAAGGAGCGGAGGAAGCAGTAAGGGTGGCTCCGGGCGAGGTGAGGGGCTGGGCAGGTGAGGGGCTGGGCAGCCCTGCAGCAGGGTCCTGGCGGGGGGGTGCTGCCCTGCCACGGGGGGGCTGTGCAGTGGGACCCCCTGCAGGAGGCTGCTGCTTTCAGTCTGCTTCTTCCCCCAGGTGCTCGCTGAGACTTCCTCCTGGATGACTTTTACCTCGGACACCTCTTGCCAGGACCTCAATGTTTGCTGCTTTTTTTTTTTTTTAGTATTGTTTTTTTCTGTTGGACCTTTTTTGGGAGCGGTGAGCTCCCAGCTCTGGGGTATCTTCTTCCCTACATCCCTAGGAGGCTGATCCCAACCCCAGACGGGTGCTGCTGGTACATCCCCTCTCCCTGTCCCTCTGCTGGGAGCTGGGGATGGTGGAGGTGCTCCTTGCCCTGTGCCTTTTTGCTGCCCTGGGCCTCTGCTCTGTGCACCTGGCTCTGAAATGCCCAGTCCTGGCCCCTTCCCCAGCAGCTGGACGTAGAGCCGGAGGCAGTTTCACTGATGCTCGGCTGCTTTTCTGTACTCACACCTTGTTTTTATACACTTGGAAGTGTGGAACCGGGGCCCAGTCTGCACCCTCACCTGTGGGCTGGGAGCTCAGGGCCTGCCTGTGATTTGGAGGGGGGTTGTGGGTCAACCTGCTTTGTAAGGAACCGTTTTTACACTGAATAAAGGTCTCAGGTGTCAGGTCTGGTGGCTTGGCAGGTTCCTCCCATGCTCAGGGCGGTGGGAGATGCTCCTCTGTGTCCCCCTGCTTCCCGGGGAGCTGTTGCGGATGCAGAGCACCCACGAAGGGCTCGGGATCTCCACTCTGCCCCATGAGCTCTGCAGCCGGGGTACCAAGGGGCAGGGGCTGAGCTGGTCAGGGCCCCAGTTCCATATGTGCTCCACCTGAGTGCTGTCCTCATGAGGTGGTGGGAATCCTCACCCCAGGTCCTGCTCTCCTCACCCCAGCAGCATCCCGGGGAGGGATGAAACTCCAGTGCCCGCACAGCACGGGGCTGAGCTTTGCTAGGGAGCCCCGTCATGGTTAGGGGGATTTGGAGCTCCCTGTGCTTTGGCTAGCGGGCACCTCACACCCCTGGGGGCTGGCAGCCCAGCTGGTCTTGTCCTAAGGGTTTCTCTACTGGTTTCCTCGCATCCCTGTCCCTGGGTCAATGCCTGTCCAAGTTCTTGTTTGCTGCTGGCCCTGAGAAACACCGTGCCCTTTCCAGCCGTGCTGCTGGCCTTTTTGGTACAGCTCCATTTGGACAGCGAGTTTCTTGGGCTGGTAGGAAATCTTCCAGGGCGGATCCTTTGCTCCTGCTCCATCCTGGGTTATGAGTGGGGCCGTTCCTCTCCTCCAGGACCCGTGCAGCTCCCTCCCCATCCCTCACCCCTGTTTCCTCCTGGCCCCAAACACCCCTTGACCAGACCAGAGGGAAACCGCGCTCACCCCAGCCCTCTGGGACAAGGGGACACTGGGGTGACGCTGATCCCTGCCAGGGGGGCACAGGGTGGGGGTCTGGGTGCCTGTATGGGGCCGAGGAGGCGGCGGGGGCTGCCGGGTCCCTCTTGGGGACCGCTAGGTGGCAGGCGGGCAGCGCGGTGCCTCTGTCCCTTGCAGAGGGGCCGGGCAGCCCCTGGGATGCTCAGGGAGGTGACATGTCCCTGCGGAACCACCCTGCTCCCCTGGAGCTGTCCCAGCAACAGTTTTTGCCAGGCAATGGGGTGCCTGGGGCTGGAGGTCCGTACCTAAAAGCGCTGCCAAGAAATTAAGTTGCCCTGGGGAGGTCTGTGGGGAGCGGGGGGATTTGGCAGCCTTGCTGGCTGAAGGGATGTAGGTTTTTTTCTCCCCGAGGGCTGTGTGTGTGTTTGTGGGGTGCAGGCACAGGCAGCGTGTCGGTGCCCTGTGTTCATAGCGCAGGAGGGGAGTTTGGGAGGGGAACGGAGCTCTGGCTGTGCCCGTGTAGGGTCAGGATGGTGCCCAGCCCCTGCCAGGGCTGGCACGCACAGGACCTTATAGAAGCCTGCATGGGGTCTGCAGACCTGCCCGGTTACAAACCCCCAGTCTGCGTCCCAACATCCCCACCACCCCGTGGCAGCGAGCTCCCCAGGCTGGTGATGCTGGGCAGGGTGCTGGGATGTAGCAGGGGCAGGGGGTGACATGGGACAAAGCTTTGGAGCTGGGGCTGTCTGGCCAAGCCGGTCACAGGGATGGGGAGGATGGATTCAGGGCTTGGAATCGGGGCCCATAAGGGTACGGGTACAGCCAGGGTTGCATCCAAGGAACTTTGCAGAGAGGTGAGCTGCTCTCCCAGCTCCTGCACCACTGCCAGGGGTGCTCTCAGTGCTTTTGGGACATTTGCCCCCCTCTCCCCAGCCATGTCCCAGCCTCGATGTGCTCGGAGGTGAGTGCTGGGAGGGGGGACGCGCTCGCACACGGCGCTTAATGGGGAAGGATGGGATTACAGGGGTCACGCTAGGTGAGCAGCTTCCTTCGCCGAGCTGATGGTATCAAAGCAGGTGCCCCCGGCTGCAAATACCTTGGGCAAACAAACAGGGCTGCCTGAGAGCAGGTGAGCTCGGGCACGGTCAGGCTGGGGGGGTATCAGGGGGAACAGGAGGCTTGGGGTGCACACGGGGCTCCTGGTGTGAGGGCTGCGTTGTTTTGCATGGGGTGGGTGGAAAATAAGGGTGTATGTGTATATATATGGGGTGTGGGTAAGGGTGTGGGGTCCCGAGTTTCTCCACGGGGTGGTAGAGATGCTGGTGCCCTGGGAGCCAAATGATGCCCTGGGAACTAAATGATGCCCCAAAAGCAGATGGCTGTAGGGTCTCTCTGGGCTCTGAGCATCCTTCTTTTTTGCTGCATTTCAGGGCTCTGCATGCTGACATCTCAGGGGATGGATCCCTCCCTGCTCTGGCAGCACCGGGCACCCCGGCACTGTCCAAACCACGCAGCAGTGACACGGCCACGCCGTGCCGGCAGGCAGTGCTGTGACACACCGGGTGTGCGAGCACCAGGGCCGTGCACCCACACTCTGGCCCTCCTGGAGCAGCCTGCTGTGCTCGGAGAGGGGTTTGGGGTGGCTGTGTTGAGCCAGCCCATGGGACTCCCTCGTTTCAGGGGTCAAGTTTGAGTTGACTTTCAGGGATGGAGGAGAGGGATGGGGAGCTGCTCTGCTGATCACGGCCTGGGAGAGGTTTTCCTTGCGGTGCCCCAGCTCTCCTCGCTCCCCCAGATGTTCTCACATTTGCAGGCAGCCCCCGGCTGGCCGGGAGGCGCAGCTGTGGCCGTGCTGTAGGTGGGGCTGGTCCCCTGCTCCATGAGCGCTCCGCTTCTGCTCCCGCTTCCCGAGGGCGAGCAGGGGCAGCGCCGCTTCCCTCCGCAACCGGGAGAGGCTGCAACCCATCGCCACCACCTTACGGCGAGCCAAATGCCCCGGGTGCGCTGTGTGGGAGCAGCCCTGTCTGCTGGAGAGGCCAAAATTCAGGGCAGGGGTCGTTTTGGTGCTTGGTTGTGGGCTGGAGGGTCTTCGTGCCCCCAGGAGGGGACAGGGCTCCTCCAGCTGCCGCGTGTGCAGCAGGTTCCCACGGGGTTTGTCTGGGTGCTCGCAGGGTGTGAGAGCTGGTCAGCGTCTCTGCTTGCGGGGGGACGTGTCCCCAGCCTCACGAGGGGAGCTGTGTGTTTGCAGAGTTAGAGCCGGGACACCCGTGGCTTTATGGGCTGCAGCAGGAGGTGCTGGGGGCGCACGGGGCAGCGCCTGGGGGATGCTGGAGCAGGGCTCGTGCCATGAGACGGGGCCAAACCCGTAACACCTAAAGTTAAGGGTGAACCCGGTTGGGCAGAGTTAGAGAGTCGTGGTCCATAGCTGCTGCCACGTTACAGAAATGTCCAGGGCTCTTCCCCGTGACAGCTCGGGCACTGCCCCACCACGCCGTCCCCTCCTGCATCCCACTGAAGCCAGCTGCGCGTCCAGGCAGCGACAGCAGCTTTGCTCCCGACAGCCACGGCCCAGATACCCTGGGGTCACAGGTGCCCTGCCCTTCGACCCCTCCGTGGCACAAGTCCAATCGCTGCGGGCTGGGACGTCCCTGACGCTGGCAGGGCTGTCACCGCGCTTCCCTGCCAGGGCTGGTGGCAGCCGTGGGGACAGGGGGCGCCTGGAGCAGCGGGGCTGTGCCCCGGGGGGATATAAGGTGTGCTGGTGGGACCCTCCTGTGCGGTCCCCTGATCCCAGCCCCGCTGGTGGCAGCCCCTGAACGGGCAGGATTTGGCCTCCGTGGTGCCCTTGGTGGCTCTGCACTGGTGCTGTGGGGGCTCTCTGGAGGGATGGGCTTGGATAAGGGGGTTTGGGGCAGGTCCTTGGGGCTGGCCCAGGGCACAGCAGGTGCGGTGGGAGCATGCCCACCTCGCTGCTCCTTTGGGGTTCGCTCTCACGGGCCCCACCACATCCCCCCCTTCCCCCATGCGGGGGTGCCCGGGGCTGGATCCCCAGGACAGGGTCAGGACGAGCGGTGTCTCCACCGGGCTGGGATGTCAAAGGGGCCATAACCCTGGTGTTTTGCAAACTCCTGGGGTCAGCAGTTCAGCTGCCACTGACACAGGGGCCTGGAGACACACACGGGCATTTTGGGTGGATGCTGTAAGCAAACAAACGGAGGTAGAGTTACAGCCGGCCGACAGCCCCCCTGCCACCGCTGTTAGCTTTAGGCTTAGGCCCTAAGCACCCGTAGGCACCGGGGCTGGGTGCAGGCTTCCTCTTCCCAGGAGGACCCAACCCCAAGCCAAATCCCCTGGTGCTGCTGGCTGGGAGCTGGGCAGCAAAGGGCTGGCATTTTGGGGTTCTGGCTCAGCTCCTGGGTGGCCAGGGGAGCCCCTCCAGCACCCAGCCTGGCTTTGAGCCCCGTCCCAGCCCTGCCTGGTGCTGCAGACCATGGGGATGGTGCTGGGCGAGTTGTGCCAGCCGGGGATGCCTTGGGACAGGGTTCTGGAGAGGCTCTTTGGTCTGTGCAAGGCGGGGAGGAATGGGGTGGAAGTGAGCAAACACCATGTGTGTGCACATCCTCATCCATGTCTCCACGCGTGTCACCCCTTTCCCATGCAGATGTGCCATGGCCATTCCAGGTCAGGCTGCTCATTTACCAACCCCTGCCACACACAGAGCAGATCTGCCCAAAAATGCCTGATTTGGGGCTTAAATTACTCAGGGCTGGGGATGCCGTCTTCTCCCTGAGTTGATCCCACATGAACTGCCCTTGCTGGGAGCCTTCGTTCTTTGCTGCTGGCTGGTCTAGCTCAAGCCCAGCTGTGGGACTGACGTGCACCTTTCCTGGGCTGGATGGCCATGAAAGGTCTCTTTCCTTGCAGGTGTGTGTGGTCTGGGGGTCTGTCTCCCCATCACTGCCCTCCACAGGGCTCCTGGATACTCTCAGCTCTTTACCCATCTATAGGAGGATGGCATATAGGAGTCATCTACAGGAGGATGACAGAGCCAATATTGTCACCAGTGCTTCCACAAGCACGTTTCCAGAAAGCTGCTGGGCAGGAGGTGGCGAAATCATCTCCAAAGGGCAGAGGCAAGAACCCATTTCTTGAAAAAAAGCCATGCAAGCAGGCTGACAGAGGGACCTAACGGCGCCACGGCACCCTGGCCGGTCCTACACAGGGCTGGGTGCAGCTCCAGGGGGCTGAGCACGGGGCTATTCCCCTGGCCCGGCGTTCCCACCACTTACAAACCATTCCTCAGCCCTTTTCCTAGTAATTGAATAGAGAGGAGAAGGAATTGTGAGCGGGCTCTATCTCCCCTCCCCGCTCCTGGTTTGCCCCGGGGCGGCCCCGGCGCTGTGGGTAGCGCAGACAAGGTCATTCCCATGTAACACATCCTGGGGGGCTTCGGCCCAGTTCCTTCCCTTTGGGGGGAGGCCGGGTTAATGGTGAGCGGTGGGATCGCCCCGGGGCTGCTCCGCACTGCTCAGCCATGCAGGAGCTGCTGCTGCCTCCGCAACGCCCCATTAATGCCGCGTGGGATCAGCGGGCAGGGGGCTCGGGCTGGGCAGGGTAAGAGTGCCGGGGCTGGCATCCCTCTGGCTTTTATGGGAAGACTCCGTGTGCTTTGGGGTGGTTTATGGCCAAGCATCCTCCAGACTCGGCTGTAAAGTATTGCAAACTCCTGGTTTCCATGAATTTTGGCTCTCCATCAAGTGGTGTCGGAGGGGAGGGAGATGCTCAGGTACAGGGTTCTGGTGTCCTCGTCAGCATGAAATCAGACATCAGCCTCATCCTGCCCTCACCCTGCTGGTGCTGTCCCTCTGTCCCCTTTCAGAGAGCTGCTCTGCACTCTCTCCAAGCCCACCGTGCCTGCAGGGAGGAGCTCTCCTCGCCCTCGGGCTGGCTCCGTGTTGGGATGCTCCCCTGCAGGTGCTGCTCCTCTGCTGGTCAGGATTAGTGCTGTGGTCCGTGTCCCTGCTCGGGCAGGGATGGAAGGGACCAGGGGGCTCAACTCAGCCTGCAAGGGAGCTGATCAACAGGCTGATTCCTTTCTGTTCCCTTGCACAGAAAGAAACCTTTCCAAATACACTTTTTTAAAACTTAAAAAGACAAAGAAGAGGTGTGAGGGGGCTCCTTCTTCACGAGTGACCCTAGGGTGGGCTGGGATGCACTGAGGGCAGGAGGCAAATCCTTCCACCTGGGCACCTGCCATCTCTGGTGGCCGTGAGCCCAGCACCCTCGGTGCTGCCCACCCCAGCTGCCTTCACCATCCTGCTGTGCCCCTCACCTGCCCAAAGGTGGGAAGGATGGGGCCGTGGAGGCCTCAGCCCTGCTCCCGGTCTGCTGGCAGGAGCAGGAGCATCGTCTGTCATCCCGTGTCAGCACAAGTGCGGCTGCCCCCCGGTGATCCCGCGCCGGCCCGATTTTACGGCCACAGCTGGCACTTGAGGCTGTTTGCCGAGGGCAGGGGGCACACACGGAGCTGTCAGCTCCCGGCCGCCCCTGACCCCCTTCGGGACACTGTAAATCTCCCGGTTCGAGGCAGCCGGGGCTGTTCTGGGCACGGCACTGTCGTGCACATCGTGTTGTGCAGGCTGGCACGTGGCCTGGCCCCGCACCCACTGGGGCTAAAACAGGGGTGGCCGCTGGTGACCACGAGCAGCATCTGGGAAAGAGATGCTGTGTCTGAACCCCTTTCATTTTTATGCATAAAAAAGTAAGGATTTTTTTTTTAAAATTTATTTTTTATTTTTTACCTTAGAGCATCAGGAATATCTCATGCTCTCTGCTCCGGTTTTGCCTGGTGCTCCCTAGACAGACAGATTTATGGGCACGGGAGCTGCCTCACCGCACCCCAGCACATCAGTTTGATGGCTTTTTTCCCGAATGTCTGCTGGACTGGTGAGCTGAGCCTGTGGAAGCCCTCTTCTGCTTCACCGAGCATTTTCCGTACCAATCCCGCCTGTTCTGGTGGTGCTCCTGAAGTCTGCCAGGTAAACGCAGGCTCTGCCCAAGACTTTTTTTATCTTTTGCACCAAGAAACAGGGAATTAAATGTGCAAGAGGCTGATTCTATGGGAAATCTGGGGTAGAATGAGGCGGCTACCCGCCCTATAACCCTGCACCCTGCTAGGTCTGATGATCCTGATGTAGGGATTTTTTTCCTCCGTCATCTCTGTGGGGCCAGCCTGGCGATGGGGGCTGCCTGCCCTCAGTGCCCTCTGCCTGGCCGTGGGGTGCTGGGCAAGAGTGGATGAGCCCCAGGCACCTGGCCCCCCTGGGACATCCACTAAGATGGCTGTAGGCGGCATTTTGGGGTGAAACACCGAGTGTGTGGTGGGTTGTGGTGTGGGTGCACGTGGGGTTGGGGTGCCCAAGCAAGGGGAAACCCACAAGCTGGATGTCGGCGTGCACGAGAGAGAGAAAAGCGTTGTGTGAGTGTGGCGGGAGAGTGCCTACGTGTGCGGGGCGTCTGGGGGACGAGCGTGCAAAGAGGGGCGTGCAAAGGGCCGTGTGGGTCCACGCCGAGCGCGGGGGGGAAGGCTGCGTGTGCGTCGAGGGGTGCGTGGAGGGCTGGGGGTGCGCTGTGTGTGTGCATGGACACGAGTGGGTGCGGGGAGCGTGCACACGTGTGCGGGAGGGCCGTGCACAAGCGCGTGTGTGTGTGTGTGTGCGTGTGCGTGTGTGTGCGCGCGCTGTCACTCAGAGGCCGGCTGCCGGGAGCTGCCTTCCCAGCGGCGGCAGATAGCGCTGATTGCTGATTCGAGGAAACAAAATAGCAATTGTAATTATGGGCTCTGATAAGATAAAGGAAGGAGCGGGGAGCTCGGGGACAGGCAGCGGGGCCCGGCCGGCAAATTAGCGGCTGTCACTCAGCACCGAGCGAGGCGGCGCCGCTCCCCGACGACCCCCGGCCAGGTACCCGGCCCCGGGGGCCGCCCGCCCGCTGCAGCCCCCGCCCCGGTGCGCTACAGGTGGCGGGGCCGGGAGCTGCCGCCGGGGCTCGGCGGCACAATGCAACCCTCGGAGGCCCTGCCCGGGCTGTGGGGCTGAGCCCCGGCCCCCCGTGGCCGCCCCCCCACCTCCGCCGGCCCTAGGGTTGTCCGGTGCCCGCAGCAGGTAAGAGCCCCGGGGGGATGCTCGGGGGGGGGAGGGGGGTCCCGCTGCTCCGCTACCCCCGGCTGCGTTATTTGCTCAGCCTCTCGAAACTCCTGCCCCCCCCCTCCTCAATCCCTCCCCACCTCCATCCGACCCCCCCCCCCAGGTCCCGTCCGTCCCCTCCCTCCCCTCCTTCCCTCCCTCCCTCCGCCCCGGTAATCCTTTTAATGTCTGGCACGTCCAGCGAGAGGGCTCGCCCGCTCGGCCCCAATCCACAAGGCGCTGCTGAGCGGTGGTGTCCCCAGCGGGGAAAACCCTCCGGGCTTCCATCTTCCCCCCCCCACCCCCCCACCAGCCCTCAAGCCCCCATTTTACAGATGGGGAAACTGAGGCACGGCGCGGGGACAGCAGCCCGCAGGCGGCTGCTCCCGTAGCGCCGGCTCCGAGCAGCCCGGAGCCCCCCCCGCCTCGGCAGGTACCGCCGGGGGGGGGGTCCCCCTGCGGCTGCCGCCCCCCCCGAGGGCCGCCCCCCGGGAGCTCCGTGCCCGCCCCCCCCGGGACCTCGGGGCCGCCTCCCGGGGCGGCAGCGGGACGGGACGGGACGGGGGGCGGGGGGGGGGCTCCCCTCGGTGGGGTCGGGGAAGGAGGGGGGGGCCGTCGGCCGTGAGCCCCCGGGGGCTGGGAGGGCGGACGGGTGGGCTTTTCCCCTCTGTAGCCGCTTGTGCCCTCCTTTCCTCGGGGCGAGGAGGACGCGCCGGCAGGGCGAGAGGAGGCGAGGAGCCGAGGCAGCGCCGCGCCCCCCTTGGCCCCCCCCCGGGTCCCCCCGCCCCAAAACGGGCGCTCCCCGCCGCCGGGTCCCGGGCTCCCGGCCCCGCACCGGCTCCGCGATGGACCCCTGCTCCTCGCTCTTCAGCTACGTGTGAGTACCGGCAGCATCCAGCCTCCCTCCTGTTCCCCCCCCCCCCCCCCGGGACCCGCAGCCCCCCGGCTCACACCTCTCTCCTGCTTTCTGTCCGTCCCCCCCCCCCCCCCCCCCTCCCTCCAGGTTAATGCACTTGTTCGTCCTCTGCCTGCAAGCCCAGGTAAGCGCCCGCTTCGCCGCCGGCTTTGTTTCGTGTGTGTTTGTGTCCCCCCCTCCATCCCGGGGGTCCGGGGGTGCCCCGAGGCCGCCGCGCAGCGCCCCGGGCTCGGGAGGGAGGGAGGAGGGAGGGAAGGAAGGAAGGAGGGAGAGGGAGGGCTGGAGGAGGAACACTTTAAAACCCCGGAGACAAAAGTCGCCCGGCTGTAAAAAGCCGAGGCCGGGCGGCTGCCCGAGGGGGGAGCCCCCCAGGCTGCGAAATGAGGGGCAGGAGAGGCAAGCTGCCGGGCAGGGAGCACCCCGGGGCTCAAGGGATCACGCGCTGTTATTTTTTAAGTAGCTTTGGGTGCCGGGTTTTCCCCTTCCCTTCCTCTACATCGCACCGTGGATCCCCCTTTCCTCTTGTCTGGGGTTGTTTTTCTACGCCGCTTCACCTAAAAAAAAGTAAAGCGGAATTAAAAAGAAGGGGGGGGGGGGGAAAGCTGTTTCCTTACTAAAAAGCGTAGGTTTTGATCCAGCTTAAAATTGTCAGACTGTAGCATCGCTGGTTTGTATCGCCAGAGACAGAAGTGTCACGAGCAGATTAAACAGCCCGGGCAGAGCTTGTGCAACACCCGCGTAGCAGTGGGTGCATCGCTGGGAGCGGTGCGTCCCCAAACCGGGGCGAAGCCCCCCCTTCCCCACACATCACAGGTGCAGAAGCTTTTTGGAAACGCTCTTTAAGCTCCTCTTTTTATTTTGCTGGGAGCTCGGGGAGGGGGGGGGGCAGAAAAATCGAGTTTCCAGCCCAAACGCAGAGGGAACCAGGCGCTGGGAGCGTGCAGTTGTGTAAAAACATAGCTGTAATATTTTGGAGTATGAGATGGAGACCAAATAGCGGCATGGCTAATGACCTCTCCTCCACATGGTACCCTCATCAGAGCCGGGAGAGAATCCCGCTGCATTATCCAAACGCCGTCTATAGGAAACACACATGCACGCACAGCAGCAGAGGGAGAGAGCTGACATTGTCAAGGGGAGATATCTATATAAAGGCAGCTCGGGGAGAGCGACGGCTTCTGCTTTTATTGGGTTTTTCTGTTGTTGAAGACAGGAGGAAATCTTCCCATTTGACGTGGGGGTGGCGGGGGGTAGTCCCTGCCTTCTGATGTTGAAAGGAGCCATCTCCCAACATTTGCTCAGAATACATCTTTATAAATGTCACGGAGCAGCGAAACTTTCCAGACTTAAAAGAGGGATTTGAGACGAGGGGGGAAAAGGACTCCTGTGCAAGCTCGGAGCCAGGAGCTGAGGGGGGGAGTGGGTTTGGCTGCTCCTGAAAATCATTTAAAGCCCGGGAGCAGCAGCAGCAGCAGGGCTGGTGGCTCTGGAGGGGTCAGGCTCGGTGTGCGGGGCTGGGGACAGCGATGCGCCAGCACGGGCAGCGTGTCAGGGTCCCGGGGGTCTCCTGCCACCAAATGCTCAGGCTGGGGCACGGTTTCCTTGCACCTTGTAGCTCTCTGCCTTATGCGCGGGTTTTGTGTTTAAATTGCTCAGTGAATGAGGCGCTTGGGAGCAAATAAAGAGCCTGGCACCCGGAAGAAAGGCAGTTGTTGAAAGAGCTGGGGCAGCGGCTGGGGTACGTGTGCCGGGTGCTCCTGTGGAGGTGATGAAGGTGTGGGGATCTCTCGGTCCCTCGGGGGCGTGATCCAGTGCCCATCCTGCACATTTCCCCCGGGACCCCTCCAGCGCCCAGCCTCGATGCTCATCTCAGGGACCCCGGTGCCAGCTGGGACCCCCTGCGTCCCGGGGAGGCCTTTGGGGTTGCCAAGCCCCATCATGTTCCCGAGTCACCTGCACCTCTTAGGGCATGGCTGGAGGGGTCCTGGCTCTGTAGGGCCACCGTGTCCCGCTGCTTCTCCTTTGCTGGCGCAGGAGGCACCGCTGCCATCCTGCCTCCACGAAGCCCGGCGGGCAGCCACGAGCGATCTTTGCTCAGCCCGTTCGCCCCTCTGAGGAGTAGAGATTATAATGGTGTGTCGTATATTTTTTAATTTCCTAAAGGTAACTGTTCAGTCCCCACCTAATTTTACACAGCATGTGAGGGAGCAGAGCCTGGTGACAGATCAGCTGAGCCGGCGGCTCGTCCGTACCTACCAGCTGTACAGCAGGACCAGCGGGAAGCATGTGCAGATCTTGGACAACAAGAAAATCAATGCGATGGCAGAGGATGGGGACGTGCACGGTAAGGACGCGCGGTGGGGGCGGGCAGCCGGGGAGGTGTCCGCCGCGCAGCGTGGCAATTGATGATTTCCGACCTGTTCGTTAGCCAGAAATCATTAAAATCATTCGGCTTGCGGGGGCTCGTGGAGGGAAAACACAGGGGCCAGTGCTCAGCGGCTGGAGGACTCGAGGTGAGGGCACGTTCCCCGTGCCGAGGGAGGGGAGCGGAGCTTGCAGGATGGGCTCCGCTTGCTTCTGCCTGCTCGGTTGCGCCGCACACCTGACTCGGAGAGCTCGGGGTGCCGCTTGCTGAGCTGCAAAAGATGTTTCAGCACGGGGCTGGGAGTCTCCGAGACTTCCGTTTGGAAAAGAAATAGAAAGAAAAGTTAAAAGGAGAAAAGAGGGAGGGGGGAGGAAAAAAAGAAAAAGGTGAACTGCTGCTCCAGAAAGCTGCCCTGAATTAGAGCTGCCCCAAGTGGAGTTTTCCTGACGTGACCCCCCCATGCCTCCCCTTCCAAAGCAAATCCCGAGCGCAGGGTCAGCGAGGCAGTTGGCTGCTGGTGAGGAGAAGGCAAAGCGGGGGGCTCTGCGATTTCCAGAGCCTGAGCTGTGCCTGTCCCCTCTGCCACCGTGCCAGCCCTGGTACCCCATACCCAAAAGCTCTGGCACCCTGGGGAAGAGGGACTGGTCCCGAAGGCGAAATGCTTTGGCTGCATGTGCCAGTGACACATGGGGACAGCCAAACACTGCACAGGTCAGTAGTGGTGTCCCCGTGCTGCCGTGGCCCCGGCTGTGCTCTATGTGGGCAGCCCAGGGGCCGTGGACCTGATCCTGGACCCTCTGCAGGCAGGAGGTGCCTGCGTTTGCGTGCACTGTAGGCAGGAATCACAACTGTTGTTCTTTGGTATTAGCAGCAATTTCCCTTTCTTGCTTGGGGAGATTAGTAGAAGTACTTTTCTTCCTTCCCCTTCTCTATTTTTTTTTCCCTTTTGCTCTGGCTGCAAATTTCACGCTGAACTTTTCACAGTTCGAGCAAAGCTCGGGCTCCCCCGTACAGCGTTCGTCTTCCAAACGAATTATTCCCACCCTAGAGCAGCCCTGGATTGAAAGGGCATTAGCTAATTTCCCAAACAGAAGGATGAGGAAAAAAAAAAAAAAAAAAAACAAAACCGTCGTCTTGTTTCAGATCTGTAATGCCTGGGCTTTGAGAGGCAGCTTGTGCATACTGAAATAACGACCAGGTTTAAATAAGGCCAGGAGGAGGGGACTAGCGGTGGCTCGAAAAACTCTATTAAAACGTAATAAAAAAAGGTTAAGCATTTGAAGAGCGAAGGAGGAAAATGAAGACTGATCTAAAACAGAAAGAGAACAAGCAGTTTTTCAGATGTAACATTTTAAAGGAGTTGCAAGTCTGTAAATGTTAAAATAGAGGTTCAGGATTGTTCTATATGAATCTCTAGGGAGGCCCCCATGTCTGGAAGAACTATTAAAACGCTTCTTACTTTCACCTTTTTTAACATTTCCTGAATACTTTCTCCTCTTCGCAGTCCAGTTGGGGGATCAAGTGTGTCTCGCTGCATTTTTTCAGCATTTACGTAGCCACTTTCCCTTCAAAGTTTTAGCATGAAACATAATTTTACTGGGATAAATCTGTCACTTAAGCGAAAGAATAGAGTTGAAAATGTTAAGCTCTGCTCCCCTCCAGAAGGAGGGGGGGGGAAGGTCTCCCCAAAAATGCTATTCAGAAACCCACCTCTGAAGAAAGGAGCCCCCCTCCCCAAGCCCCTTCATTCTTCTTATTTTTTTTCTCTAATTTTTTGGGGTGGGCGTGTAGAAGGGGTTGATTTATTTTTGCGGCTGACCCCTTTCCCCACGCTGACGTTTTTACAGCCGGCTTCACATCCAGTCCGGCGGTTCCCCGTTATATGTCTTAATTGTCGATATTTGATTGACTTCTTTTCATTCCGAGCGGAGGCGGCCGGGCTGTCCCTCTGGGGCTGCGACCGCGGCGCTGCGAGCCTTGCCGCTGCCTTCCCCCCGGGTCTGTAGGGTTTTTCTCCATGCTTGGGGCCGTGCGGGTGCCGGTGGCAGGTTGTTCTAGTCCTCCAGGCTGTGGCGGGGCGGCGATCCCAGGCGGTGGCCGTAAATCACGGCCGCCTTTTGAGACGAGGCCGGGAGGGAAGCAGCGCGCATCCATCGCCCGAGCGTGTTTTGTGCCTGCTGGGGCCGAGGCCTCCCCGCTCCCTCCCTCCTCCTCCTCCTCCGTCCCTCCCTCCCCGCTCTTTCTATCTCTTGGAGAGAGAGAGCAGAGAAAAATCAATGCTTCTCAAACCTTTTACTGCCTCCCGGATCAATTCTTCCCCCCCTTTTCCCCAACATGGATAAATCGGGGTCCCTGTCTCAGCGGTTCGTTTACGGAGCTGTGGCTCCGCTGGCCGGTTTGGGGACGGTCCCTCCGGGTGCTGAGCTGTGCTGGTGTGGGCTGAGGCTGTCTCTTCCCAAATTTCTCTGCTCTGAGCACAACCGGTGCCTGGCTGGGGGTGTGGAACAGAGTGCAGGGCAGTTTGGGGATGGGATTTTCTGTAGGATGACGCGGGTGAAGTCCCCACTCTCAGTGCCATTGACCCCAGCAGCACCCGTGATGCGAGGGAGGCAGGATCAGGGCATCGCAGAGAGAGGGGCAGCAGTTTGTGTCTGGTCCTGGAGCATGGTTTAGGCTCGGTTTGGCATTTGCGTGCCCGCAGCCTGCATTTGCCATTCAAAAGCATCCCCCTACAAAACCACCTGCTGCCCTCTGGGGCTGGGCACTGCTGGGAGAGCCGAGCACCATGGGGTGGGGATGAAAGCGGGCTGGACCGTGGCCCTGTGGAGCTGAACAGCCCCTGGGCAGAGGTTGGAGAGCAGAAATGAGGCACTTAGCCATGGCCCTGTGAGGTGCCATGTGCTTAGGGGCCCTGCAGACTGTGCTCGGGTTACCTTGCTGAATTGGGTGTGCGGGAGCAGGTGCTGATGCTCGGCAGGACCTGATGTCGGTGAGATCTTTGGTGGTGAGATGGGACAGTCCCAGCTGGCTTTTCATGGGGAAATCTTTGGTGCTTGGCGCAGTACAGCCCTGCTGAGGTGTGAGCAGGTAGCTGCTGTCGTACTCGGGGCTTGCCCCTGGTCTCTCTGTGAGCAGAGCTGGCTGGGGGGCTGTGGCACCAGGGCTGGGGGAAGGATGCCCCGTCCCCATCCTCCCCCTTCCCCGGGGACGGGTGGGCTCCGAGGCTCGTGTTCCCAGGGCGGAGGCAGGAGGGAAGGTGACAGGTCTATTTATAGGCGGCCCATCGACCCGGCGATTTGCATAGCTCCTTCGGAAGTCAATCGATGCCTCCATTAAAAAAACTGAGACCAAATCGATACGCCCTCTCGACTCGCGCAAAGGTGAAAGGCATTAAAAGGATGGCCGTACCCTTCACGCCCCCCCCCCCCCGCCAGCTGCAAAGTCACTGCTCCTCCTGCAGCCCTGGCCCGGCAGAAAGGCGCAGAGCGGTGTCCCCATGGGCTGGGGACAGCTGGCAGCGTGCCGTGCAGGGCAGCTGGCTTGTCCCCTGCCTGTCACCGTGTGCCCTGATCCCAGCTGGGACACCGCTGGGGTACCCGAGCTGCGGAGCCACGCGGAGCTGGGCGAGGCAGAGCTGCTCCTGCACGGCTCTGGGCGACAAAGTGACGTGACCAAGGTCACGCAGGGACACTGTAGCAGGGCAGGAGGCTGGCATGGCTGGGCTCTCCATCCCTGTGACCCCCCCCCATTTCTTTCCTCCCCAGCCAAGCTCATCGTGGAGACCGACACCTTCGGGAGCCGCGTGCGCATCAAGGGGGCGGCCACGGGTTTCTACATCTGCATGAACAAGAAGGGGAAGCTGATCGGCAAGGTAGGGGGCTGGCACCCAACCCCCAGGGATGGGGGTATCCTGGGGCTTGGTTTTAGGGGACGGGGGATGAGGCACCCCGCAGCCCAGGCGGGTGAGAAGGGGCGGGCAGGTGCCGTGTGGGGTGCATTCCTTGTATCTCCCCGAACAAATAGGCGGGTTGCTGGGCTATTCTCCCCGATTACATGGTACAAGGGTCGGGAATGTTGAGATGCTCCGCGGGGCAGGCTGCTTAGTCACGGTCCCTCCGAGCTGCCGCGCTCCCTCCCTGGGGCGGAGGGGTCTGGGTGGGGGGAAAAATCCCCGTGGGGCAGCGATTCTCTGGGACGGTTTTCCCTCCCTTGGGGCCGTGGGATGTGGGTCCTCTCCCTGGTCCTGGTGCTGTGTGTAACGTGGAGGAGCTTGGCCTCCAGCTGCCACCAGCATCCGTGGGCATTGTCCCCACGGACCACATGCTGTCCTCCCTCATTGTCCCTACTGTTCTGGGTGGGATGGGGTGGGATGGGTGGCTGCACTGCCACAGAAATGGAGAGTTTGCTCCCAGTTGCTGGCAGGGGAAGCCAGCTGGTGGCAGGGATGGAGGCAGGATGTCAGCGGGCAAATATCCCCTGGTGTGCACAAGGGGTTGAAGCATTGGACAAGCCACGCACAGGGGCTCGCAGCCTGGTGCTGGCATCGCGCTGGGGATAGCTTTGGGCCAGCTCTGACCTGTAGGAGAGGTGGGCAATGAGCTCTGAGCCCCCCACAAGCACCAAAACCCGAGCCGGGGTGGCGAGGAACCCCGTTTGCTGAACCCCCCCTGTCCCCTTCTGTCCCGCGCAGAGCAACGGCAAAGGCAAGGACTGCGTCTTCACGGAGATCGTCCTGGAGAACAACTACACGGCGCTGCAGAACGCCAAGTACGAGGGCTGGTACATGGCCTTCACCCGCAAGGGCCGCCCGCGCAAGGGCTCCAAGACCCGGCAGCACCAGCGCGAGGTACACTTCATGAAGCGGCTCCCCAAGGGCCACCAGACCACCGAGCCCCACCGGCGCTTCGAGTTCCTCAACTACCCCTTCAACCGCAGGAGCAAAAGGACTAGAAACTCCAGCTCCAAGGCTGGCCCTTGACTTGCCAAGCCCTGAGGACTCTGCTTAAGAGCTTGGTGGACTTAACCCGTAGAGACTTTTCCTGTGCGGTTATTAAAAAACCAAACACAACAGGGGATGGGGGGAGGATTAAAAAAAAAATAATTACCTGAGGTAGTTGTTGATAATTTGGGGGGGTGGTTTTGTTTTTACAAAAAAAAAAAAAAAGGGCAAAAAAAAAAGAGGCTCTATTTTTGTACTCCAACTTGAAAAGAGATGGAACATTCAGAGACTGGTGAAGGGGGGGAAGAGCCCTTCACTTAGCAGTGGTCTAGTCTGTTTGGGGTCGTGTTTTGTTCTGTAATTTTTTTTTGTAGCTCTAGGGGGAAAGGAGAGGAAAAAAATCACCATTTAAAGCAAACAAGCAAAAAAAAAAAAAAAAAAAACAGGAAATCCAAATGTGGGAGCAACGTGCTACCTAAATGAACTGAGTGGATGCTTGACGGAGAGGATGGAGAAGTCGGAAAACGATGGGGAGGGGATGGGGAGGGGATGTGTCGGAGGCGAGGACCCACGGGTCCATTCCAGCTCCTTCCCAGCACCGCTTGGTTTTGTCCTTGGGAGCAGCTGGGGGTGATGGACACCTCACAGAAAGTCCCGGACCGACTGGTAACTCTTGCCCCCCAGAGCATCTCTGGATTTTTTATAATTTTCCTTTTTTTCCTGAACTACTACGGTGAGGCAGCAGGCGATGGCTGCTGTGGAGCAGGCTGGTGGTATCTTTTTTTTTTCCCATGAGGAAAATGTGAAACTTTTTTCTGTTTATTTTTTTAATAAGACGGATGTTTTCGTCTAATTAAAAAAGTTTACAAATTGCTGTGGAGCCATTTCAGGTTGGTTTTGTTGTAACACTCGGTTTGTGGCTGATGCTTCCATTTCCAACTGTCTCTTCCAGGTGTGCTCTCTGAGAAACACTGCCACTCTTTTTTTTTTTTTTTTTTTTTTTTTTTTTTTTTTTTTTTTTTCCCCTGGGAAATGAGAGGTTTTCTGTAAAAATTTCTGTGTTGACAGAATCCTAGCTCTCTTATTTAGAAAAAAACAAGGGAAACATTAAATCCCTTGAGTGAGCATCCCCAGCCAGCCCTGCTCTGCACATGCTGCCCTGGGACCATGCCTCTCTCCAAAGGGTTAAAGCAATTATTCCTAACGGGGAGGGCAAACAAAGACACTGGATAGGAGCCAGAACCAGGGGTGACTTTTCATCCAATCCTTTTTTTTTGATTGTTTGTTTTCTGTTTCTTTGAGGATTTTTTGTTTTTGGTTGTGTACAAATTTAATATGAAATGATGGAAATATTTATTTAATATGTGCATTAAAAATTTGTATTAGTCTAACTGGAGCCTGCCTGCTCTTTCCCGGGAGGGCTGGGGCTGGAGATGCAGGATGGAGAGGGGACGGGGGGGATGGAGAGGTGCAGGACAGGCTGAGGCCACTGCTTGGTGCGAGCTCCTTCCCCAGGGAGCAGGTATGGGAAGCAGGAGGATGCCTGAGATCTTGGACCCAGGTGGGTTTTATGGGAATCATGGCTTTCCTTGTAGGAAATTCCAGGTTTAAGGAGTAGACAGGTCCATGGGAGCTTGAACAGGGGCATGGTGCAGCACAGCCCTGACCTGGACCAGTGGTTTAGGCATCCGATGAGGCTTTCCAAGACAGAAAGCAGATTTTCTGCTCCCCTGTGCTCTGGGTGAGCTTGGTGCCCATGCAAACCAAAGCAGGCTGTTGGGTCCCCTCCTCTGGTGGTTGCTCAGCCCTGCCGGGGTGCTGGTGCTTGCCTAGAGGAGCTGATGGGGTTTCAGGCCCTGTCGGGAAGCAGGAACCACATTGTCCAAGCAGAGCAGCCCCAGTGCTGCTCCCAGCATCCTGCTGGTCCAGCTGGCTTCATTTATTTTGGTTAGATGGTGAAAGAGGCAAGAACAGAATTGTTAATTTTGATTTTATTTTTATTATTAATAACCAAGTGCCGCGCTCTGGGCTGAGCTGTCAGTATGGATATCTTGAATTTCACGGGCTGAGCGCTCAGCCGTGCTCTGAGCATCGCTGCTGCACCACTGCCATCGTGGTTGGTGCCTGGGCTGCAGGACAGGGCTGCTAGAGGTGGATGGCACCACCAGGGACCCAAGGGCTGTGGATGTCTGGGACTGAGAGCTCTGGGGCAAACCCGTGTTATTGTCCCCAGGCTCCAGGGAATAAAAGTGAATGGCTCCAGGCCCTTACCCAGGTGGAGATGGTGTTTGATAGTCCTTAATGGGTGCTTTTCTTCCATTAATTTGTCTAATTGCTTCTCCTAATGGCTTTGTGAGCCTGGATGAATTGGTGCTGGATTGCTGCTCCAGGTGAGGGTAGCAGGAGGGGAGGACTGGCTCCATGCAGGTCCCCCCGGGGACACAGACAGCAGGGCGTGCTGTGGGTGCTCAGCCCCCAGAGAGGCCGTTCCACCTCCCAGGGGAACCCAGCACCCTGGGGCCAGGAGCAGGCAGGGATTGAACCCAGAGAATGAGGCCCTGCCTGTCCCCACCACAGCTGGCACAGCCTGCTAGCTCCTGGGAAGGGATCCCCGGCTCTCCCAGGTCGTTTGGTCCGTGGTTAATTAGCCCCTTTTCATTAAAGGGCTTTGGGGTTACCGTGCTACCCAGGAACGCTACGGTTTGGGTCTTTGTTTATTGCTTGAATTTGTCTAGCTTCAGCTTCCAGCCAGCAAATGTTGTTTTGCCTTTGCTTGGAAGATTAAAGAGCCCGCTGCTGCTTAGTTAATGAGTAAGTGAATTAATTAATGGCTCCTCATACCCTGTCCCTGCTCTGATACCGCTTGATCCCTGGCCTGGCTGGAGCAGTTTGCCCCCTTCCCAGAGATGTGGGGGTCTGGAGCGTGTGCTCCTGCGGGGCTGGGAGCTCCCAATTCCCAGCAGGACCGCGGGGACGGGCTCGGGTGCTTTTGCTGTTGGCGTGGGTGTTCTGGGGAGATCCCCCTGTGGGGAAGACCTAGCTTTGCAGGCATCCCTCCCAAAAGTTTTGGAGAGCACCCTTCCTACTGCCACCACTCCCGGTGTCCCCCTGCGGTCCCCTGGCTGCAGGGAGGCGGCAGATGAAGCAGGAGCGGAGATGTCCTGCCCTGTCACTCCTGAGCTTCGAGAGGAGCATGTGTGTGCTTCCTGGCCTGATTAGGACATTGCAGTGTGATGCTGACTGGACTCAGGGACGAGGCTGGAGCTGAGCAAGGTTTGGGAGGGTCGGCATCACCGGGTGACACCAGGAGGCCAGCTGGTCCAACCAGCACACCAGGGGTGAGATGTAAACGTGGGGCTGCCTCGACTGAATACTGCAGAGTAAAGTGGGGAAGGGAGAAGAGCTGTTCTCAAGTTAAACATCGCTATGGCAGAGAATCATTAGGTGGGCAGGAATAAATGGATGTGGCAAGAAAAGTGGTCCATGGTGCCGGAGTGGGGGCTGCGTTCCTGCGCTGCACCGGTGCTTGGTGCCCCAAGCCTTCAGGCACATGCTGCCCCTGCTCCCAGCCCCTTTCTTGGTGTATGAACATCCCTGGTCTTCGCTGCAGGGCCAACCCACAGCAACTTGTCCACGAGGTCTGGGCACCCTCCGAGCGGGGTGAGCTTTGTGTGCAGGGATGGGGCTCACCTGGCCCCCCCGGGCATGCCCCAGCTTGGGGGGGAGGACTGGGGTGTTTGTTTATTGCATCAGGCTCAGCTTTCAAACATCTCCCTGCCATCCCCATCCCCCTCCTTTAATTAATTCTGGGTAAGAAGTCCTGGCTTTATTGTGCCACCGAGCGGAGGGGCTCCCTGTGGGAAAAGTCACACCTTCTGAACAGCTTCTGATACCATGCAAATGAAGGACAAGTCCAGGAAACGCTTTCATCTCGGACCTGTCCAGCCCCCTGCCCATTAATTACACACATTTCATTTGTTTGAGGGCAATTCCTCTCGGGGAGGGGGCGGGGGACAGCCGATCATCTCGGCCGTGCTCTCTCCAGACCCCTCCTTGGGAGGGGATTTATAGCCAGAAGCGGGGATGCTCGGGGGCTCCGTGGGGGATCCTGTATTTCTGCTCCAGTGCAGCTACCCCAGGTCAAACTGGTTCACGCAGCAGGCCTCATCCTGCCAGCAGAGAGGGCTCAGCAGTGCCCTGTGCCCTGCTTGGTGCCAGCAAGCCCCAGCCGTGGTCCCAAGCCTCTCGGGAACGTCCTTGGAGGGAGGTGCAGGGTGGAGCAGAAGTGAGCTCAGGGATCTCCCAAGGGAGCAAGTCTCCGGGGCTGGGAGCTCATGGGAAGGGTAATTCCGGGCAGGGTGGCCACCAAATGAGCCCCATGCAGGGAAAAATCATTTCATGATGCTGCTGGGACTGCACCATGCCCAGACTCAACTCCCCTGTTGAGCCTTTCTCTCTGTGCTCCTCTCCTTTCTGCACAGCCCCCCCGATCCCAGGGGTCCCCGGCACAGCTGCAACCACGACACCCCCAGGCTGGCTCCCCTTTGTCTGGGGCTGATGGGAAGGGTCGGCCCCAGATCCTGGAGAAGGCAGAGAGCGAGGGGATGTGGAGTGCAGCGGGCTTTCACGGCCTATTTCCTGGCCATGATAATAACATTTAGCACTTCTGTAAGCACCTGGGATGCTCCAAGCACCTACGCATCTGCTCCTCATTACCACCCCGCTTCCCATTTGCAGCATCTCTGCCCCCTGCCCACGCATTTGCAGCATCTCTGCCCCCTGCCCACGCGCACCTCTGGCAGTGATAGCTCACCCCTAAAAACAGGGCTGCCCCCAGCTTTCCCTTGGTTGTCTCCTTTGGGGCGGGGAGCTGCAGCCTTGTTCTGCTTTGGGGCTGGGGCAGGAGGCTGTCCTCCAGGAATGGGGTAAGCATTTTGGGGAGGATGCCATGGCATGGCATGAAGAAGACCCTTCATGACTGTGTTTGTTGTTTTATTTCCTCCTGGAACGAAGAAGAGCAATCCGTGTCCTTTGGTATGACAGCCTATGGGCCTGGGGACACGTGGCAGCTGTGGCTTGGTGCAGCAAAGGAGCTCTTGGGAGACGTTGGGGTGATATTTTGGACTTGGTTTAGTGGGAACGAGCAGACTTGGTGCGGAAGCAGTGCTGAGCTCCAGCAAAGCTGCTTGCCCACCCACTGGCCCTGTACCACATCAACCAGACGAGAGCGGTCCTGTTGTGGTTGGGTTGGAGATAACAGCCAGTGCTTCAGATTATCTATGGCCCAGGCTACTCTGCAATGAAACATAATTTAGATGTTCTAGGGGTAGAGGGAATGCTCTTGGGGTTTATGCATCTTACATCACCTCTCCTACAGGGGCTGTATCTCCAGGGGATCCCTTGGGTCTGTCAGATGTGATGGGCAAGATGCAAACTGCGTCTGCAAAGTCCTAACCCAGTGGCTGGGCTGTGTCAGGAAGAACCACGTCAGCTGTGCCCAGGTATTGCTGCTTTGCTGAGCTGGTGCTGTCGGTAGCTGTGGGCTGGAAATGGGTTGCTGTGGGAGCCTGACCTGTGTCCCTGCTCCCCCCTTTTCCCCTTTCTTAGAGCTTTTATAGCAGGAGATGGAAAAACTCAGCCTCTCTTGCTGTGATTATTCTGTATACTGTAGTAACACATCCTGATGGCTGGAGTCTCTTCTTTATGAGCTGCTCACAGAGTGAATGGCAGCCCTTTCCCCGAAGGGCTTGAGTTTTGCGTGGTCGGCTACAACAGGTGCCACAAGCCAGCAGACAGACCTTAGCGGGCCCCCTGGTTTAGCTGCTGCTGTGGCAAAGGAGAGCCCTGGGAGGGGATCTGAGGGATGAGGGATGGTGTCCCTGCGGGTTGTCATAGCAAACGTGAGAGAAACTTCAGTTGCCATGCCCAAAAACCACTCGGCCCACAACCAAAAATGCTGCCGCAGCAGCTGAAATGCGGGATGAGCAGACCCGGGCTGTACACGGGTAGGAAAAATTTGGCTCTGGGATGTGAAAGGGGACCCTGAGCTCTGGCTCGATTTGCACGCTTAGGCCCCATCACCCGTGAGAAGCAGATGCCCAGCTGGGAGCCGGCCCTTTGGTAATGGCCTGCGAATTTCCCTGGGCTCTGCTAATTGCTGCCCGGCTGCTAGTTACAGCTCCCGGTCAATTGCTGGGAGCGCTGGGCCCTGCAGAACAACCCCTTGAAATCGGTTGTTAGCCCAATTAACAACCAGTTTGGCTTCGGTTCAGGCTGTTAACCATCAAACAGCTAACTGCTGGTAATGATTGATTTCTCGGCAGTTGGGGCTGCGGTGGAGGAGCCAACCTGCTTCACAAAGCGCCATTAAAGCCAAGGCTCTGGGAGCGCAGCTGGCTCGGACAAACGCTAGAGCTGTCCCACGGCACGGGAACACGCAAGGCTGTAGCCAGGATTTTTACCCATTTTGGTTAAAGTGCAGGGTCATCATAGTGTTTTAGGATGAACTGGTGAGCCGGTGCTACTGCCACATGATGCTCAGGTGGGCGGCCCCTTGTCCCTGTGGATTATCAGGACATTCAAAGCCTCACTGGATGGAGAGCACTCTGTGTCCAGCTCTCTTTCCCAGCTGCTCTTCCACCCAGTGAATCTGCAAAGATGAAGTTGTCCGATTTAGACATTCAGGTGCTTTCACAAATCACCTGGGCCCTTTCCATCTGCACTGCCAGCTGGGGGCTTGTACAGGGGGAGCAGGGCCCATCAGCATATGCAAGCCTGGGAATGCCTCCAGAGCAGTCTGGGATGTTGGCCTGAGCCTGCTGGTGGGCAATGCAGACGCATCTGCAGATGTGACTATCTCTATTAAAACCATAAAATACTCTCTGAGCCCTGGGGAAGGCTGACAGCATGGGGTTCAGGCACGGTTTGCTTAGGATTGCTGGTGAGGTCTTCCTCCATTTTCCTCCACTGTTTCAGGCCCTGGTTCTCCACCATGCGCTGGAGGTTTGCTTGTACCACATTGCTGGTGCCACATCAAGGGCTTTGCAGGGATGTTTCCCCCCTGATCAAAGTGGCCGATTCAAGCTGCAGCATGTACGGGGAGGAGGGAAACAGCCACCTGTTAGGGAATTGCTTTGAAAACGCGGAGGACGTGCTACAGAGGTTGACCTTGTGAAACGGACACTGCAGCACCGGGTAGCAGAGCGGTACAGGGCTTGGAGCGAGTGCTCGGCATTCAAAACCTCAGTTCTTGAGTGTTTGGGGGCATTCAGGAGCCTGTGGTCCTGCCAGGGCCGTGACACGGCAGCCTGAGCCCTGGTTTTGAAGCTGGGTCCTGGGGGCTTTCAGGACATGGACACCCAGACCCATGCAGATATTTGAAGATCCTCCCTCAAGGCTTTTCCAAGCACAGATCTGGTTCCCTCCAATGCCATCCTTTCATGGCAAAAGACAGAAAGGGATCCTTTCTGGGATCCTCGTCCCAGATCCCCACCAGGATATAGCCTTGCATGTTGTCTGTAATTACCTGTATTAGCTATTCCTTGTGCAAATAGGTGCTTATTTCTTCAAATATCTATGAAAAATATCTCAGCCCTCTGCCATGCTGGGGCTGCCTTGTCACCCTCCCTGCCTGGGGGGCCAGGATGCTGCCTGGATGCCCCTTGTGCTGGGCAGCCCATGTGCAGCGAGCTCCTGCATCCTAGGGCTTTGCTCTGTGCAAGGAGCACCTGGTTCTCACAAAGGGCAGAATGAGAAGTTTGGGTAAGCAGGAGAGCTGAGAACCCAGCTTTCCCACTCCCTGCTCTGTGAGCAGATGTTGTATTTGCAGCGTGTGTATTTAGCTGTTTGGGCTGAATGTGGCAATCCTGGCCAGTGCATCTTCTGCCTGTCCTGCTCCCTCTGCAGCTGCTGCTAAATGCATCCCTCCAAGAGATGGGGATGGGAGCCTCTCACCTGCTGGAGCTGTGGGAGCTCCGTCTGCTCAGGCTTTTTCTGTAAACCAGAGAAAGTCAGTTATAAACAGAAGCCGTTGGTTTTGTTGGGGGCTTTTTTTAGACGCTGAAAATGCTCCATCATCTGCAGGCTGGCTTTGCTTTCAGCAGCCAGCACAACCGAGCCAAACTCTCAGCAGAGAATCCAGCAGGAGAAGCAACCTTTCCAGGGCTATTTCACTGAAGTCCAGTGTCCTTGTTCCTCCTCATACCTTGTGCCACGGCAGCTGATGTTGTTCTGGGCTCTGCACAGATGCAGGGGTGAGCACCAAGGAGCTCACAGCTGGAGCTGGGAGCAAGTGGCACAGCCCTGTTTCAGAGAAGGAGCGGAGGGAGTCAGTGCACAGAAGGATTAAGATCAGAAAGGGCTCCTGGCAGAGCCGGGAATCAGCTGAATCAGTCTGCAAGAGGCCAAGAAAAGGTATGGAAGTGGTCCAGAGGGGGAAGCAATGTCTATATGCAATAATCTGAGCTATAAATGAAGTAAAAAACCACAAAACTGATCTTTTGCTAAGCCTCACATCAGATTCCCCAGCTTTGACTGAAGGTTGGATTTTGTCCCATATCCCCAGTGGAAGAAACCTGTGTTCATACAGGAGCAGATTTTAAATTCATGTGGATTACTGTGAGTGCCTGGTCCAGTCCCCTGCAATACCCTGACGAGAGGATCCTGCTCTGTGTCCTCTGAGTGAAAGCTGTAGTCCTCGGGTACACACAAGGAAGGAAGGATATCCTGCAGGGCTTCCATATTTCAATTTTATTTGGTATTTCTGACTTGAAATTGCCCAACTTCAGCTCCTGGCACTTGATCTTGTGCTCTTTTCGTCTTTACAGTGCCATCCAACTTGACCAAGCTTCTGCAGGCACTGAAAGCAGGTTTTCCAAACCTCTCTGACCTCTTGGGGCTATTTTTTAAAGCTGATTCCCATCTGTCAACGTCTCTTGTGAAGCGGAGCCAAGTGTTTTGTCCGCAGCATCTGGCAGTGGAGCCCATCACTGGCTTGGTTGTGTCCAGCACCTTGGGAGGATGAGCGATGCGGTGACCACCCACCGGTGTGATCGCCCTCACCCAGGGCTGATGTTTTCCTAGAGGTTCCTGCAGGGACTTTCAGACAGCTCGAGGCTGACTGTGGAGCTCTTGCCCTCATTCGATCAGGACCACTGTGCCTCCAGCCTGTTTTGAAGAACAGAGGCATGGACGATGCCCACAGGAGGCGCAGCTAAAGCATGGTTACGGTCTCCCATCCCTCATTTCCTGCTGCAAAGGCTACAGCACATCTCCAAAGCAAAGGCAGCGTTACTTTTATAATGAATCCTGAAATCCTGAGCCTCACAGCTGCCCAGGAGGGCTCCATCTCTGGTCATTGAAACATTCAGCTGGTGAAGTCAGAGCTATTTTTCTCTCCGTTGTGACAGGGTAAATCTGCAGTCGTTCCTCTGACTTCAGTAGACTCGCTCTGAGAGAAGAGGTTTGTGCAACCTAATTATCTTCAGTGCCTGTATTTGCAATTTTTCCATGCCCAGTCTTCACAGCGAGCACAGAGGCTTTCATACAGCCACAGGTTTTGGCAGAGTCTGTGCTCGGAGAGCAGTTTGCCATCTGCAGGTGCTGTCCTGGAGCACTTGCCTAGAAGTGACTGAAGGATGGAGAGGGTCTGACCAGGGAGAGGAAAGGACAGTGCTGTGAAAACCCCAAAGGTCATGGCCGTGGTTTATTGCAATATGTGCAGAACCTGGTGCACTGACCCACTTCCCACCGTTATTATGGGCTGGTTAATCGGAAGAAAACCATTTTCCTGCTGATTGCTGCTGGATGGTGAAGGGGCATCCCCAGACCCAGCGACTGGAGGAGCAGGAGGGGAGGGCAGTGGTTGCTGATACACGCGGGGCCCGGAGAAGTGCCCTCACTTCACTGCCTCTCAGAGCGATCGCTGTGAGGAGCTGAGGGTTTCACCACCTCCCCTCGTCGGGCCGCGGCTTCATGCTGCACTTGACACCAGTGCAGTGGGATTACTTGTGCTTGACGGCTGTCTCCACTGCGGAGCCGCCTGTCCCCCACCAGGTCATCACAAGGAGGAGATATGATGTTCCCCGTGCCAGGCTGAGCGCCACATTATTGGTAAGATGTGACATGGAGGTGTCCCCATTGGACGTGCTGCCAGCTGGAGCAGTGGGACACAGCATGCCCCAGGCCATCGTGGTCCCAATGACTCCAGTCACCAGCCAGGGCTTCCCAGATGAAATCTGGGGCTCCCTGAGGGAGCTAGCTTGCCTTAGCCTCACTGAGGATGAGAAACTTCCCAACAGGAGGAAAAAATCACAGCTGAGATTTTTGCCCCTGACTGTGGAGCTCTGTGAGCTGGGATTTCGGACAAGCCCTTGACGCTGTGACGTGGGATCCCCTTACAGGTGGTGAGGACATGGCATTTCTTTTGTGTTTGCTACCTGTGGTGTGGGAGGCTCTTCTGGAGATGTGAACTAAAGGACAAGAACTGGAGGGGATGAAGGGGCAGGAAGGTGGGAAAGGCTGGAAAAGCAGGAGGCAGAGGACCTTTCTCTGCAGGCAGCCAGTGGAGAGGTGAGGAGGGGATGGGGGTCCCACCTGTGCTCACTGAAGTACTTTCCCTGGGAATCAACATCACAGGGAGGAGAGGGAAGCCAGAGCCACTCAGCCAGTTAAACACGTGGGCTTTTAGTCCTGCTCTCACCTCGAGGACACCCGGAGGTGACAAACACGCAGCCTCTGCTCTTGAGACCAGATGAACTCTAGGGGGCTGCTTCAAAGGACCTGGGAAATGCCAGTGAGGCAAAACCCCAGTGCTGTGGGCTGTTATTGCAGGGCTATTTCTCTGGGTACCAGTGTTATCTGCAGCAGGGTTGGACCGTGGTAGGTGGCATGGTGTAAAAACAGCCCCAAAAAGCCCAAAGAGAGGGCAGCCAGGCAGAAGGTGTCGGTGGCATACAAAGAGCTCAGGAGGGGAAGAGGAGAGTCTGCAATGTGGTGTGGAGACCTCATCCCCAGAAACCTTCCTGTGCTGCCACTTGTTCTGATTTGAGCCTACAGCTGGTCACTACAGAGGTAGAAACGCTGAAGCTATTAGCTGCTCTATTTTTTTCAGAGATGTATTTTATGGAAGCAAATCTTTCCCCATTAAAGCAGTGAATTAACACCTCTGCCAACAGCCTACAACTTTTTATTTAAGACTGGAGGCAGCAGGGGGAATGTCAGGATGCTGCAGGGCAGTACCGTAGTCTTAGCTGCAATCCGAGTGCCCAAATTGCTGGAGAGAGCTGTCGGTGCTGTTATGGATGGCAACAGGTCTCCTTGAGTTATTTGGCCTGCATTGAGCTGCTATGGAAATGTTCTAGTTTCAAGGAAGGTCAGACACCCAGCTCAGCCTGCTTAACCTCAGCAGTGATCTCGGGGCAGGGAACGCAGAAGTGGCCGGCGAAGGCAGCAGCTTTGCTGAGGAAATGCATTTAATTTGACGTACGCTGCACTTTTTGTTTGAAAAAAACATTGATGCAGTAACATTCTGCACAGTAACTAGGGGTGGATTAAAGGTCACAGAGAAAATGTAGCATGCTGAATTCATAGGCAGCAGATGGGAAGGGTCCTAGTCTCTCTGGGAATATTTCCCTGAAGTGTCTTCTCTGCAGCTTTGTGGGGTCTACCAGAAGACTGGCTGTGCATCGCTTTCCTAGCAGGTTGCACTCTTTCCTGGACCCTTTCCCTGACATTTATCTGTGTTTCTCTTTGCTTGGTTTATCCTGACAGCCTAGTTAATGCAGGTCTTCGCAGTGCTGACTGTGCTCAGCCACCCTGGAAGCAGCTTTTCCACGCACTCAGCTGGGTTTTGCTGCTGGGTGAGGGTAGGAGAGGATTTCCCCAGTTTGCTGGAACTTTTGTGCTCGTTTGAGGTCCATGCAAAAAGTTCATGTGTAAAACAGAGGTGATGCCAAATTCACAGGTCACTGGAAGTTTAATGCAAGTTTCCCAGAGGTTTTGGAGCATGCAGTGAAGGATGCTGCAGTGCAGAGCATTGCTGCTTACTCCGTCGGTGTCACCCAGTGGAGAAAAATGCAGGGCTCGCCGTGACAGCTACTGAAACAGCACAGCAAAAAAGCCAGAGTTCCCGCAGGAAAGTAGATTGGTGCTGCAGGCAGCCCCCCCTCCAGTATTCTATGCTCTGTCCCAGCAGAGGGAGCCCGAGTTTATTAACAAATCCCGATCCCGGAGATAGCTGCTATCAAGGTGGTACCAAACGCCGGGCAGGATGTGCGCTGGTGGAGGAAGGATGCAGAAGATGGAGCGGTGATGCTCAAACCAGGGCCGTGTTTCCAACCAGGGAAACGAGCTAATGGCTCACCAGGAGGCCCTGCAAGTAACTCTGCTCTCTAGGATGTTGCAACCATGAGAGATGGCCTGCAAGAGCCAGAGGGTTTCCTTGCTGCATGGGGAAAAAGTTTTGCACTGAAAAGTGCAGCAGAGCCATGCTGAGCTGGGTGTACTGAGCTTAGTTTGCTTCAGAGACTTCCCTCGAGGTGCAGACAGAAATTCTTGTGTCTGCATTTGTACCAGGCTGGCCAATGTCAGTCCTGTCACCTAGACAGTTCTCCCAGCAGTGTGCAAAACCACTCATCACTGTCATGCCATATCCGTAGCCATTCTTGCTGCAAGGCAATGCTCTATAACCAGAGTTAGGAACAAGGCAGTGACTCTGATCCATGGCGTCTTGAACCAAGTGGGAGCATTTGAACAAATTTCCCTGAGATTTTGAGGCTCTGCGCATGGAGGTATCAATTCAAGGGACCGGAGCAGTCTCAGTGCACAGCCCTCTCGGAGCTTGTGGGAAGCCTGTAAGTTTCCTCTGCTGGTAATGTGAGATGAAATATCTCCTAGGGGCACAGAAGGCTCTGTCCTACAGCAAGTAGCAGTACTGGTGCCGTGGGTGCACCACAGGAACGAGATTATTGGGGAGAGGAAAGGTGATGCAGCTGGAATGTGGGAGAGTGGCAGATCATTTCTGGTCAAACCCCAAAATGATTTAAATCAGTGCAAAACCTGAGCGAGCTTGACCATGCCAAGACACTCATTTTAGAAGTTTGATAACAAACTGGGACATTTCAGTGCACGGGGGTGGGAAGGCAGACAACTCAGGCTTCGCTGCAGAAAGCAGCAGACGGACATTTTCCAATGCAACTTTTGAAAAGAAGGTTAAATTTCTCCGAGATAAGGAGAGCTTCAGCGAGTTGGAATGCATAACAACCCCCCCCCCCCCGGCTCATCCTATGATAACAGCTGTCGTGTTGGAAACCTAATGCTGATGAAAGAGTTAAAGGCTGGTTGATGGGCAATATCGGTGACACACCTCTGAATTGAGCATACTCCTGGAGTGAGACTGCGGACTGGTGTTACTCAATGAATAGAGGCCACTCCAAGGGAGTTTTTCCTTGAATAGAATGGGGTCAGGGAGCCGCTTTGGGGAACAATGGCTGCCACCGGCTAGCTGAATTTCTTACAATCACACACCATACCCCCTGATCAAATAGCTCCTTTGTCAGCCTGATATAAAAACATGTCATACAATGATGATCTGGAAGAATGACATGAGCTGGCCTTTCAAAGAGATCAGAAGGGCTTGTTTTGCACAAAAAGAGCCCCCATCAGAGTCAAGACAGGAAAAAAATGGAGAATGAAAGGGGGTGAATGGAAACAAACAGCAATAACAACAACAACAGAAAAGAGGGCAAGTTGGAAACTTGGGTCTGGCTTGTTTCACAGCATCCCATGGCTGCGGCAGCGCGGCCGAGCTGAATCTGTTTGGGTACGGGTGTGGATGTCAGATTGCGCTGCCATTGGGCTCCCATTGTCATTCTGCACTGGGACAGAAGAAATTGCTGGATGGGAAAAGGTCACTTGGCCCAACGAATCATCTCCCCCCCCCCGAAAATGTCTCAACACCATCCCTCTGCTTTCTCACTGTAGTTGTCTCCTCTGCCTTTCTAATATGATGTTTGTCTGCTGTCTGCACAAAGTTCAGATCGCTCAGAAAGCTATTCTTGTTCATCTGTTCATGAGACCTGGAAAATGTCTTTGTTCTGCCCAATTCCATTGTTATCTTTCCCTTTTTTTATTTTTTTTTTTTTGGTTGTTGTTTGTTTGTTTGTTTCTTGGAGTGTACAACCGGTTTTCAACCCTCTTCTTAGGATTTCAGGATTTACAGGGACATAACTGAGAGTTTTGATGGCGAGTGTTTTACACCCCACATAGTGTTTTAAGATGTGCAGGGAAGTGGATCCCTCTAAGCTACTTCCAGGGGAACTGCATTCCTACAGTATCTATTGCAGGAGTCCCAAGAGATGGCATTTGCATACAATCATGACGTTATTTGCAAGCTAGAAAAGTTCAGCGGTCCTGGAATTAGGCAGCTAGAGATGCTGGGCAGTTTCAGCACCTACAAGTGTCGGAAACAGCTTATATTCAAGTTCTAATCTTGCATTACAAAAAGTAAGGAGTCAGAATAGTCAGAAGAAATCATAGTGCCTAAGAAAATCATCTCTTCAGAAACTGTTCCTGAAAATACACTGACAATGTCAATACACTGAAGCTTTGACCCATGTTTAATTTTTTTTTACCTTTTTTTTTTTCACAACACTGTTTTCCTCAAAATGAAAGAGAGAGAAGGAGAGAAATTAAGAAAGAAAGAACAGTGCAAAAGCTTCCACGAGACCGTTTTTTTTTTTTTTTTTAATTTATATATTTTACTTTTTATGATTAAACACACTAATCAGGAGCTATCTCAGAGTAGAGATAATATCAACTCTAGCTCATTGCTTTGTGCTCCAAGACCAATATCTATTATCACATAGGATTTCCTGTTTGTGCAATATTTGTCCTTTTCTGCCATTTTGTATAGAATGTTACACTGTGTGTTACTTGGCATATATTCATTTTTAGGAAAAGTATTTGGTAAACTGTGTTTACACAATACACTGTTTATTAAATACAGAGAATATTTATAGACACACACCATACTGACATGTAGAAGCCAGAAGAAATTGTTGCTGACCTGAATGCTCAAGCTCAATTCCCTTACCTAAAAGTCTGCATTGCACAAAATTAGGGTCATAATTAATCGCCTCTTCTCCTGAAACATAGCTCTGAGAAGCTGTGCAGCTGGCTGAAAATAATTAGGCCATAATCTGGGTGCTGCCGAAATAAAGGTACATGGGAGATACTGGTTACAAATCACTGGGAGTTTAGGTTACGAGGCACTTCCCAGATGCTACAAGTATACCCGAGGTGCTGAGGAAAACCAGCCTGCACTGTGTTGTGCTGTTTGTGAAATAGTTTGGAATTGTAGTATTGAAGCTTATATTACAGCAAAATAATACAACAGGTGGGTGGGTCACAGAGCATGTGAGAAGTTAGGCTCTGAAAATAGTATTTAAGCACTAAATAAAATGACATTTCCAGTGTTGTTGAGTACCCACCAGTTCTGCTTGACTGCCACGTATACTCAGGTGGCAGTGACAGACAGACAGCTGAGTTTGTCAGCCTAGAAGGCAGGTTTTAGTGCAATGGCTTGTATTTAGGGTTGCTGCAACTGGAAACTGCAGGTACCCTATTTCTTAAGTGAGGAACCTGCCCTGGGACTGGATGGTGGGTGACGTGACCCAAAGTGAGTGTCTTGCAAGTGGTGAGCAGGTTTCTCCAGTGCTGGTTTTCATCTGCCTATCACTAAAGTGTATCGAGACCTCTTCCTCTGCCATTTTGTGGCCAACTGGATCTAACTGTGGTTACATGAGAAGAAGCTCTGGGCATGCCGTTATCCAGTGACTGGACTTTGCAAGCTCATTTTGACCGCAAAAGTGTTTATTTTTTTTTTCTAGGGTAAGTTATAAAATCCGCTTTGGGTCTCTGTTGCTGGTGCTGATAACCTGCAACTTTGCAACACCTTCATTTGTGTTGCTTAAACTGTTTTGCAGCGGTGTTATTTGTCTTTCCCTGGACAGTTCTGTTTTGTGGTTGGTCTTGGTCACTGGGTTTTCTTTATTGTGGAAGTTCTGGATAGGCCAAGTGGATAATTTCTGTGTTGCCTTTGGTCAATCTGTTTTGATGCAAAACCGCGTAATTCTGCTAAATGCAGGGAAACAGTGTTGTTTACAGCAACCTTGCATCTGGCCCTGAAAATTTGGGCAACTCAGGGAAAGGAAAAATTTATGTTAAGGGAACACTAACTGCAAAATTATTCCAAAGATTGGGAGGCATAAAAGCCAGGTTGCACATGGACCCTAATTCTGTCCCTTTGTCTGCAGGTGGTATGATCAAGATTGAAGTGACACAGTCACCCCGGTTGTTTCCACATCGCTTCTGCCTTCTTTGGCCCTTCTGGCTCTGCTGTGCTGAATCTCGCCTGTTCAAATTTCCAGTGAACCTTCTTGCATTCTCCTCTGGTTCTCATCCTGCAGTTATAACCTCGGTATTGGGAGCAAGCCTGGAAAATTTCAGAATGAAAACCGAAACCTTCCAAAAGGTAGGAGCAAATAAAAATCAGAGGATATTAATATAGCAACAGCTGGACTTCAGCTTTAATAATGTATATGTTTTAGAGCACGTAGTGATTTAGATCAGATACAGGTATTTCTGTGCACTTCTGTTAAAACAGGCCCCGTGCCAGTAATACAATGAGAGACTGATATACTATATTAAAATACTAATTACCGAGCCCCTTTCTTCTGACGGGTCTACTAAAGATACTTCAAATGGATATGTGAGAATTGATCAAAGATTCTGCAGGCTGTTGCCACTGCTCACTGGGCATTGCAAACCAAAGAAGAACCTGACTCCCATGAAAAAGATACTGTGTTTTTACAAGCAATAAAAACCACCGGTCACTTGATTGCTATGGGGATGGATACAACTAAACTGGGCTTTCTTAAGGCAGGGAGCACGATCTAAGAGAAACAAAAAAAGACATGGGAGAGGGAGGGAGCGAGCGAGCGAGCGAAAGCTGAATTGATTTCAGTCTGTTCAGGTCTAGCTGGAAAACACAATGCAGCGAAACGCTCCCTTAGTCGGCAAGCTTCTTTTCCTAGGTTTTTCCCATGGTTTGAAGTGGAGAGGGAGGAATGGTATTAGAAAAAGTGTGTGTGAGAGAGAGACAAGGCTGCAGGAAAGGCAGAGAGATGAGAGACATCATCTGGAAGGGCGCAAAATAGTCCATTCCTTCTGGGGAGTGGAAAACTTTGATGTCAGCGTCTCTGGCTTTAAAGCGGCAGTGTCAGGTTCAGGCTGAAAAGCCCTGGTATTTGAATCTTTGTCTGTGCTTGCAGTGCCTGTGCACGCACCTGCATGGCCCAACACCTGGTAGGGCACCCGCTGAGCCAACGGGCCTGGCACGTCAGGGCACCCGGGTGATGGAAAATGAGCACACAGGGGTAGGTGTCTCCACTGGCTCCTTCTATGGAGGCTCATGACGAGAAAGCCCATTTGTATGTTTGTGTGCATGGAAAGAGAGAGGGATGTGACAGGAAAAACTGCTGGAGTGCTGTGGGCTTTACCCCTTTTCAAAAAACTGTTATCTGTACTAACGCGGTTACAAGTCTCACAGTGCCCAAAGAGGTGAAGAAGCACAGCGATAAGTAAGGAGGGTCACCTCTGAGAGGCATTATGATTTGTCAGTCATCATGTAATAGTCAATTCGGCTTCAAGAGTGACTATTGAAGGTGGGAAGTCAGAAGCCCTTTCTCCTCTGCAGGGGCACAGGCATCTTGCAGAGCCCGGCTAGTTTGTCTTTTGAATTGTGTTTCAGCATAATGTTACTAACAATTCAGACACAATAGCAATGATAAATCCATTGCACACCTAAAAGAAAAGAGAAGGAACAGGACCAAATGTGGCACTCAGGTGCATCTAGTGCATTCTAGTGATCCAGAGTGCAGACGTCTCTTCCTCCTTTCCTCCATTCCAAGAGCAGAAAGATTTGCACCTATGGTGCAGCTGCAGGGACTCTTGCTCTGCTGGGTAGCAAGCTAATCCCGCTGGAATCTTCACCCCAAAATTGCACCAGGCACTAACACGCTGCAAAAGTGAAATATTTGGGAATCATGCAGAGTTTCAGATCAAGCCAATGACAAATGCAAATGTTACTGCAATGGTTTTGGGACTGTGAGGGCTCGGTTTCTAGCAAGAATAGAAGCATATGTGCATGGGGTGGCTTATGGGCCCTGATGGGAGACAGACAATGAATCAATTTATGTTCAATTGACAGACCTCCTTTATCAGAGGGAGAGATTTTGACTTGAATCCCTGGAATGTCGGCATTTTCCTTCCCAATACTCATTTTCGGTTTAAATAGAGTGAAAGGCCTATTTTCATGGCAGGTGGGCTGTAGAAGGGAGGTTTTAATGACTCTTTATTCTTGGATTTATAATCTGACACGCTGTACGCACATGTGTTTGTCACGAAACTGTGTGAGGTGCCTACCACCATCCATGCATTGTCCAGCAGATGTTAAAGCCATCAAGTGTGTTTTCTCCCAGTTCCAAAGGAAAACATTCTCTATTTTGGGATGTGGGATTTTTTTTTTAACTGATCTAAATAAACAAACAAAAATAGTCGTGGAGAGGTAGGGCTTACATGATCATAAGAAACCTGTGTAAATGAGGATCTAAGGCCTGTTCCCTGACCCATAAACTGGGTTAGTAATTAGTTGCTCCTGCAGTTTGTTGTTGTCACAAAACCCGAGGTTAGGCTGAGGCCTATTTAGAAATCACATGCAATATGGGATAGCTAAACACACACTTACTGCAGGGACCAAGCGTTGGTTGCTACTTACAATAATACCTGAGAGTCTGCAGGCACAGCTGAGGTCATGTCCTGTGGGATGCCGGAGCAGTGTAGAAAGGACAGCGCTTTCCCCATGGGGTTTTCAGCCAAGGACCCCAAAACTACGGATGAATGTGCTAGGTGGGCCCTTGTATGGATATGGTGCTCCTTAGCAGGACCAGAGCCTATAGTGTACAGACAGGGTGATAATTTACCCTCTCTTTTATATAAATACATATATATATGTATATATACGTGTGCTTCATTAATAAGATAATATAGGGTAGAGAATAAGAGAATATAGGGTAGAACTAATAAATACAGGAGGTTTCTAGCGCCAGCTGGGTTCCTTTTGCTACACTGTAAAACTCTTAACTTCAAATTGCTGAATCCTGTGTTTCAGTGATGAGAGTAAACCAAATTAAGCAGTGAGAGATAAAAAATGGCAGCCTCCTTACTGAGGAAATTCTACTGTGCAAGAAAGTACTACTAGTGATATGTTGCCTCTGTCTCTAGGGGAAGAGATGAAGGAAGCCTAGAACTCTAGTAA
Source organism: Cygnus olor (assembly GCF_009769625.2). Classification (NCBI taxonomy): domain Eukaryota; kingdom Metazoa; phylum Chordata; class Aves; order Anseriformes; family Anatidae; genus Cygnus; species Cygnus olor. The sequence continues at coordinate 23,904,819 of NC_049175.1, forward strand.
TTCTGCAAATTTGTAATTGCTGCAGGCAATTAGGCTCTGTCTTGGTTGTCCAGTCGAGGCCGACCCAAAGCCGCCTGTAGGATTAGGTTTGCTCATTTTCCTTATTATTATGTTGTAAGTGAAGCTTCAAATATGACAGCAGAGCATCCTCCAAGAGCAAGGGAGCCCTCTGTGCCCATGGGCATGGTTAGGACACCATCGGACTTGCTTGTGGACGAGCTAGGGACTGGGTGAAGCAGCCACGTAGGTAGAAGGCAGATGTGGGATAAAACAGTACCACAGCCACCACTACACCAAGGATACTCTTACATTATTCTCTAAACACTCCAAACATTTTTGGAACAACCTGTGGAATTAATGAAAATAGAGCTGAAAATCGCTAGAAACAACTGTGTAAGTCTTGATCTTACTCTCAAAGAAGCCAGTGGGAATTTGAATGTTTAGTTCCTCAGGCTCTAAGTATGAAAGAAAAAAAGCCCCTAAAATATCTTCATAGGTAGCCCCTATAAAAGCACAAGATTCAAAAGCATTCCTTCAGGAGATCAAGGACGGTCCAGCCTTTGAAGCCTGGAGGATTGGGAAATTTAAAGATCTTTGTGGCAATCATATTGTGCCATTAGAAATCTACCATTTGGAATTGTAAAGCATTTAAAAGGAATGATTCCAAATTCCACAGCTGTCTGGTGAGTGACAACTTGATGTGGCCTGGGGGGTAGGAAGAAGGTCATTGTTGGGAAAACAGTTAAAATGAACATTTTCTGAACAGATGCTTTAGATAATACTTTGATAAATGAGGTTAAAAACAAATAAAATAATCTGGGTGACTTCCAGAAAAGAGCAGACTAGCAAAACAAACAAACCAAACTCAAAATGCAAAGACACAAAATAGGTATAGGGCTGGTATTTAGAAGATTGTAATAGAAGACTATTCAAAATAAAATGAACAACAAACAAGAGTCTAAACCAGCAAGATGAGACAATTCTGCCGGCTATGGGAGGCTATACCTTTTTTTTTATTATTATTATTTTATTATTGCTTTGCAGTTTTGCCAACCAAGAGAGCTTCTGGAAGGCTCAGCTGTTAGTTTTGATACATTAGAATATTTGTCAATCCATTTTTATTGCCCTTTTTCAAACCATTCAAGCAGCTCAGCTGTTGATGAAAATACAAAAAGCATTGCATGCGCTTACAAGTGGATAATGAGAGCGACCCCCTCAGTTTAGTATCTTTGTCAGCAGAGTGTAGTGAGAAAAGTAAACAAACAGCATCACTGATGACAAACTGATTTACGGAATTGTTTGTTTTCATAATTTTCAGCATAGTTTATGGATAAAGGTCCTGATCCTGTGGCTGCTGAAAACCTTGTAGGACTGGCCGCTGTCTGGGTGCCCTTAGTTCTCATTAAAAGCTCCCTGTAGAAGTGGTTTGGAACTATACAGAATAGGGTCTGTTGGGATTATTTTTAAGGGAAGATTTTCCCTTGCCTTTTAACAGAATTCATACCAAACAGTTTCTAATTCTAATTTCTTCTGGCAATCCCTTTATAGGTAAAAACAAATGTATCCAATATGTATAAACTGGGGGGAAAAGGAGAAAATTCACCCCCAAATTCATTATAACCTTTAATTTTATCCTCTTTAATCCTTTGATAATTTTTGTGCTTCTACTGCAGAAAAGCAATTTTGCTAATCACCTTTGTGCCAATCCCTGCATTCCTGACAATAGCGTGAACAGCTTCCATCAAAGTCTTTGATGTGGGAAAGACACACACACACACATAATCTGAAAACAATTCAGCTCCTTGGTTCTCAATGGTGAGCACTCTGCTTTAATAGAGTGCAAGTTCCGTGGAGGTTTCTAATCCTTTCTGCCAAACAGAAGAGACACAGTCAGGTAGCACACCTTATTCAGAAGTTAAAATAACATGTTACTTGCTCTCAGAGAAAATCAAAACAACTCAAGATCAAAAACAGATTCCGCCAACCCTAACGGGATAGACTTTCTACTCAGATAACTCTTGATCTAAGTGTGTAACAAGTAACCTGCTTTAATCCCTCAAAGCGATGGTGTTACAGATAAGTACTGTAGTAGCAGAGGAGGTGTCTTAAGTTTCAGAAATACACAAAAGCATTCGTTGGAAGGAAAAACAAAACAAAGAGCTGTCCACATGATTGTGTCTTTAGCTGGAAAGGTATATTTGAGGGCACTGCAAAGAAGAATAAAAACCCTTGAAGACAGGAGAAAGAAAGAAAAAAAAAAAGTCAGGCATTGAAATGGTATTTCTTCCAAGCTGGGTTTCATTGATTTGCACTGTTAAAGTGCAGCCTTTACAGGTGTCAGCTCCCGTTTTTAGCTTACAAATCTTGCAAGCTGGAATGGTCTGCTACTTCAGCACAGAATACTACCCCATTTTCTACAGGTTCAGAGTAATGAGTCATGAAAGGATTGGGATCTTTGACTGTATGATATGTGCAGGCTATGCTATTGACTTTATTATACTGCACTGGGCACCTGCATTGACTTCTTTATTAGAGTTCGAACAATGTAGCAGAAATAATCATACTATGTGTACAGTTTTAGTAACAGTTCAAAACCTTCCTTGGTTCTTGTTCCTGCAGACACTTACCTATGCACTTTGTTCAGCACTGATGAGAAGACTAGAGCCATCGGGCATCCTAGCCCGTGATGCACAGCACTGCCAGCTCCACGGCAGTCACAGCAGCTGAAACCACGCCTAAGAAGCGTGTGCAGTTGCAGGTCCATTCCGCTTATAAAGAAAATAATGGATTGTATCCATTGGGGCAAAAAATAGTATTTGTGAAAATGTTGTAAGGCAATTATCCACACTAGAAAACAATGTTACACTTAAGAGAGCAACGTATCATATTGTTTTTTTCATAACAATATTTACAACCCCTGTCCAGATCGTGGTTGACCCTCTCTGCGATTCCTGCTTACAAACACATTCCATCTTAGGCAAATCTTCCGTAGTTGCTTTTACCTTGGGCCACAAATTGGAGAGCACTAAGGCCCCGCTTTGCAGATGCATTTGTCCATACTTTTGTTCTGGTATCACCAAGGGCCACACTGCACATTTTACTTTGCAGCCAGGCTCCTTCCAGAGTGCACCAAGTAATTTCCCTGGCAAAGTGGCACAGGCTGAGGACTGGAATATGGGTGTCACATAGCGTGGGGAGACGCGACTACCAGAGACATGTCAGATGTAGCCTCTGCAAAGTGACAGAGCCTAAGATGAGAAGGGACCTCTTTCACTGTCTTGTCTGATATCCTGAGTTAGGACCCGCTAGATCAATTCCTGATTTAAGTTTTAGTTGTTGTGGTCCAGTCAGGCTCTCTTAGGGGAACAAAAATCTGATATTATTTAAAAAAAAAATCCAGTAATGGTGAATGAACCATAAATCTTGATAAGCTGTTTCAACAGTTAATTCTCTTCGCTACCAAAACATGCTTTATTTATAAATTTGTTTCCCATCACCTTCTGTCAAGCGATCTTATCTCTTTGTCTGCTAAATTGAAGATCCTGGTGTTACCAGATTTTTCTTCCTGTTTCAGTGCTCATAAGGCATGATCACCTCACACCTTAACCTTCTCTTTAGAGAACTAAATAGACTGAGCACTTTGGGTCTCACTATAAAACATGCTTGACAGTCCAGCAATCATTCTTACTACTCTTCTTTGAAACCCCTCTCGTTTTTCAACATCCTTCTTGAAACGTTGGCTGGACGAATTATTTCCAAAGCCGTCACAACAGAGTCAAAACCAGAGGTAAAAGAACCTCCCGGCTCGTTTGTTTCCCAGGACAGCACCAGCCCTTTGGTCACAGCACTGCAGAAGGAGCTCACGTTCAGCTGATTATTCATCTTAATGAAGTCTTTACGGAATTGCAGCTTTGCGGGATAGAGTTACATCCTTTCAGTGTGACCTACATTCTTTGTTCCTAGATGTGAAACTTCACATTTGGCTTGATTGAAATACATACAATTTGATTATGTCTAAACTTAACATAAGGTTGTGCAGCCATAAGCATCCTTTGCCTCTTCCCTGAGGCTTTGTGCCTCCTACAAAACTTTGCTAATAGTGACTTCAGATTTTTTTTCCAGGTCACGAATAAGAATATCAAATAATGTACGGTCCATCAGCTTTCTCTGGAATCCCACTGGAGAAAGACCAACTTAATAATAAATTTCTCTTTACAATAACAATTTAAGACAGAGAAGTCATTCAGCTTTTAATAAATTTAATGTTTCAGACACTGACAAAGTCTATTACAAAAGAGCTAATTATAAATACATGTTTAAGCTTAACATCATCAAAAAGATATTGAATTAGTTTGTTATAAAACTGCATTCACACCAATTTTCCATAATCTTTTGTTAAGCAATGTTTGTTACGTTACCTCCCTTTCAATTGGCTACTGAAATCCTGTACCAGATGTGCAGTTATCTTACCTGAGCTTAATATTAGGCTGAGAATTTTGTAATTAATTGGGCTGATTCACTCGGAATAAATGCTGATAAAACATTTGCCTTCTTTTGGTCTTCTGGAATCTCCTTGAATTCCAGGGTGCATTGAAACTCAGTCTAAATGGACCAGACGTCCCTCAGCTGGCAGTGTTGAACCTCTCAAATACAAGGCCTCCAGAGCTGCTGATTTAGCCATCTGAATACTTGAGTGCTTGAGATTACGCAGACACGATGACCTTCTGGAACTAGATGCAGTAACTGTCTAAAAGGCCTGTCTGCTATGGTAACCTCATTATATGCTGAAATTTATTTTCCTACTCCACTATGCAAAAGGAGATGTAGTCTGTGGTGGGTAAGCGATACCTATACAAAGCATTCTAGGTAGATGATTTACTTTTCATAATTTATCTATTTTTTAATTCTGAGGCAGAAGTTTCCCCAAGCACTTCAGGCTTCCATAGAGTGGAAAATACTGCAAGAAAGAATAGCATAATACTATACTCATATTTTCCTGCTCCACTGTTTGTAGAAGGCTACTTTGCCATTTTGGACCAGGATCCTTCTGTGTTGTCAGTACTCCAGGCTCCTGTGGATGGCAATAATGACTCAGTTATTAAGAAGGTTTTTTTTTTTTTTTTGGTGGTGGTGTGCATGTATGTATGTAGATACGTGTGTGAAGTGTGAGCACTTTTTCAGCCCTTGCTCTGTGGAGGGGGAACTGCAGGGTCTGAGCAAAAAGCCAGCCTTAAATTCTCTGTGGCAAGGCCCCTTCTTACATGGGGAAGACCCTTTCTTTTAAGTGTCCCAGGAATCTGGTAGTTGAGAACAGCAGTGCAACACCAGATGACCCCTGCTGTCATCTCGTGGGTGACAGGAACTCCTGACCCTGCTCGAGGATAATTAATGAGCAGCAATCACCTTGCTGTTCACCTTCCTTCGCCGGGGTGCTAGCCCAGCCAGGGCTGCTCCAGGTGGCGGAGCAGATGCTCTGGTTACCTGGGATCACCGTTCCCACCATTAATTATTCACGTTATTAGAGAACGAATAGATAAGGTGACGTTATTAATACCAGCTACGAAGAACACCAACCCGGGGGGCGGAAGGGGGGGCAGTTTCGTGGTGGACGGTCCACCGGGGAGTCCCAGTGGCCCCCATTAAGGAACTAACTCGCTACCGAGGGTGGGCTCGGCGTGTCCCCGTGTCCCCCCCTCCCCCGGCCGCCGCCGCCTCCTCCCCCGGAGGGGGGCAGTGACAGGCAGCAGCTCCTGCCCCATGTGACTGGGGAGCGGCTGCCCCCGTCCATGGCTTGGCCTCCCCCGGGCAGCAGCAGCTCCGGCTCCCGGGGAGGAGGGGCAGGAGCTGCTGCTCCATGGGGAGGAAGGGCAGCCCCCGATCCCCCCAGGCGGAGGGGGGATCCCGGGCCGCCTCCCCCCCCTCCTCCCCCCCCCTTTCCCCGCTCTGGGCCTTACCCGAGGAGCTGCTGCTCCTCATCTGCTCCTACCTGGACGTGCAGGCCTTGGGCCGCCTGGGCCAGGTCTGCCGCCGCCTGCGCTTCCTCAGCAGCCGCGATCTCCTCTGGAGGCGCATAGCCCGCGGCTGCCTCAACTCCGGCTTCACCCAGCTCGGCACCGACCTGTAAGCGCGGCCTCCGCGGCCGAAGGGCGAGGGGGAGGCGGCGGCGGCGGCTGGGAAAGGCCGGGGATGCTGCGGCCTAGCCGGTTGCTAAGGGGCGCTCTGCGCTCCTGGCGTAGTCGCTAAGGGGGGCTCCCCGCTGCCGTCAGGGGGCGGAGGGAAGGGGGGGGGCTATTCTCGAAGCGCGGCTGCGCCGTCCTCGCTCTGCGCCCTCGAGGGGCGGCGAGGGCAGGGGAAGGGCCGCGGCGCAGTGGCCGCCGTGGGGCCGCCCCCGGGAGGGGAGGGACCGCGTGTGGCGGGCCCGGGGCTGCTCCAGGATGTGGGGTCTGCCCCGGGCTGTGCCCAGCAGGGTCGGGGAGAGTGGGGAGAAGCTTTAAGTGCCCCGCAGAAAGCGGGAGAGAGTGGTGGGGGGCTTCCCCAGCCCCCTCGGTGCCAGGCCAGGAGGGAGCAGCCCTCAAATGTTGGGTCTGGAGATGCTGTCCTGATGAGCTCCGTCCCCCAAATTCCCCCTAAGCACGACACGTAGGGTGTAGGCCTGGGGGCTTCAAGCCAGGGGAGGTGGGAAGCATGGAGAAATTGAAGGAGCTGCTGTGTGCTGGCTCTCCCTCACAGCTGCTGAGTGGCACCTTCGGTCTTGCCTGCAACTACCAGGAGAGGCAAAATGCCAGGGGAAGTTCAGGTTGGAAATTAGGAGACGTTTCTTCTCAGAAAGAGTGGCTGGGCATCGGAACGGGTTGCCTAGGGAGGTGGTGGAGTGTTTAAGGAAAGGTTGGACCTGGTGCTTAGGGACGTGGTTCAGTGGGTGACATTGGTAGTAAGGGGACGGTTGGACCAAATGATCTGGGAGGTCTTTTCCAACCTTAATGATTCTGTCATTCTACCAAAGCCTCAAAGACGCCTCAGAAAAGTGGTTGTAAGGGAGCAAGACCTGGCCTAGCATCTGATGGAAAGCCTGGAGAATGATCCTAAACGTGTTATTAGGTGCATGAGCCTTCGTGGCAGGGGGCCCCAGGAATACATGTTCCTCCAAGCCTCCTGCTCCCAGAGCAGCTGTGCTGGTATTGCTGGTGATGGCTGTCACAGAGGAAGCGACTGTTGGACTCTGTGGCTTCTGGGGTTTAAAGTTTTGCGGACAGGTTTGCTGGTTTGTTGTTGTTGTTTTTAAATTCAACAGCACATCTTCAGATTAGGTGTGAGACCTGTTGGCTTCACTGTGTATGACACCAGCATCTTTCTAGATGGAAGTGTTTTGGGGTTTTGGCCTTGGCAGTCCTTAGTAAGAATACAAAGGCTGCATTTCGTCTCTTAAATTTTACTAGCATACGAAATGCCACTCAGAGGCAGCCACACAACATGGGCTTTCCTTGCTGCTTGGAGGATCCCGAGAGGAAACCTGTGTTCTTTGGGTCTATGAATCGCTTCCTGTGATTCCCTATAGCTGCCAGCTCAGAGCCCAGGATCTTGTTTGTCATCCAGTGACACAGTATTGTTGCCATAAATGTTGTTTACGTGAATCATAAAAGAAGGGATGTTTGAGGCCTGTTTTGCTGTCTCATGGTGTTATCTCATCAGTGGCACAGACGTGGAGAAACAGCTATGGCCCGTGCTGTAAGGAGTTGAGCTTTGGTGGTGTTGACAATCCCTGTGTTGGGTTTTCAGGCCAGGACTTATACCCACTCAATTTTTGTAGGATGGTAGCTGTAGCCAGTGGATGTTACGGCCATGGACTGGGCTTCGAAAAGTGAACCACAGTTCCCTAGGAAGTAAGCAGGAATAAGGGCTACAGAATGGTTGTGCGTTGGACTCTGTCTGCTGTGATATATGATTTTGTCTCCTGAGGAAATGAAGTTCTGTATTTTTCATTAAGAATAAGGTGATACTATGCTGTTTCGGTTGCGGGAGGGATCAGGTGTACAGCAGAGCAGGTGCAGCATATGTAAGGACCACCACTTCCCCTGCAGAGGAATGCAGCTCTATAAACAGCTACAGAAAAGGTTTGCTAGGTCAGAGGGTCTAAGTGAAGGGAAGGGTACTTGAGTGTCACAAGCTCTCAGGGATTTCAGTGCTGTTAGAGTGCTATGAACAGGATCTTTTTTTTTTTTTTTTTAGTAATTCTAGGATGTGCTTTTGCGCTGAATCCTATTTTCAAGTTTTCTTTAAACAACTTTAGCATAGAGTGCTGCTTTTAGCATTGGTCAGCACTGCCCTGGTCCTAGGGAGTTCAATCTTAGGTAATGCACCAAGTGGCCTTACAAGTCAGTCCTACAGGAACCTTGAGATATTCTAGAGGAAGAATCCTTTAATTACTTTTAACTTCACGGAAGTCTCATGCAGTCTTGGTTTGTTGTACAGCTATAAAATTTGTAGCTAGCTGAAGAAGAGTTTAACAGTTGATGTGGCAGCTTGAGGGTTTAAATAGCCACGTCTCTTCCATACCCCCTGCTCCTCATGCATGTCTCCAAGACCAAGAGCATTCTCCAAGATTGCTCTTCTTGCAGTTGAGTGAGTAAGATTTAAGGAGAGAGGTTATATTTTTAACCAATACAAGCTAGGGAGGGGGTCTGGCTAAGCTGGGCACACAGCCTTTCTTCCTGATAGTTATTCCAGGTAAGAAACTGGTAGGTTGCTTGTTGAAGGTTAAATTTGAGCTGAGTAGGTGTTTAAGCTAGAATATCACTGGATAAATAGAAAGGTAATGAAGGTGATGGGTAGCTGGGCCTTCTTGATAACTGCTTTCTTAATCATACAGCGTAAATCTTGAGTTCGTCAAGCTTGGCTATGACTTGCTCGAAAGCAGAAGCTTCTGTTGCATGCTCTGGGTAACACTGCATTAGGTGAACACTATTTTTTACTTTCAAGAGGTATTCGTTCAATGCTGTCTGCAACCGAGAAAGCAAAGGCTGGAACCGTTTTATGGTAAATGTACTTAATGAAATAACATGCATGGTTCTAACATTAGATCTTAAACTGATGGTCCCTGGGAGGCTGGCATAAGTTAAAAACTAGTCTAGGGAGTATTTACTGTTTAAAACAAAAAAACATCTCAGAACGAGTTTGATCATTTCTGCTGTTAAATGTTTTTTGATAAGCCATCTGTTAATGCTTGCTAAATAGAGATAAATTTGATCCTGGAGTGTAAGATAGCTGTGAAACTTACCCCCCCTCCCCCACTTGCCCATTTTTTAAAAGGATGATTAACTTGAAAATGACCCCATTTCTTTAAAATGTTGTTTCTGTTAGGTATATCTTCAGATAATTGTAACAAGAAGATCAGAGGGAATGGGGCTTTAGCTTGTATGTGAAACAACTGGTTTTGTGCAGTCAGCTTGCATATAACAATTTCTCATGCCAAAATAGGGAACAGAGAAAATTGCTAAGAAACTGTTTGCAAAACCCTTGCTGTAGAGAAGCACGGGAAAGAGAAATTGTAGTACCTAAACCAGTTTGATTTAACTTTCAAAATTATCTACTCCCCATCTTGGCTATCCACCTTTAAAAATTGGCAGCTATTTTTATCTCAGGACATATGTTTAAATAATGCTAATTTGGCTAATGTTGGCAAAGGAAGATAGGAACTTTATCGTAGATGCTAGTTGTTATGGAGAAAGGCATATCCACAGCATTGACGGTCTCTCATATTTGCTCTTTTTGGTGGATTCAGCTAATGAGGAGCTGTGTGTGTAAGCTAAATATTTACGGTATTGTTTCAATCATGCGCTTTGCACACAGCAAACTTTTTTCTTCTTTGCTATGTTTCCATACACTTCATTCCTTGGCAGGGGGAATCACTAGGTTTGCATTGGTGTGAGTTCGTGTATATTAGGACTACCAGGGCCTGACTTGGAAAGGTTCTTAAGCACATTCTTGGTGTTCAAAATGCACTTCTCCTTCTTTGAATCATGAGTAAGTAAATGCTTAATAGAATATTGTGTCACTGGTTGGAAACGTACAGTGGTTTTAGATATTTGTGGTTCTTGGCACCTGTCCTGCATGCATCTGTGTCAGGCTACCTTTTGTTACGTGTTGTCATGTTAACGTTATGTATAGACCCATCTTGCAATAAGACCTTGTCATGGGGCTGGTAAAAAGATAGTCCCCATGCTACGAGTTTTGCTTCACACAGTCATGGGCACTGCTCAAGCAAGCGTTGAGACCCCTCTTCATGACGTAAGGTGAGCGTTTTTGTTCCAAAAATGCATGGCAGCATATCACAGAAAAACACTGCTTAATAATTCTTTTTGCAGCTAAGCTGTAGCTGAGCAGTAAGCACAAAGCCTCCGGGGTTTCTGGTGAGTAGTGATATTACAGTTGTGTCTGGTAGCCTGCGTCTGTTTTGCCAGCTGCTGTACGGGCCCAGCAAGAGCAGTCCCTGCCCTGAAGAGCTCGCTGCCCAAATAGGCAGGGTAAACAAGGGCTGGGAAGCGGAGGCAGCGAGATGTGAACCAGGCTGCCCTCTGTGCAGCAGGTCAGTGTCAGAGCCAGGAATAGAAGAGGGTGCTTTGAGCCCGCAGCCAGGGCCTGCCCGCGGGACCACCTCGGACTGGAGAAATCGGAGAGGCAGAGAGGCTCGTCGCAAGGTGGTTCTTTATTTAAAGCGTGGACAAAAGGAATAAAGTTGCAGCTGGGCTAAACTTATTTCCTCTTTGCTACAACGGAATTTTAGAGGGCAAGGTAAAAGTTGCAACCTAAATAGCTTGACGGCGTCCTCTTTGTAACGTATTAATAGCTGTTGTCAAGATATAGAAATGTTCCACTGCGTGTTTTCTCTCTCCCTGTCTCCTGTCCTGCCTTGCCCACGAGGATCACGCTGTATTCTCCAGTCCAGAAATACAGGTTAATCAGTGGGTGAATTTATCATCACTGAGTATTTAAGAACTAGTGCAAGCATTTCTGTGAGTTAATAAAAGCAGTATTTTCTCCAGATCTTGGAAAAATATATACACCTGCAGGGGCAGGAAATGGCCAATCTATGCAAGTCAAATCCAAACGCAAAGTGCAGCAATCATAGGAGACCTCTGCCTTCGGTACTGGAAGGGGAGGGAGTGTGAAGCAGCCTGTAAAGCTGCTTCAGTTTCCTTCATCTTTTAAAATATGTTTTTACCAAAGTTTCATTATTTTAAGTCAGAAATGAAGGAGGCAGTGAACTGGTGCAGACGATGCAGAGGGGAATCCTCTGGGGAGGATATTGCAATAACGGAAAAGCCTGGAAGAGGGCACACAGCTATTGCTTTGTGCAGGAGAAGTCTGTGGGTTTTAGAAACTCCTGTTAGCTTCCTATTCTGTCTTAAACTCTTCGTTCTGGGCAGTTCAGGCCTGCCAGGGTGGCTCCGCGATATCAAAACAGCTTCTTGACCCAGGAATGGGAAATTTGTTTGTAGGAGTTCCTACTGGCCTGCCTCCCTTACAATCTTCGTGAGTTCAAAGCAGCAGAAGAATTTTACCTAGTTCAGGGCTTAAGAAATGTATGCTGTGCCTGTTGCTATTATTCCTGTAACCTGCATAAGTGAAATAGCTACGTGGTATTTCACTCCATCCGACTCTGCTCTTTCAGATCAGAATATACATGACAACTACTGAGCAGCTGCAGGTTTGTTCACATCTTCCTAGGCTATTCATTTTTATTATTTTTTTTAATGCAGCCCGGTTTTCAGCTCCAGAAAGTCTAAATAGCTCGTTGAGAGACGCAAAATCCTGCGTGGAGTTTCTATCCGAGTTCCCATGGCGAGGTGGGGGATCATCGTAACGGAGGTGGTATCTGGTGGCAGAGCGGTATGGCTCAGGCTTGGTGATGATGTTTCTGTTGTTGGTTTTGTTTGTTTGTTTTTGGCAGCGTGTCTTTGCTGTGTGTACAGAAATTCGCCTGCTCTCCTGGGTCTGATCAGAAGTCTCCAGCTTCTTCATGCAGGTGGATCGCTCACAGGACCCGTGAGGTGGGGCAGGAAACCTGCACTGCCTGGTAGGGTCTGGCTGAGGGAGCTTAGAGGCACCGGCGGAGGCAAGGAGCAGCGAGAGAAGTCTGCAGATCAATCTTCATCTCAGAGTTATTTGAACCCGTGTCACATAGGAAGGGGGAGAGCGCAGAAGACAGACTGAGCCTGGCGGTAAGCTAAAGAAGGGTCATGCGCTAAAGGAATTCAGGTGGAATTTTTGCACTGGAAGAGCTATTTTGCAAGCAAGTTGACTTCTTGAGGACAGCAACAGGAGCTCCTGACATAAATAGCTTTTCCCTCCTGGCTGTCTGTTGGTGGCCCGTGACTTGCAAATGCACCGAGACCCTGCCACTCAACAGGTGTGTCCCGATTACACAAATAAGAGCAGTTGGTCCCTGTGTTAGCCATCTCTGCCACAGGGCCAAGGTTGAAAGCCGGGCTTAGCCACCATGACCTATTTGTTCCTCTGTATGACCCTTCGAGGCAGGCTAGAGGCAGGCTGGTGACAGCTTTTATGCAGGCAGCAGATTTTGTCCGCAGAAGAGATTCGCTCTCAGTGGGCCTCTGCAGACTTGCATTTCCAGACGAGCTCTTTCGGCACTTAAAGTGCAGCAAAATGCAAAGCACTTCGGCGGGTTAGGATGCCCCATGCAGCTGGGAAAATAGACGGTATGACACGTTGGTGTTACCTTCTGTAACACGGTCTGTGTTGTTGCAGGCACAGTTGTTTTGGCACATGCTGAAATAGTAGACGGCCAGTAGGAATCTCCCTGGGACGCAGTAAAACAGAAGCTCCTGCTATTGGAGGAATACCATTTCTAGTAGCAAAGGAGTTTGCACGGGGAAGGGATCACTGAAGGCAACGACGCTGGAGGTGAAGCTTTGGGAGGAGATGTGCTTAATCTCTGGCTGAGTAATTCTTTCTTCTGCTGCTTTTTTTGGAGGCCAGGCCAGCAACTGTCATGGTGGCTGAGGTCGCCTGGGTCAGCGGTGCTGTGGGGGGATAGTCCCAGTCCCTCACTTCAGCAGCTGGGAAGTGGGCTCCAGGCGGAATATTAAATTTCTTCTGGTAACTCTGCCAAGAAAGAGAGGAAATCCATAATCTGAGCAAAATACTTTAACCTTTTTTTTGGAAGGGGGGGTGAGGTAGGAGAGGGAAATGAAAATTCCTTTGTAGCAGGTTGGTTGGGATGACTTTTATCCTGGAACATTCTCCCAGGCTGTGACAAACGTTCAGCTTCCCTTTCTTAGTGAAACAAAGTCTTTGCAAAGTGAACGTCCACCAGGATTGCATGCAATTGGAAGCGTGCGTTAACTCAGGTCATGTATTACACCACACGGTTTGGGATCCTGATAAGAGTGCTTTTTGGATTAATTAGCTAATAAAAAAAGATAGCGTATGTACTGGATTATATAGGCTTTTATATATTATATATATTATACTATTATATATTATATATATATATATATATATATATATATATACACATTATATATTATATTATATTATATAGGCTTTATAGGCTGTTAATAATTGTGACCCCTTAGCAAAGGTGGTAAAATGATGGACTCTGGTCCTTGCGTGGGTTTTAAGAGCATCTTGCTTGAATTTCACTGAATTTTCACATACATTATTCACCAGTTCTTGTACTGTGTGTTTCCTGTCATCCTTGTAGGGTGCTGGGCTGTCCTCCAGTTGTGTACTGATGTAGCTCTGTGTTGTTCCTGGTAAAAACAGTGATCCTTCCTCAGTGAGTCAGCCTCTGCAGTCTTGAAGTTCACTGCTGGGTGGTTTCTTTGAGGACCCGAATGCCAAGAGCTTGATTTCACAGGGAACTTAAGCATGTACTGAATTTTAAGCACGTGGTTTAGTGTTTTGCTGGATTGCGTGCTGAGAAAGGTCAAGTTATTCATTGGCTGTGGATAGTGGTCCCTGCACAGCATCTTCCATAGGATGTATCTCCGTGAGGTAGGGTTAGTCTCCCAAATTTTTGAATGTTCAATCCAGTTGCTGACGTGGGAGGTGCTTGGTTAAGTCAAGCGCTCAGTGTAGATGTATGATGACTCTTGATGATGTTTCTCAGGTCATCACGGAGCAATTCTTCAATTTACATGTATAGAGTGTGCTGATCATTACTAAAGCTAAAGAGTTTTATAGGGGAGAAAATGATCTTTTTTTTTTTTTTAATCAAATGATTAAGTTTATATGGCGATGCCTTTTTTAGCTTTCTAAGATCTGAGAATTACTCTAGTGCATTGCAATGTTGCTCATCACCCTCGCTGATGTATTTTGGGAGTTGAGCTGGAGAGTGCTGTTGAGGAAGCAAATCAGATTATATGTCAGCACTTGATTCCATCACTGGCCTTGATTTAACTTCCTTCTGGGTAGAAGGGATAAAATGTCTCTGACCAACACTGAAAATCTTTGCAGGTCATTCTCTGCTGCCATGGTATTGGCAAAGGAATCAGTCCAGCTTCTGCATCCTCCTTCTCATGGCCTCCTTATGTCCTGTCCCATCTCTTGCTTCTGTTTCGAATAAATGGAATTTCTGTAAACTAAAGGGTGGAATCTTCTAAGGCAAGTTTAAATTATCCGGATCCAGAATTGTTATGTGGAGGAGGCAGGATGAATTTTATGTCTACTAACAGAAAAACAAACAAACATCCCCCCACACCCTAAAAACCAACAAGGGTTTGCGCATTGAGCTCCGGGTACCTAGTAGGGCCACTTTTCTAGTTGGTCCCCAATTAGGAAAGTGGTCAGCTTTGTAAGATAAAAGCTTCATTTTTGACCTTGGATTCACCTCTTTTTGGAGCCATGGAAATTGCATCTAGTCTCAGTAAGGTTTGTGCGCTGAGCTCAGAATATCTGTTTGGACCAGTACGTGTTGGGGGGGGTTGTGGCATGAGTGCATTTTCCATCACCGTGCAAGTTGGTGACTTAAAATCTGTACGTGGGGAGAACTTAACTGGGGGCTGAGCGTGGGGAGAGGAGTTTTGGAGAAATGAATGGAATTGGATGTAGGCGGAGAGCCTGAACTCTGTCTGGGAGAGTAATAAGCAACGAGGAGGCTGCTGGACCCGACCTGACTTTTCAGTGCTGTGCATTCCTCATCTCAGACGCTATCTGGCTCCACAGACTCCTGCAAGTGCTCTCTTTAAATGTAATTCCTCTTCTTGCAGCCTAGGCTAACTCCAGAGATTTAAATTTATTATTTTTTTTTAAAGGGTTAGGAGAAATAAAGAGCCTGTTGGTTCCTAAATTCACTTTTATTTGGTGTGGCGCTACTGATGATAAACTTAGAGTTGCGCAGGTTTCTAGGGGACGGAAAGCTTTTCTGTGTGTGGTTTCTGTTTTTGTTTAAAATGGGTCACATGCCCAGGAATGCAGTCAAATTATAATGGTGACTAAGTGCCGGAAAGCATAGAAAAGGGGAGGGAAGGGTGAATAGAAAAAAAAAAAAAAAAAAAAAAGCCTGAGGCTATGGAAGGAAGGCTGGGAAAATGAGAATCTGGCCAGGCCCCAGGGCCAGGTTAGAGATTCCTACACCCATTAACAACCACAGGAGATGTTTATTTACAGGGAGCTACTCTTTGTTTTAAAAATGACAGTACCCCAAAATCTGACTTTTGGGAAGTGCGTTGGGGGCATGGTGGTGATGGGAGAAGGGAGCTGGTCCTGGCTGGGCACCAGTCCCCATCTATCAGCGATCTGAGGATCTTCCTTTCATCCCATGTGGTTGGGAACATTTGCAGTCGGGAAGTACATGAAAAGGGAAACAACTCTTGTACTCTACTAAGTGGTTCACAACACCAAGTTACAAAGGATAACATTGAGAGTTTCTTGTTTATACTTTTCTGGTCCTTTCTACCTAAGCAGCTCCACCAAGGATATTGAATAATTAAGCTTATGGTATGAGAAAGGTAGGTATCAAAGCTGTAAAGCTGCTTTTTTTTTTTTTTTAATCTTTAATCAACTCTGGATCATGAAGGAAAACAGATGGTGAACAGCTGCTTGAACTGGGTAAATTCGAGTAGACACTAAAGAGACCTGGGTCCCAGGTCTCTGTGGTACGTACCTTTTGTCACTTTTTGAGCTCTGCTGATCTTGGCTTGCCCTAGTAACTTTGATTTGTACCCCAGTGACTGGGTATGAGCTACAGTCTCTCCTTTAGTAGCTTCAAGTAACTTTGACTAGAATTAGAGAACTTTCAGCGATGTGGTGAAGTTCTCAGTCTTTTGGTGAGCTACAAAAGCTGGTCCATCTTAATTGGGGCGTGTGTGCATTGGGTGGTTGTACAGATGAACGAATTTTATTTGTAGTCTGAACCTATCTTGATTTCTAATTACTGTATCTGGTTATGTGATTGTCAGGCAAGTGAGGAACGGGAGCAGTTTCTTTACTACTCTTCTGGCTTCTAGTTTCAGTATTCTCCTGACTGGTGTTTCCTCCATCTGTTCTTGTGTGTTGTTGCCCTTAGCCTAACTGGGTTTTTTTAGTCTCTGGAAGAAAAGAGGTGTCTTGTTTCTTTGGCTGCTCTGGTAATTTCTTTGTGCGTTGTCTTGATTACATTTTGCTTGAACCTGTGCTGCTGTCTGTATACCTCTGATCAGATCTGACGCTTGTACAATAGTGGTCATCAGGGATGGCTTGCTTTGTCGATGAACACCCACTCTGCTCAGGGCTCCTTTCTTGTCAGCTCTTACAAGCTACAGCGAGCCCTGGCACCGTCAATGTTTGCCGGTTCGTCATTTCTGGAGCCAGAGTGAGAACGTACCTGTAACCTGGCTTGGTTGTATCTGTTCTCCATGTAGCATCAGTCGTGGTTGCTAATCTCATCTCTCTCCCTTTGTCTGCAGAGCGGCCGGCATCCCAGTGAAGGAAAGGGTGAAGGTCTCTCGCAACTGGAGGCATGGACGCTGCCGGAGGGAGACGGTCCTGAAATGGAAACGAAAGCAAGTGGCTCCTTCCTCTTCTCCTGGGTTCTGTCAGCTGCTGAGGGGCCTTGGGTTTGCTTCTGTGCTCAGAAATGAGATGTTCCATGCTCCTTCTCATCCATGGGGGTTTTAAAGCAATGTCACTGGCCTGTTTTGGATGTTGCTGGCTAGCTGGATGTGGGGTAACTGGAGTTGCTGCCTTGCCCTAGGGATTCGCTCTGCCAGTCGAGAGTTCCTCTCTCAGTAAGAGCCTGAATTTGGCATTGTTCTGATCTGTGCAGTTCTAGTTGGATTTAGTAACCTTTACTTCAGACTCCAGACTATTGTGTGCTTATCTATTGCTGTATGCCATGAGCAGTTTTCTGCCCTGTTCACACCATGACCATACTTGATCCCAGATTTGGACTTAGGTGTCTCCTTAAAATGCTTGTTTTCTCTCCCATGCTTTATCCTGGCCCTTGATTTGAATGTACAAATCTAAAATGTTAACTGCCATTCTTCTACCTTATGCTTCTTCTTTCTTCTACCTTATGCTTCCCTCCTTCACTAACAAAGTATATATTTGACATTAATGAGAGGAGGGTGGCGTTAAATTCTTTCTTGCAGACCTACTCAGCTTTCAAAGCAAAGCACGAGATATGTCTCTCGTCTGAACAGCACATCTAAATTTTTAGCTTTCACATCACCAGGCAGAAGGGAAAATGAGAACAACTACGGTTTGTTAGCTGCTGAAGAGCAGGGACCTGCTACTGAGCTTTCATGCCTTTTTTCTGCTGCGTAGATTGAAGTGGTGGATAATGTGCCACTGCTTGTCTGAAGTCCTGGGAACAGCTGTAACGAGCAGAGTGGTTCTTGGTGCAGGTTGTATACCTGCCTTTGAAGTGCCTGTGACCATCTGTGAAGACAGGCTCTGTGGTTGTTAGAGATCATTACTAAACCAGCTTCCCAAATGAAAATGCAAGGTCTGGTTTAATGAGGCCACCATCCAAACTGCATCCTCTAATTTTCATTTATCCTGCTTTCAAATTTGTTACTTCTCCTTATGAAAAAAACAGAAAAAGGTAAAAAGCTAAACTGCAACAGGAAGAGACATAGAAACTGGCTGTAGTCTGGGGAAGCTGGATATTCACTTGGCTTTAGAGGACTGTGTGGGAGTAGAGGAAGGAAGAGGAAATCAAAGCCTGCCTCAAACCAAAGCTGCTGCTCTAAAGATGCCTCTTACTTTTTCCATGCATATGACCAAATCCCAAATGAACGTTATAACCTATGCTCGACTGCTCTGTCCCTGTGACTAAAAGCTTCTTATCGGAAATGAATGCAAGGCAAGCAGGAACTTTCTATCTAGTAATCTACCATGTCCTCTTGCTTGCTTCTAGCCCTTCATTGCAATGATATGAGGTGCCACTGTGCGCAGTGCCTCTGCTGACACAGAAAATCACGACCACTGAGGATGAATGATCTGCAAAAAAGAGACAGGTTTTGATGCTTTCAAAACAGCTAGTCTGAATAGTTTGAGAACTGAAAAGATGTTCTCTGGAAAGGCTCTGGTTTTGCTCAATGTTTTCATGGTGTTGTGGTTTAACCATGGGTATTGGACACATGGGTATTGGCGCACTTGGCAGTGACTGTGCAGAGTGGAGACAATTTCACACATCTGTGCCTCATAGGACATGAGCCTCATGTCTCTCTGTATCTGGCCTTGTATCTAGAAGGTCAGTTTTTTGATTCTCTGGTGGCTACACAAACAGTATCTTGAGCAGAGATCTCACTGCCTAAGTGTGCATTGCAGCCTGTTTTGTTTTCTGCATTTTGGTTTTGTTTCAGGAATAAATAAATGTGTTGTGATGACAGACTTGATTCAGATATTCCTTGAGTATCTTCTCTCTCTTGATCTCCCAGGAAGTGAAGCTTATTTTCCACTTTTAACTTCAATCTTCAAAATACTTTGAATACTCCTTTAGCATTCACTGCTCTTGTGCCTGGAACCCCTCTGTAGGGAATTGCCACTATCCCATAAATAGTAAGGGGCAGACGGGATGTATGGACTCATCTGGAAGATGGGCATCAGAAATCAAGGGAGGTTGCTCTGCCATTACTTTTAACTCAGAGGTGGAAGAGGTGTGAGTGTAGAAAAATACCTCCTCTATATGAAGAGCACAAAAATCTTGGATACCCTCAGGCTTAGCCTGCTGCTTTGCATAATAGTGTACAGCGTGTGTAGGAGATGCAGGACTTCACAGGAAGATATGTGTTATTTGATGTGACCTGTTCCTCTGCTCAGATGCATGTGGGACAGTGGCAGCTTTGTGTTGTTTGCTGGGCATCAGCAAATAATGAGGACAACTAGGACTGTTTGCACCAAGAGCCTTGGATTGAAGGCTCTGTTAGAAATGCTTGACATAGCTCACAAATGCGTGATAGACTAGTTTCTTAAAAAGTGCAGGGCTCGTGAAGAGGGGTCAGGGAGCCTTAAGTATTTCCTATCTAAATTCACTAGGCTCTTGGGCATCTTCTCCTCCAGAGATTCCATGCTTCATTTTCCTTGGCTCTTGGTTAGAAAAATGCCAGCAATGTGATTTGCTTTATATGTTGCTAAAGAAACTCCACTTCTTAGCTGTGCTATATTAACTTCTGCTTTTGTATTTGACCAGCAGCTCCAAATTTACAGTTTTCTTTGATTTGTTTATGTATAAAATCTTTTTTTCTTCTTCTTTTAGTGTGTGTGTGTGTGTATTTTTTTGTTTTCCTCTCCCACCCACCCCCTGACCACAACCTGCTCTCTGTTTGCAGTTTGATGCCCTGGATGGAGTTGGATGGCGAGTATCTCTACCTGTCTCAAGCCGAGAACATCCAGGCCTACCAGCTCTGTCCAGATGGTACAGGTTTGCAGCGTCACCCTCAAGCTATCTTCTCTGGCCACCAGGAGGACGTATGTCGCTTTGTACTTGTCAACTCCCACATTGTCAGTGGAGGAGGGTAAGTTGGGTGAATGAAGGGAGCCCAAGGAGCCTGGTAGTGACGCTGGAAAGATTTTGTGTAACTCCAACCCAGAGCAGACGGGTTAATCTTGCTACACGATGTCCTTATGTTTGGCTGAATTCAGCTCTTGCTTTCTCTCTTAGGATTTGGTTCTCTTCTAAGAAAGCTGAAGAGCTGAGTTTCATGCTGTTGACCTTATGAACTGTCCTTTTCTCTTTTGAACTTGTGCAGATGTCCACAGGATAGTCAAATCAGGACTGTGTGTAGAGTCACACAATCCTGACTGATCTGCAAGGTTAATTTCTTTCCCTGTTACAGTCAGGGTAGCTAGGCTGTGTTCTAATAGTCAGAACTGCTGGTTAACTGAGACTGCAGTTGTGCATTAAGCTTTCTAGAGACAAGTGTATCCTTATTAGACCTACTGATATAATTGTGGAGAGGGGGAAAACTGCCAAGTATTCCGGCACACGCACACTTCTCCAATTAATTTTGCATTTGGCTGGCCTTTTTCAATTACAGCAAATGACAGAACTGTTATATATAAAGTTTTAGCTATTAATATACTCAGCACTTCAGCACAGAATTGAGAGATGCAAGCATGGCTGTCTGCCCTGGATGCCTTGACACTCTCCCCTGTGAACTGTAGCCCAAAATTCAGGTGAAAATGAAGGCATGCATTTAAAATTCCAGCAACTGTATTGGCTGAGAAAAAGTGTAAGTGTCTTTGTAGTTAATTCAAAATGCAAACCCCTGTGTAACTGCTCTGAAAAGAATAAAAAGCTGAGGCTCTAACATGACAGTTACTCCCTTACTCTGTCCATTCAGCATCCAGCCAGGATTCTGGCAAGCTGAAAGCAGGAGAAGGAGGAATGGCTGCTCTGCTAGTTTCTGCAGTTTAACACAAAGTGGTGGGTGGAAAGTTAGCCAGGAAATTTGTCATCTGCAGCAGATCAAGCTTTGAATGGCCAGATGTGGGATCCGGATGGGATTTGAGAGAACAGGTGATGTGTGAGGAGTGGAGGGTTAATAATGCTGTTTGAATTTCATCTCTCTTGAGATATCAGTCCTGGTCTTTTAGTGGCACTGCCAAGCAGGAATGGAAGGTGTGTGACTAGCCAAGGGAGGTGCAGCTGATATACTCCCTGCTTGGGGATTTGTTTTTCAGAGATGGAAATATTGTCCTTCACAAGATCCAAGGCTCCTACAGTGTCAAGTTCTCTGCTCATGAACAAGAGGTGAACTGTGTGGACTTCCAAGGTGGCCTCATTGTCAGTGGCTCCCGGGACAGAACAGCGAAGGTGAGCAGTGATGTTCCAGCAGCTGCAGGTGCTGCTGCAGTGATGACCTCGGAGGTCTTGTGCCATGAAAGTTTGTGTCAGCAAAACTCTCAGGAAAGCCCTGACTTGTGTGTCTGCAGGAGGAGCGCTGGGTATCTTGGCATAGGCTTATTTCTCTGCAAAGATGCTTGCTGTGCCAAGCTTTTAAGAAAGAGATTTGGCAGTACTTTAGGATATCAGCTGCTAGTTTAGACTAGGAAGTACAAAAGAAGGCAGCTAATGTTTTGCTTCTTTCATTGTACGTTTGTCTAACGCTATAGTGGAAATCCTTGCCAGTTAGTCTGAAATTCGCCCTACGTATCTCAAGCACATCTTTGCTTTGTGATGCAGTGCTGCTTCACATGCTCTCTGTTGTATATTTGATCTCTTTAAAGGATAGCATGATGTCTTTTCCAGCCCCAAGGGATTGTAGTTTATTTATACTTTTTATTTTTTATGGTTCTTGGTTTGAAAATTGGGGGTCAAATTAGGCTATGAATATCACAAGCTCCCATTTCTCTCTTACAATTGGCATCACTGAATCCTGTCGCATAATTGCTGGCTGTTTGTTTTTGAGACGGGACCTTGTTGATTTTTTTGTCCTGGATCTGGTTGGCCATGATGTGTTCTTGCATGGACCTGGAGAGTTGTTCTCCTGAGCTGTAACCAGCTCTGTTTTAGTAGTTTAGGAAACTCCACATAGTGACTTCACCTGTGTCCTGCCAGCACAATGCAGTACCTGTAGCATCTTCACAAGCACTTGTTATTGTTAGTAGTGGTTGCTGAATGTTGAAAGTTTTTGCTTTTGCTTAGGGTAGGATGCTGGATACTTTTGATTCTTGGTACGTATCTTAGAGCATTAATGGAGGTAAGAGGAAAAACTGCTATTCCTGTTTGACAAGGGGTGAAGGTGGGCCAAGAGAAGACCTAAATGTCTCTTTCCAGGTTTTATAGGAAGTGTGTGTTAATGGGTAACTATCTGACAAAGCTGCTGAGCAACTCTACCCTATCTATTCTGGTTGGTCCCTCTGTATGAGCATACTCCTGGGTAAAATCACCCACAAGGAGACCAGTGTTCAGATGCAGAAGGCACTATTTTGAGATGCTGCTTACCTCCTGGAAACATGGTGTTGATACTGCTTTTTCTGACATTTAAGCAGGGCTGCTCCTCTCTGTTTTTTGGAGCTTCTTTACTGGGAGAGTGCCTTCTTGGTGCTTCCCTGGCAGCCAGAGGAGAGACCTCCCCTGACCTTGAGAACAAATTCCTGAAGGCCAGGGGGGAATTTAAGTCTGTTTTTCTTGGAGCTAGTGTGAGATCTTGCCCACCCAGTGCTCCCTCCAGCATAGGCTCTAAGGATGTTCACCGTTTATTTTTTACTATCTCTTTTGTAGGCTGCCTTGTTTGTATGAATGAGACTCTTGGAGGGTGGAAGGGAATCCCTACCAGCCTTTTAAAGGGGCTCTAAATGTCTAAGCTATTGAGGGCTCTGCTGAGTGTTGATTAGGACTAAGCCCTGAAGAGCTGCTAATGTACATTCCTGTGTGATAGGCACCAGATAGTGTGCTCTGAGCAATATTTTTAACCTGTAGGAGATAGGGATGCCTTAAAAGAGTTAAGCTTTTCTGCTGCTTTTGCTGACACTAGGTGCTAAATTCCCCGCTGACAAGAATAGCCTGCAATCCTGGGCATTATCAACAAACAAACAAATAGGGCACTCCCAGCTTTGAAGTCCTGAAGTGAAACATTGTGGGTCGGTTACAGAGAACTGGGGGGCTCAAGTTCTCTGAGCCAAGAATGAGGGCAAGGTGGGGAAAGTGAGGAACGCAAGCAGAGGCCCCAGCAAGAAGCTGGGGGACTTTATAAGGACCCAGAAACAAAGGTAGTGGGGAAGGTGAACTGGTGGGTGGGGATGTGCATGTGTGCACTGGTGGGGGAGGGAAGAGATTTCTCTCACGTTGTCTTGTCAGTGAGCAAGGGGGGCCACTGAATAGCCAGGGAAGCTTGGTCCAAAGGCGATGGGTTTATACAGAACCATTTTACAGGGTAGCGAACGATTAATTTTATAGAAAATAGGAATGGAAATATTTCCAGGGATGGTACAAAGTCTTCCTGCACTGTTCAAGAGAACAGCAGAGGTCTGATCAAATCTCACTTCTTGTTTGTTTGACTCCAGAAGATGAGAAATGTCTGTGCTGAGTGCTGCCCTAGAAAGCGCGTGGTGATGGGGTTGATTTCTCTGTTCCCTGTGGTGAAGTGGGATGGAAAGTCGTACTCATAAGCTGAGTCATCGCGTAACTCTGAGTGCTTGTTTCTGCCAGTGATGGAAAGGCTCTCCTCAGAAATAAGTAATGGGAATGCAGGGAGAGGAAATCAGGGAAGGTGAGCAAGGCAGTTTGGGGAGCTCTTGCAGCACAACGTTAGCAGTGTGCATCCTACCTTCTGCGCCTTCTGGGTGACGTGGCATAATGTGCATCTCTCTCTTTAGGTTTGGTCCCTGTCCGCGGGCAGAGTTGGGCAGTGTCTACATACAGTGCAGACAGAGGATCGAGTGTGGTCCATTGCTATCAGCCCATTATTAAGGTAAATGAGCTCTCTTTATTCCCCATTTCCAACAGAGAGAAGTAAAGGAGTTGGATAGGATGTGTGTCCCCAAAAGACGTGTTGTTCCCCAGCACAGCAGAGTGGTCCCTTTATAAGAGGCTGTGAAAATAGCCCTGCATTTCTGTTACTGTCTCAGGTGGGACCTGTTCAGTCTTATTTGCGGAGCAAATTCTCTGACTTGCTCTGCCTTCCTAGTTAGAAGCAATGAGCCAGGTCCTCTTGAGGTTTTCTGTACTGAAAAGATGCCAACTTGTATTTTCATTCTGTGGCAGAAGAGATGCCAAGCAAAAAGATCCCTACTTTTTTGGCTTGGCGAGCCTGCTTGGAGCTGTGTGCAGTGGTTAGCGCTCAGTTTTCAGGGTAAATTCAGCGTGCTGAACAGGGGAAGGTAGAAGCAGAGTTCAGGGACAAGTTTTTCCAACCTCTATCACCTGTAGCTCTGTGCTTCTAATGCAGATGTAATGCTACAACTTCAGCATGGAAGGTAAGGGCAAAACACCAGTGTCTTCCAAGGTGTTTTTCAACCTGATCCTGTTCTTGAGGAAGTGAAAATCTCAGCAATTTAAACTCTTGCTGTTAAAATCTCACACTGGACAGCAATGATCTGTATCTTTGCATTATTAAGCTGTTCTTCTTCATGCAAGAGAGATTCTTATTTAGCTTTCCTGAGGGGAAGGGGAAAAAAGAGCTGTTGTTGCTGTCCACGTGATGTCTTCAACAAGTGAATTTTAGCCTTGTGCAATACTCAAGTATTTCCCCAAACTGCTGTCCTCAGTAGATGTCTGAGCTTCTTTTTCAGGCAACAGAAACTTAGTGGTGCGGAGCTAGTGGCATTATCAAGGAAGTGACCCTCTGGGCCTGCTATGATTTTGCCATTCCCTTGTCCCATTGCTCCAAACGTTTGGCACAGATAGTGTTTTTGAAGAAGTGCCATGTGCATTAATGCTGCTGTAAGATGTTGGACAGAAACGCTTTGCAGTCTTCTGTGCTGCTAGGGCCCCTTTTCTAGCAGACAGGCTCTGGCTCTATCACCACGTCTGGTTAGAGCCTAGTGGCATGCTGCTTCCTACTCCTAAGTGATGACCTACGGAGGTGGCCTCTTGTCAGGACAGTGTTCCTCTCCCTGGCGTGCACGCTTGTGCACGCTCTTTGTCACAATATTTACCCACTGTCTCCCCACTCCCCCCTTTCCTCCCTGCAGGGTGATAAATGAGGGGTGGTAGAACAGCTACCCCATGAATAAGTAGGCTTAAATTGTGCACTCTTTTTATGAGACTGTGGACTGTACCAGCCTCCCCCACCAGCCTGCCCTATTCCCTCTTCCCCCCCCCCCCCCCCCATCTTGCCCCTCCATATTTTGGGGAGGGGGGTAGAGAATTAGAGCCAATTAGCCACGTCATTAATTCTTCAATTTGACGGCTGATATAGCAGGGCCTGAAACACGCTGCTGACCTCGTATAATGGGAACCCTGCTCCTTAACATATTGACGATGGGAGAAGTTAATTAAAATTCCACAGAGAGAAGGTGTCGGCTAACCTATAAACCTGTCGCTTCTCAGAACAAATCGCAGCCATCTTAGAAGAGAGAGGGGATCAGAGCAGGAGGGCATGTGGTGGGGGAGGGCCAGGGCAAGGGGCAGGGGAGATGAATTTTTCACTAATAGGTTTTATTGCTTGCTGTCTAATGAGGGTGAGTATCAAAAAGATAATATCTTGTTTCTAGCAAGGTCTGCTTTGGGGAGCTCTGTGGTTTCTGTTTTATTTTCAAGAGCCCATATTTCACCCACATGCATTCCCTATGCACTTGTGTGTGAAGCTTTTCCTCCCTAGCAGTCCCCATCCTTCTGGCCAGCGCTTGGATGCATTTGCTCCTCAGTGAGGCTGAACGTGGCCTGTAACCTCCACTTCCTCCTAAACACTCAACATACCCTCCCAATTCTGCCTCCTCACTTGCTGTAAACTGGGAACTCCTCCATAAGAATGGATAGTTGTGCTGGTGTAGAACTGCTGTACAATCAGGCTCCAACCACATAAGTATTTTGACCCATCATTGCTGACAGTCCACCAGCTCTCCCTGCTACGTACAGAGCTCTGGAACAGCTCAAAGCAGTTGTGTGTGGTGGGGTAGGAGCAGGGAGAGCTTCTCTAGCTCTAGCCATTAGAAATTGCTTTGGAGAGGCTGAAGTTTCCTGACCTGGAGGTCTGCCAAAACTAAGGCTCTCTAAAGCAGTCAGGGCTGGATTCTTGCTGAACCTCAACTGTTAATAGGCAGCAGTGAAACTTTTCTTCTTCTGTTTCAGAAATCTCTTTCACTCTGTCACTGAAGCTTCCTTAGTATCCCATGCAGTCCTGATGCACAGCTGGGGTTTCTGCTGTGTCTGCTGGAATCCTGCTGCTGCTCTAACGGACAGTGCCTGTACCCACAAATTAAATAAACTTCGGTAGGCAGGACCTGGACCAGTGCATCCCCAGCAAGAATGGGATCATCACAGCAACGTTGCTAGGAGCAGTCAAGGTGGCTTGTACAGCTGTGCAGTTGCTTTGCCCTTCATAGATACTTGTAGTCTCCAAGTGCAGCTCCTCAGGCTTTAGTTTTCTGTTTAGAGTCATCCCCAGTTTCCATGTGGCTGTACAGAAATCCTCTCACAGACGTGCTGAGCTATGGAGGAGGCTTCCTTGCTCTTGTGATGCTGGGCTGGATGCTGGCAGGGTCTGCGAGCAGAATGATGCCATCAAGGAAAATCAAGTAGGGTGAAAGGTAGTGAAAAGGTACCAGGAATACCAGATCGTTTCTTCTTACTGCGCGGGGAGAACTGTGGTTAGTCTTCTGTGTTACCTTTTCAGTCGTGGAAGTGCCTTCACACCGAGATACGTTATTGGAGCTTTATTGCCTTGGGGCTCTCTAACAATGTTCTGCAGGGTCGAGGGGACGGGGAGAGCATCGTGCACTTCTGGGTTTTCAGCAAGTCTTTGAATAGCTGTGCTGGTCAGTGCACCTGGGACAGCAGGTCTCACGTTGCAGATCAGGGACTAGAGAAGAGTCTTAGAGCACCCATAAAACAGGGTGCTTCGCCTTGCTCTGGCCACTGTTTAATTGGTGTCCAACGCTGTCCTTCTGCATGGATGAGTAAAACGCTGTCCTTACAGAGAGGCTGCGTACACTAAACTACGTTTCTTAGCTGCTTGTAATCCCCTTCCCCCCGAGTTCATTTGCCTTTTGAACTCTGCGTCATGCAGATGTTAAACTTTCATTTAGTAGTGCTTACTGCCGTGACTTATGTGCGCTCAGGGACCAGGGCAAGCCTGAGTGCAGTGGACCAATTCGAATGTGTAAAGTGAGGCAAACCCAGGGGTTTCTAGCGGAATAGTGGCACCTTCATGCTTTGTGATTCCCTAAGGTGGCAGTAGCCAGGGAAGAGAAGTGACCACTGTGCACTGTTTAATTTGAAGGATAGGTTTATGGAGAAAATGGGGTCCAATTGCCTGGCATTTATGGCTGCAGAAATACAAGGCTTTATATATATATAAACGCAGATACACGTAGTACTACTGAAATGCTCCTTTATTTAGGGGAAAGTTAGTTGCAATGCATTTTTTTTTCTAAAGATAGAGAAGCTTGTAAACTGAAGGGGAAAGAAAAAAGTGGACCTTGATGTTAAATTTACTATTGATCTTGCATTCAGGAATTCTTTGGTGTTGGATTAAAAAAGTATTCAACTCTAAGCTAGCTGCTCCTGCCAGGTCTGGCCACTGGAATTTGCTATTTAGATTTTGAAATATTTATGATGAGAACTGGCCTTCCTTGCATTACAAGCGTAGCAGATTTTAAAGTAAGAAAAGAGATGGTGGAGGCACAAAAATGGTTTTTGATGTGCAACTGTAGATAGAGAGCTAGGAAACCTTTGGTGCAATCTGGGGGAACGACGCATGACTGTAACGTGCCCTGTTGTGGCAGAGATGTGCTTTTGGGTTGTAAGCCCGAAAGATGGTCGGTCCCCTTTCCAACCGTGTCGTCTGGTCTACTGCAGTACACGACCTCTCTTTGCAAAAGTTGCCTGACTGAAGTGCAGATTTACTTCAGAGAGAAGGAAAGTTTGTACCAAAGATTAGTTATCTGTGTTCAAAGTTTGATTTAAAGAAAAATGAGTAGTTCTGTGAGCAGCTGAATTAAAAAAGCTAGCTTGTGCGCTCTCTCCTCTTTCTGCAGTGTTGTAGCTGAGACCTGACTCCTGTCTTTCTACGTGCTGGTTTGAATCTCTGTTAACCCGGTTGCCATTCCCATGGAATATTATGGGGAAGCAATATCTGGGGAGATAGATAGCTGTCCCTGTGGACAACCCCAGACAAACTGTAAAAACGTACCCAGAACATGCTGGGGAAAAGAAGGAAGAGAAGGGATACCGGCAGGCGCAGTGACTGAATGGGCCTCTCTTCCATTGGGATGAATCAAAACCATTCATTTTGAAGGCTTCTTTTTAATGGTTATCCGGAAACTTTTTGTGAAAATGAAACAATCTGATCTTGCAGGTTGCCTTAAAGCAAAACAACCCACTTGAGTCAGAACAACTTTGCAGTGGTTTTAACTGTACAACTGAAGCCCTAATGTGCAACAGTTAAAATGCTTGTTAATGTTCCCACCGCCCTCATTTCTTGCTCCGATTTTATCCCTTACTGCATATCAAGATGAGCTGTTGGCTGTAGTGGTGCTCTGTTTTGACCTAGCTTTGTGTGGTTAACCTTTCTGAATCTGCTAGGACACAGGACAAGTAACTGGGTTTTTATTTTGGTTTGTGCACGGACAGCAAAATAGCAGGCAGCGATAGTTTTGCTGTCCTTAGGGATCTCTGCAGAGCCTGGTCGGTTTGAATAATTGAGAGGGGACTCTGACCTGCAGCTGTTTCTTAAACAGGGGCAGGAAGAGCTCTACTCGACTGTGAGATCCCAGGGTGGACTCACAGCGTTAGTGCTGGTGTTAAGTACCATCTCTTACTGACCTCAGAGAGTGATCTGGATGCAGGCTTCTAGATAGATGCAATAGTCATAACTGCCTTGGTGCTCTTTCACCCCCGAGCTGAAGAGCAGGAAATGAGTATCAGTTTCTCTTTCCAGTTTCTCCCCTCTGGAGCTAAAATGACACCTGTGTCTCATCCGTGTGCCCTGACTGTTCCCTTGATGCTGGGAGGAAGAAGAGTTTGTTTTACTTTCTTAATTGTGTGATAATGATTCTCTTTGGCCTTCTTCACATGGGTGAAGAATATACATGTCCCTTTTCCCTCTCCTCCAGAAACAGACATACAAGCACTTCTGTAGGTTGGCAAAGCGTGCAACTTGCCCTTCTTCAATTCAGTTTCTTTGCTTTGTGCATGAAAGTTTACACAACTTATTGAGTGCTCCTTTTTGTCACTTTTGGCCAATACTCTAACATATATATTATCTATAACTGTGTGAATTGGCTCACTAGTGGTTACGGGCAGGTGAGCAGGTTTTGGGAAGCAGTAGCTATAACTGAGTTAGATCCCAGACATCTGTTTCTAATCCTGTGGAGCTGTGTTGCATATTGAGTTTTTTTTTTTTTTTCCTGCAATTTTTTCTCATCTTTCACCTTGCTTGAAGGGAAAGTCTGTCTCGGAAAGCTTGGGGGAAGCATCTTTCTTCTGTTGCTCGGTTTGCACGGGAGAATCCATGCCTATTTAATCGATGTGACAGAAGAAACTTAGTTGAGGGGGCTGGCAGCCTTATGTCTTGAGGTTTCTATTTCCAGTTTGTAATCGTTTTCTCTTTGCTTTTTAAACTTACAGGAGGAGAAGGTAACTTCACCAGACCTCGGCTGCTGTTTACCTTTGCTCAGTTGTGCAGCGTGCCTTTGTTTTTCCACCTTTGATCAGTGTTCTGCCGACAGATAATTTAGCAATTGCATCTCAGGGTGGAAGTGTGGAGTTAATGTTAGAATTAGGGTTTTTTTTCCTTTCCTAACTTCTCTGGCTGATGGAGCAGAGAAGGGGAGAGGGGAGGTGAAGGGGGCCATAAATTCTAGACCTGGTGATTCTGCTCCTTGTAGAGAAACGAAAGCCTCTGATGTCTCTTCAGCACTTTCATTAACATTTAAATTAAGGGTTTGTTTTTCAGGCGGCTTCAGAGTCAGAGCCCTTTCATAGCCTGACACATGGAGGCTGTTCTCTCTTTTTCTCTCTCTCTCTTTCTCCTTGCAAATCAACGTACAACAGTAATCACTGCTCTGTTTTTTTTTTCTGATCTCTTGGGAGGGCAGCGACCTGACAAGCTGTACGAGAGGTTCAAAGAGAATCAGAGAGCGAGTGCAAAGGTAGATGGGCAGGAGGATGCCAGGTTTCACTCCTACAATTAGAGTGGTGTCTGTTCCCTCCCCTGCCTTTCAAAGGGTTGCTTTTGGGGGCGGGGAGTGACAGAGGGATGGACATTTCTTGTACGGTGAGAGCCCCAGGTGCGGATGCCTCTAACCAGGCTCAGCTTCCACTGTTACTCCTCCCAGATGAGGCTGGGAGCCTCACTCAGAAGATGCGAGCTCATGCCCCGAGGTGGGAAGTGGAGTTGCAGTGTCCTAAGATAGCAGCCTAGCCCCTCTAAAGGAGTGTTGATTCACTCTGAGGACAGCAGGAAGCTGGTCCTCCGCCTGTGGCAGGCATTTGAAAGGAGGGAGATAGTGGAGGTTGTTGCTCTGAAGTAAGAAACTCACCTCCGTCTGCCGTCCTGCAGTGCTGAAGTCACCCCTGGCTGTGTAGTGGAGCTTACTGTAGAGGAGATGGGTGGTTTGAAGTGCCTTTTTGATCTTGGCTTCCAACAACCTAAACTGGGCCACGTGTTGCTGTGGTGTAGGAGTTAGCTGGTTTAATATCAAGGAGAAAAAACAACTGTCTTCTACCTGCTTCAGGAATTGTGTGAGAGCCAAGGAACACGGATATGGTGCTAGGAACCCAACAGCTAACTTCAAGGTTAGAATTTAACAGCAATGACTTGCAGTGGAGAAGCTGTATAGCAGGATTTGTGTAAACACATGTGGACGTACAGTCTCCATGGCAAAGCTCTTTTTGAGTCTCCCCATTTTCATCTCCCACCCAGCTGGTCACCACTAGCGGGCTGTTATCTTATGGGGGCTCTTTGGCAGGAGCTGGGGGACACAGAGTGGCGCTGAACTGGTGTCTTTCATGAGCTAAATGTGGACAGCAGGTGGAGGAACTTGAGCCAACACATAAGCAAAATGTTTAGCATAATGAAACCTGCAGGTCTGTTGCTAGGATGGCCACGCTGGTCATGTCTTCACTCCTCCACAGCATCAGGTTGACATGCCTTTCACTAACAGCTTGATCCAGGTGGGTTTTGAAGGATGCCAACAGGATGAGAGCAGCAAACTGGCGGTGGTATTGGGAAGGGTATTGCCTGGGTGCTGGTAGATCTGGTGCATCAAGACGGATGCCAGAAGTTTCTGCTTCACCAAGATTGGTCTTATGTGTGCTAGTGGTGGTGGTGGGCATGATTTAAATCATGTAGCATTTCTCAAAGATATTATTTTAAATCATGCACTGACAGAAGACTCCCATATATGCTGAAAAATGTTTCTGTTATGGTGTTTTTTTTTCCCTTTTGTGTGAACTACCGCAGACTGTAGTCTGTCAATTCTTGTGTCATTGCTGTCAGGTGGAAGTACTGTCTCTGACTGATCTGTTGCTGAGCATGTGATGGTGTCCTTCAGGCACTGAGTGGTACAGAACAGCTTTTCAGGGGCAGGTGATCTTTTCCATATTCCAAGTGCTCTGTAGCTGTGTGGTGGGATGTGCTTCTCTGATCCCATCTGACCCATGCTGGGGGGATTCAGAATGCTCTTTACTGCTAGCATCCATCCACTCTTCCAGGTGCTTCAGCTTCTGGAAGTTCCTAGATTCATGCCCAGTGAGTTTCCTCTTCAGGGCCCAGCGCTGTTTGGTGCTGCATGTTTTGTGAAGCCCACAGCCAGTGAAAACCAAAGCTATTTGGGATGGGAAGGAGGATGCTTAGTACTTATCACACACGGTCCTCAATTGTGACTTCTGAGCTACCTCCCGTGTTGCTCAGTCTGCAACTTTTCAATGAGGAAAGCTTTTAATTTAAGCTCTCCGGAGGCTGAATGCCAGCACGGAGCCCAGCTTGGCTGCCCCAGCGGCACTTGGGACAAGTGTGCCTCAGCAGAACTGGGGTAACTCCTCCTAAATTCTCTTTGGAAGCTCCACTGTATTTATGGGTGGGGAAGGCGGGGGGATGCCTGCCCTCCCACCTTCCCCCATGTTGTCTCAAAAGGCCCTGGTGCATCTTTGATTAGGTGTAGGTCAAAAGAATTTCCACATCGTGACCTTAATAACTGGGGTTGATTGGCAGGCGGTCTGCGGAGAGGGAGCAGCCTGTTCCTTTCATCTCCCTTGGTGCCGTGCTGGGACAATGGGCCAGCATATTTTCCTTGTTGTTCCTCATTTGAAAAGGGTCTGGTATCTCTACTAGGTACCTGTGACATGGGGGTCTTGATTGGGGTCTCATAAAGGGCCCTGTCAGTGTGTCCAAAGGCCAGGAACACAAAGGCGATCAGTGGGTGGGGGTCTCAGCTGACCACTGAAGAAGGGAGGGGAGGGTCCTGGAGGCAGTGGAGGGAGAAGCAACCCCTGATGGGAGACCTTAAAGGGGGGAGGGGGGGAGGAGGCGGCCCATTTTTGTCCCAAACTCATCAAGCACATCTGCAGAATTGTCCCAGCCGCTGCCTCCCAGTTTCAAAAGAAAATGATCGTTTGATAAACCGTCCTGATTCACCACTTTCTCACAAGGGAGGGAGACCCACCTTTGACCTCTATGATTTCACATTGGCCCAGCTCCCCCCCATCCAATTGCTGGAG
Source organism: Cygnus olor (assembly GCF_009769625.2). NCBI lineage: Eukaryota > Metazoa > Chordata > Aves > Anseriformes > Anatidae > Cygnus > Cygnus olor. The sequence goes on from NC_049175.1 coordinate 23,937,592, forward strand.
AAACTTTGAAATGCGTCCCTTGCGTTCCCTCTCCTTTTCCCTCTTTCCCTTTACACTCTTTTTTTTTTTCTTCCCCCTTTCTTTTTTAGTCCCCCTCCTCCTCTTCCCCCCCCCCCATCTTCCCCGCTCTCCCGCTTTGTAAAAAAAAAAAAAAAAAAAAAAAAAAAGCAGGCCCACTGCTCTGGAGTTTAGGCAAGTAATTAGTAAAATCTTTTCTGCAGCACAATAAAACCACGGCGCTTGGCCCGCATATTCCCACCATTTACATACTCGCGGGCATTTGAGAAAACAGGTGGCATTCCCAGTGCATCGTTGCCGATGAAAATCATTTGGAAGGCTGGGAGGGGAGGGTGCTGGGACCCGCTCGCTCCTGCGAGCTATAGGAATGTGCATGAATATATTAAAATGGTTTCACACAATGCTTGTATTTTCCAACGGGAAGAGGCGTCTTCGGGATGAAAGGCGGCCGGGCCAGACGCAGGCCTCTTGCGAGCGCTCTTTCCCACTCGGGGTTTGTTTGCATGGGCCCGGTAGAGAGGGGGCTCGTGGGGGAGGAAAGGGCAAGGGTGCTATCTCTGAAGAGTAAATCTTTGTGTGCCTCCCACCCGCTGCCCGGCTGTGGGCCCAGAAAGTCGAGTTACGAGGGAGCTGTGTCTGTGGAGGGGGGCGGAAAGGGGGAGATCATCAGGACTTTCTGCAGAAGCCTTTGGAGGCGTTGCAGATGTACGGAGGAAATAGCTTGTAATGGAGCATGTAGCGTTGTGACCGACGGGATTTGGTGCCTGCAGCAGGAAATGACCGAGAAGGAGCTGGCCATCTTGGGCAGTATTAGCAAGGTGCCTATTAATAACAGAAACCATTCCTGCAGGACTTTTCCAGCTTCATCTTAGTGTCCAAGAACTGGCTGATCAACGCTCGGCCCGTGCAACGCGTTCCTCTGAGCTGTTCCTCCCCTTCCAAGAGGGCAGTTGTTCCAGGCTCTGCCACAGGTGGAACCCAGGAGGTCCTACTGCCTTTCAGTCGGAGTCCATTTAGCCGTGTTGCCTTCTAAGAGGTTCCTGGGGCTCACTGAACTTGTAGGGTGTTGACAAGAGGTGTGTGGTGAACCCTATGTCTAGGGTGTGGATCAGGGATTTCCCTTCTAATGGCTAAGAAGCAAAGGAAAGAATTGAAATGAAGAAGCTGAACAGGAAGAATGAATGGATTAGCCTAGGAACAAGGTGCTGTAGGGGAGGGGAGATCCTGGGTTCAGTCCCAGGTTTACCATTTTATTTGAGAATACTGTAGCAGGATGCAAAGAGGCCTTATTGGAAAAAAATGAAGTGGGATTTTGGCTGGCTTTTATTTATTTTATTTATATATTTATTTAAGCGGAAAAGACCTTATAATCTCCGAGGGAACTGGTGTGGTTCCAGCAGGGTGATCTGGATGTCCATCTTACCTGTGCTACAGATACAGTTTTTGCAGAAACCTCTTCTGGAGAGCTGTCCTGTGCAGGTTGGTTCTGCCCGCAGGATTTACACACCTGCCCGCAGCCAGCCAGGACTATGGCAGCACACAGTCACGGCTGCCAGGAGGAGCAATTCCAAGTCCCGTGCTACCCATCTCAAGTCCCTGCTCCCAGAATGAGTTATAACTCTCTAGGGAAGAGTGGAAAGCACTGCGCAGAGTCTTTCTCCTCAGCTAAGTCAGCTTTCCTCGTCCTTTCTGACCAGGCTGTCTTTGTGGCAGGTGGGGAGAGATTGCATTACTCAGCCCTGTTAGAAGCTGGACAATTCAGCATCCTGAAACCTTTTGCAAAAGGGTATTCTTTGCATGTCAGCTGTTCCTAAAATAGATCTGCAGAAGTAGGAAAGCACTGTGATTCTGTTTCTCCCAGTTGGCCTGGCGCTGATTGTACTGGTGTTTGTCATGGTGCAAAGGTCTGTAACCTTTTGTAGGAAACAACCAACAACCCAATCGGCAAGAGGGCTTACTTTTTTATTTTTAATTATTGTCTTCCCAATTCTCTGCTTCTCCTCTTCATCTTTCTGCATTTCTTAAAGAGGCAGCGGAGGGAAAAAAGCTTTGGTTTTTGTTTGGGAAGGGGGTTAGGAAGGGCGACATGGCCCCTGCAACCTCTCATAGGGGTGTCTTGTCAGGGCGCGGCATGAAGGGCACAAACAGATCATAACCTTTAAATGAAAATGCGATGGAGGGGAGAGATGAAAGCAGTGAAACAAATTAGATACATCTAGAGGGGGTGCTCAACTGGAGAAAATTAGCATTTCTTCCTAATTGGAGTGCAGGGCATTCCATTACAGGATTTCATTACAAGGAGGGAAGCACTGGGCCTCTTTAGGGGATTCCCCCTTGCCCTCAGTTCTTCTAAAATAAAAAAAAATGTATTTGGGGAGAACTGAAAAAAGACTGAATTAATCAGAGTGAAGTTTCATTCTGCTTCATGAAGAGGAATGATAATAAAGCACCAGTTCTCTCTTTATTAAGAGAAGGAGGAGATGAAGTCAGGTGCTAGCTCTAGTTTTTCTGAATGAAACTGAAAAGTCTGCAGGAGGCTACAGGTGACAGTAACTTTCTGATGCTAGTACTTGTCCAATTAAATTTGTAGCTGCATTCAAAGTGCAGTAGTTTGACCAAAGCATAGAGTTACATGGTTTTTGATCAATATCAGTGGAGTCGATTCAAGGTTGCTTTAAACTGCATGTCAAGACTAAGAATAACTTAGAGGGAATTATAGGGAAAAAAGTTAGCATCATTGCATCTCTGGGTTAGGAGTAGGGGGAGAGAGTTTCTTTGTTCCAAACAAAGATTATGCATCAGTCAATGCTCTGTGGAAGGAGGGGAAAAGAAGAAAAGGAGACTTGCTTCAGGTATGTGGTATGCAATATATGTTGCTCTGCCAATCTACAGTTACATTTCCTGCTCAAGCTTAGGAGAGGGAATATATAAGCGTAGGAATGTGGTTTGTAAGAAACTGCTGAGGGAAGTCTCCTGCCTACGCAGAAGGTGTTTCCTTGAAGAGTGGGAGGATGTTAGCAGTAGCAATGCCTTCATCCTGGGCAGGCTTTGTCATCTGCATGCCCAGAATGAGTTTGCAAACAATATGAATTTACAGAATTCTTAAACGCAAATCTCTAACTTAACACTTGCTGCTGAATTTTGTCACCTCCGTCGGTTCCCACTGAACAATGAGTCAACTTCTGCTTATATACAGGAGATAGCAAAGCTTATAAATCTATAGCCTCTGTCCGTGCTGAACCCTGACAGGGGATGCACTCACTACTTATGGGAACAGATTGTGACCCTGTAAATAGGAGTTTGCAAGGTCTGACCATTAGGGTTTGGAGGCTAGAAGTCCCATTCATGTGTACCGTCTGCCCATAGTTCTGAGCACAAAAGCATTTGCTTGATTCGTCTGTATAATATGTCATATCTAGTGTACATCCTGGCTTTAGCATCTGGAGAAGTCAAACTTGAGGCGAACAGGCTGGAAGCTGGATTCTGTTCAGCTACAGCTTCATTTGTAAGCCAGTCCTCTTCTTCATGTCCCCATGCACACTCAGCTAGTGACCTAGCGCTATCTGTAAAGGTGAAGCAAACTCTCTTAAATGGTGCTTTGTATTCATCATGCCTGGACGTACTTGTCACACTTGTTAGCCTGGAATCAGAGCATTCAGCATCCTCTTTCTTGCAGGCGTTAAAGCCTACACAGAGAAATGCGTTCAAAAATGAAATCTGGCCACAGCCTGGCGTATCTCAGGCCTTTAGTTAAACTATGCCTTTGATGGCTTTGGGAGCTTTCTGACAGTAGAATATTGGAGTAAAAATCAGCTTGGACATACCTTGAATTTCTAGAGTACATGTGTGAGGAGCCTCTATTGCTTCTGCACGTGGCACGGAGCATAGCTCTGCCCACAGGAATATCTTCCAGCCTAGAGAAAGCATTGTTACAACTGGGAGCATGGCTCAGAGATGGGCTATTGGTTCTGGCACACATCAGAATGATGTCTCCCATGCCAGGCCTTGCCAGACCCTTCAATTCTCACAAAAGATGCTCAAGAGACTGTTTAACACAAGTGAACGTGTCAGAGACAGTCTGGCTCTAGATTAGCAAAGCAAGCTGCTTTTGAAACACTAGGGGAGGTAGAGAGGAGATGGGAGAGGGGCCAGAGAGGCTGGAGTTTGGAAAGGAACATATATCTGGGACAGGGTAGGGAGGTTTAAAGGAGACGATAGTTCCTCTGAAGGAATGTTTGCTGTTAATAACTGCATCTCCGTCATGAGTGGTGTAGGACACTGGAAATGTGTGGACAGAAGTGTGTGGCTGTGACTATGTCCTTGGCCACGTTGCTTCTGGTTTTCTTTCAGAGCTTTCAGAGCAGTGTGAGAGCATTCCAGACTGGAAGGCAGATTGGGAAGTCTATTCTCTCTGTGTGGCATTGCCTCTGTGTCCTGTGGTTCGTTCTCTAGGATCTGTCAGGTCTTCTGTACCTTCCCTCCCACCTGCAGGAAGCACAAACGCTGCAACCACTTTCTTGCTATAAGGAGCTGTGGAGGGGTCGTGATGCTCCATTCACCATCTCTGCACATGCCTGCTTGTGGGATATACTTGTACAGCCTTGTAGAAATCCTGACATTTCACAGATGTAGTGCTAATTTGGGGCCAGGTGTTAAAGCCAGCTTTTAATGTGCATTGTCCTGCCTAATTAGTAAATCTTTGCCGTCTCTCCTCTGAGATTGAGGTGTATGTTCCTCTAAGTCTAGCCGTCCATCAAAGAGGACTTAAAATGAGGTCTTGCTATGGTTTGTAGACATGGGCAGCTAATGAAGAGAGAGAGCCCATTTCCTTTGAGAAGGGAGACCTGTACCAAGGTGATTGATAGTCCCAAAGATTTATTATTGTGGGGGCTGGGTAGAGGTTTTCAAACTAGAACCCAACAGCTTTTTTTTTTTTTCAGAAGGAAGAAGAGGTCTGGTGTGTGTTCCTCCCTTCCCTCACATGGCCCCAAAAATACAGAAGAAAAGGAAACTTAGGAAAAAAATAACTGATCAGAGACTGATCCAGACTGAGCTGGACCAAACAGCAACTGGTACCTTTGCTGTGCTTGGTCTCTGCCTCCTGGTGCAGCTGTCTTGAGTTTTGCACCTGTGCTTTGTGTAGTGACCTGCTTCATCTATCCAGACAGATTTAATGAGGGGTGGGGATGGAGCAGGACTGTCTGATGGAATGGGTTTTCTCTTGCTTCTTATTTTCAGTCTTAATCAGAGTGTTGATTAGTGTATGTGGACAAGGTCATGTTTTCCTTCTCCGTGCTTCTCCACTGGATTGCATCCTCTTTGTGGAGAAGCAGGGAGCCTGCTCCAGAAATTAGAATAGCAGTCATTTTTCTCTGGCACCTGTCTTCTGATGGTCTCAGAGCAATCCGACAACAAGGATTGCATGCAGACCACTTCAGGTAAGTTTGTAGCCTGGCAGAGTGAGGAGAATGCTGCTGATATGTGGTAGAAAATATCAGGTACTTTGGTAGTATTGATGTCTGTGAACAGTACCAGGCAATGGCTCTGTCCTCTGCTTCCCAAACTATGGTTTGTGAGTCCTTGATGGTAGGATTTGCACCTGGACCGGTGTTCTGTTCATGCATGCAGCAGGTAGCCCTGTCAGCAGTTCATCTCTTCTCTTTTTGAGCCTGTTGGTGTTTTGGTCTTCACAGGCTCCTTTCCAGTTCAGTGTTGTGCCTATGGAAGAAACACTTGATTCTATTTTTAAACCTTTTGCCTGGCTATGTTATGGTGGTACGCGGTGAATAATCCCTCCCTCTGTATACCTTACGCTCTTTTTGCGATTTTAGTATTTTCACTCCCCACTTCAGTATGGATGGCTTTCAGCTAAGCAGTGGCAAAATGTGACTGTTCAGAGTACTCGCTGGCCACCTGTTGGAGTGGACCTCACATCCCTGAGGTGTGGTAAGCTCACCGTTTCCTCCCAATGCAACCTATGGCTGGAGTCCACAGAGACGCAGCATAACCTGAACTGATGGTCATGTAATTGTACCTTGTGTATCCACGTGATAACGATCAGCGACAGCTTCAGCTGGGACACTCCGAACTTGCTGCAGAATCGAATGCTGACATTTTAATAACGGCCCTTTCAGTGGAGGACGTGTAAGCAAGTTTGGTTCTGGCATGTTCGTGTGGGTGTTTGACTCACCAGAAAAAATGGTTCTTTTAATACTGTATTTTCGGATGGGACTTCCTAAACTCTCAGAGTGCATGGGAATCGGTCAGGCCACAGAAGGGAAAGGAGGAAACTGTGGTTTCACACTCTTGCCCACAAAGCTGCATGTGGATGTAGAGCTTCCAGACTTCTGTTCCTTGCAGTGTTGGAGGACTGACTGCCAGCACTTGTCCTACTTCATCTAGAGAGCAATTTACTGAGGGGCAGGAGGCAGGGGGGTACTTCATATCCTTTCATCAGATATTTCTTAACAGCAGAGGACAATGTGTTTTAGGGAATTCTCCATTCCATTTCAGACTTAGGAGGTGTGTTCCTGAAGGGGTTTTTCTCCAGTCCCCTCCAGTGTGACTTTTTGTCTCCTACTCCATTTTCTGTGCCTGTTTATTTTCAGTATGCTGTCATTAAGCATCATAATAAATTATTCCTTGTTGTCTTGCCTTGTCCTTTCCCTTTTTCTACAGCATTTGTTTTGTCTGATCCCTTTCCTATCTTTAACTGCCCAATCTCAGTTATTACCCAAATTTAACAGTTCTTGGCCTGCCTTGCTGTCCAGCCTGTTGTTACAGATACTGAAGGTTTTGTAACTGATACTGAAGCCTGTGCTGTAAATTCGTGTTTTATTGTATATCGACTTGAGGATGGTTTGAGCTCTGGTTCTTGCAAAACTTTTTCACCAGGTTTTTGTGTAATTCAGGAGCCATGTCAGAAGTGGCCACTAAACATCCTTATGCCTTAAATGTGTGTTTCCTTGTTGTTTAATGAAATCTTGTGTGCCTTTTTCTGCATACAGGGCTGGGGCTGTCCGTTCTGGTGGGTTTTATTTCTCATTCTGGTGCTTGCTCACAACCAAGCATGCAGATGGAGAACCTGCAGATGGAGAGGCTTTATCCAGGATCTTGGGCACTTAGGGGCAAACAGTTAACATGCTTCAAATGCTTAGCATGAAAACCTTGAAGCAAATCATGTTGCACAGAGTGGAGAGCTGGCGAGGGGAAAGCTGCCTAGAGCTTTAAGGGCAAATGAACTGAGGTTGCTGTAAGCGTGTCCGTGTCGGGGCTGAAACGATCAGAGCAGGAAAGCTCTAGGAGTCATTTCATGGCTGAGTTAAACGCAGATGAGGCTTTGCTTGCCTCCTCCACAAAGCACCTGTGTCTCCATGCCTCAGTGTCCTGGACCTCTGCGTGCAGCATGTGGCGCATACATACACTTCTCCCCTTTCACCCTTCCTGGTCTTTAGCTTCTTAAAATCCTCTGAGCAGTATTTTCCTCCCCTCCCCTCCCCTGCAGGATAAGAATAGCTCCTTTAGACTTAATTTGGAAATCATTTGAATATTGTAGAGCAGAGGAGAATGATCTAGCACTCTGTTATTTACGTGATTGGGCTTTTTTTCTCTGTAAATGTGAACAGGTACAGCTTCTGCCTCTGGATGATGTGGAATAAGAACTGCCTTTCGTGGCAAGATGGTGAAAGTATGTACTGGTTGAGAAGTCCTCCTTTTCCTCACTACCCTGATTACTTTTTTTTCCAAAATTTTCCTACATTGGGAAGTTTGAGTTTGGGATGTGTGTGTGTGTCTGTATGGGAAAAGGAGTAAGACAAAAATAACGGGTGCCTTGTGGCACCAGGAAAACCAATTCCTTCCCACCCCTACATTTAAACTGAAACATTCTTGGATTTTAGTTGTTCTGGCAAAACTGAAAGGATTCTCCCCTCCCCCTGACCTCCCTGGCATGCAAGGATTGCTGGCTTATTGAAAAGTCATTTTCTGTCATATATTCTAATGGAAAAGCTTAGATAAGCTCTTATTATATATGCATTTTGAGAAAAGAATACTTGTTACTGAAACCTCTGCCAGTCACGTCTGAAAATTGGGATCGACATTGGCAGTCATGAAGCTTAAAAAATAGAAAGATGTTTTCAAAATAGAGGTTTTCTTGTTTTGCATAATGATTCTTTGAGCATTTGCTACACATGGGCATGTATTTAGACTTTTCACCAAAGTTATGACAACTGAAGTATATAAATGATCTGAATATATATGATCTGAAGAGAAACCAGAGTATTTTGGGGTGGAATCATGCAACTTGCTTCTCCAGTTTGCAGCCAGCCATGGCATTGGATCACAGTTAAGTCACAGCTTTAGGCAGCTTAGAAACTGTAAGTCTGTGCCCCAGGAGTTGTGCTGCCTGTCTCCTTGCTACATATTGAGTCTCTGGGGATCTCCCTTTCTTTTTGTGACTGTATCATCTCTGAGGGCTTGGTCAGCTCTACGATGCCATCAAAAAAAAAACAAAACAAGGCAGGAAACCAGACACCACTTTGGAACTGCAATCATCAAGTCAGCTAAGCAGGCTTAACTTGTCTACAGCCCTAGAGCTGACCAACTAAGACAAATATTCCTATTCCCATAAGAACTTGATAATTCAAAGCATAGATGCTAACAAGTCCTGACAATCAGCAGTGGCACTGTGTGACGATGGATGCCACGGTCTGGTGCAGCACAGCAGCAAATACACTGGGAGCCAGGTGGTTTGGCCAGTTGGCAACAAGTGATGTTTCCTGCTATATTTTGCAGAACCAAAGGTTTGTGGCAGAAAGGTAGCTGGCATAAGTGAGGTCTCACAGTGAAAAGTAATTTTGATTTGCTAATGGCAAGCGGCTCAGCAAAGAGAGAACTTGGAGCCTTCATTGCTGTCCTCCTGGTTCTCCTGGTTGCCTGACCTCTGGGGCAGATGCTGGAGGATGTGAATGACCTTTCTCTGCGATGACAATCGTTACTCTGTCGTTAGCACAGTTCTTGCTATCCCATCTGGGACCTGCAGTGTCCAGTTTTCATTCCCCAGGCCTGTTGCCTTCCCTGGTCTCGGTGCAAAGGTACTAGACTAGAAATCCTGCTCTGGTAGTGGAGACTACCCCAAGCCTTCAAGAATCTGTCATGCATTGCATCTCTTCAGACGCTCCTATTGTTCATCACTGGATCTCTTTCCTCCTTCCCCCTGTTTTTTTGGCATCCTGCACTGCCCTGCTCTACAGGCTGAAGGAAAGAAGCGCGTCGTGAGCTGACCTCCTCGGCGCGTGTCCCGCCGCTGAACGTGCCCCCGCTCCGCCAGGCAGAGCCGTCCTGCTCCAGCCCCCTCCTCCTGCTCGCCCCGGCCCCGAGAGGCCTTTGTCCGCCTGTCGAGAGCAGCCCCCCCGTCCGTCCCCGCCGTTCCCACATGGCGCACCCTCCCCAGCAGCCCCCTCCTCATTCAGCACTTGGGGCTGAAAGAACCTCAGCTAATTACGCCGGGCTGAAAATTACCACTTTGCTGTGTTCTCCCGCTGCTGGGCCCATTTGTGTGGGGCCCGTAGTTAGAGGGAACAAAGCCCCCCCCCTGCGGAGCCAGGCAGGCCCAAGTGTGAAGCTACAGGTACAAGCAAGAGGGGAATGAAGGGAATAATTACCAGCTTCTCCAGGTGAAAGCCCCGTTAAAACTTCAATAAGCCAATTAGGGGCCAGGGTGTGCGCTGGGGGGAGAGTGTCCCCCACCTATAAGTGATTCCCCACCAGGCAATTAACAGAAATCATTTCACGGAGGGGAGGGGAGGATAAGAAATGGCTCTTAGAAATTGTGCCGGGCTGGGGGGGCTGAAACAGCGTGACCGCTGCAGTGGTCCTCGTGTGCTCCAAGCTCCCCGCTCACTGTGTGGCCTCCAAGTGTTGGTGGGGATAGGGGGAGAGGGAGGAGGGAGAGAAAACGGGAAAGAAAAAGGAATCGCTGGAGCTTTACACCTGGGCAGGCTTTGAGAGGGCAAGGGCTGGAGTTCAGAGCTGTGTGTGGGCCCGGAGCTCTGAGCTCGAGGGAGCTGCCGGATCCAGGGAGGTGGGTGAGGGTGAGGCCCGGGGTGTCTTTTCCATGGGTGCTAGGGGAAGGGATAAAGGTGATAAACCACAGGGAGGGGGCTGGTGCAGGGTGTGGTGGCTAGAGGTAGAAGTGCAGGAGGGCGAGAACTGAGTGCCACGGCTTCAGAGATCTGCCTGAGGTGTGTGATGGTCTGCAGGTGCCAGCTGCCTTATCCCAAAAGCAAACGGTGTCCAGTGTCTAATGCCTTTGCATGGATCTCATACAGGGACCGTGTTCAATTGGAAAAGAGCCAGTGTACTGAGCAAAGACAGGTTTATGAGGTCGCCTTGCACTTCCCTTGTGCTGTATCGCTAACGCCACGTGCGGTGTCTGGGGTAGAGCCTGGTGTGTGGTGGGCACCTGGCAGGAATCTGGCCGGTCCCTATTCAGCAACATTGGAGCGGCTGCTCTGGGAGCAGAGCAAGGGTAGCGTGTGGGGTGAAGTTGCTGCTGGCGGCTGAGACTGCCCTGGTGATGTTGTAGCATTGCTAACGCTCTCCTGATGCCGGCTGGGGTTGTTTCACCTGCACTTGCAAAAGAAAACAAGCAAACAACAACAAAAAAAAACTTGCTCCAAACAGAAATGTAACCTTAGTAGCACCTTTCTTTGCCTTTCTAATGTTTTGGCAAATGTTCTGTGAGGTTTTGTTCTGGTCTGCTGTAGTGGTGTTTAACCAACTAATCTTGGGTTGACCTGGAAGTCCCTAGACTTCCCCCCCCCCTTTTTTTTTTTCTCTCCAGAAAGCTTTCTGCAGTTGGAATACAAAACTGTATCTCTTGCACAGCCCTCCTTTTAGACTTGGAAACGGTTTCTCAGCAGTCACGTTCATCAGTGATTTGTCTTCCAAGAGGTATGCCCAGTAGAAGCCCAGAAAGGAAGTTCTGTTCACAGAAAGGCCTGGGGAGTGTACAGAGGCAAAATGGTTTTAGAATTGTCTTTCTGCACCCTTGATGATGTTTGGTGCGTGGTGCTCAGACCAGTGCCCAGGTTGCATGCTGTATGACAATTCTCCTTTGGTTAAAGACTGTACAGACCAACCACTCCATGCCTGGCAAGCCTGGAGGTTGGGGAAGGAGGACAGGTAATGAAGAGTGTTGGATGTACTACGCAAGTAACAGTCTTACACCATTAAACATGGGTTATTGAACTGTTCTGTGAGTGGACTTGCTGGTTTCTAACAAAGGATATTTTCCTGTTCCCCAGCATGAGAGAGCTCTGTGTGTGTGTGTCTGTCCTGTCTGGATCTCTGCCTTAATACCGTCAAGCTCAGGTTTTCCTCCAGAAATGGGGATTACGTTCTGTATCTGGGTGCCTGTTTTCACAAAATTTTTCTGCTGCAGGGCTGGTGAAGGGGCAGTGAACAAGGATATGGGATGACTTGGGCAGACAATACAGAGTGAGGCTGCAAAGCAATGGCTGCAGGGTGGAGGTGTCTAGGGTTTGTCTGCTAATCAACTTGTTAGAGTAGGGGAGACTTCTCTACCATGCTGTGAATCGGGCCTTTGGAGATATAAAAGGCTTTTTCTGTCCTCTAGCCTGTGTGTCTCTGAAGTCTGGAGGAAGACATGAAGGTAGAAGCCAATGGAGAGGGTTGGAGAGGTGAAGCTGACCTTTTCTCTACCCTGAGGCGTACAGTAAATGATGTGGGAGACAATGATGTGAGCATTTCTTCTCTCAAACGTGCTGGAGTTCTGCCTCAAATGTGGGACTTCTCTGTTTCAACCTGGCTTCACTACAGTGCCCTTCAGTACAAAATACAAATGGCTTCTTTCTGGGGACCGCTTTCTCCTTGTCCACTCAGGGCTCAAAGCAGCATGCGAATGAGTTATTAGCCTGTCTCTCCATGCCCATGTCACTGGTGCTTCTTGCCAGAGCACGGCAATTCCTGTTGGAGCAGTTGTGGTTGTAAACGTTGCGGTGTTCATGCGGTCTTCTTTACGCATTTTGTTTTCTCTCTGTGCTGAGACCCTGCTGGAGCATCCACGGGGACTGGGCAGAGCTCTTCTGTAGCTTCTCTGTGTGTTATTTACGATGCATATCAGGGACACAGTTCAACCCTGAGCTGGCTGATGCCTTGGGACGCACTGCGGCATGCACACAAGGCTGAAGGAAGCAACTGCAGACATGCCAGCACTTTCTAGTCTGTTTGTGGAGCGAGCCTGGTCATTTGCCTCCAGCTGCTGGTTCTCTTTGACAACATTATTCACTGCTGAACAAAGGTGAGGCTATGCTGCAGTGGTTCTCTGCTTGATCAGGTAAACTCAGTCCTGTTATTGAGTCCCAAATACAGGACTATTTTACAAGTATGCAAGCACTTGGGCCTAAATATAAGCTCACCTTTAGAGCACCCCAGAAGATCTTTTTAGTGAGTTTGGATAAGCAGTACAGGGACCTGAGCAGATTGCTGCAAGCAGACTCCTGAAACGAGGCTTTAACAAAGTGCAGTGGAGATACCTTTGAGCCTAGAATAGCAGCCAGCGATGCAGATAGAAAATGTTTAAGTCAGTTTGATGCATCTTGTCTTCTCTTCCTTGCATTGAAGGTCTGGAGCTGGAGCATTGCATGGCAGGATGTGGAGGAGTGGGGTACATAGGATGGGAAGGTCAGGAAGGCTCTTGAGGACTGAGAATTATGGAAAAAGTTAGTCTGGTACCAAAGCTAGGGGGATATTGCAGGGCTGTAGTAATTGGATGCAACTTGCACTTGTTATTTCAGGTTTTGGACAGCTGTGTGTCATCAGCCTCTTCAGTGTTTCCAGTCCTATTGTCTTCTAAATAGTCTTCCACTCTCCACGCTCCCTGTTCTGCAAAGGCACGATTTTGACTTATTAACAGCGGCCAGGCTTTTAGTGTAACTGCCTTTCCTGCTGATTTTTGCTCAGTTTGTGGTTACTGAGTTGTCAGCATATAAACCAGCTGTCCTGACTTACTGGAGATACTGATGATGCTTCAGTTTTCTGGTTATCCTGCAAAAGGAACGAGGTAGGACTAATGGGATCTGTCTGGAATAGTGTATCTCTGGGGAATGAAGGGGCAACACCAGGCTCGCATGCCCACCCGATCCTGGCTTTGTCCAGCATTGCACAAATAAAAGGCAGGTGGGAATTTTTGCACATTTGTGGAGAAGAAAAAACTGATGCTGCACCTTTTTTTTTTTTCTTCTGCAAGTTAAATGCCTCCGGGCAAAGGAGCACCTGCTTCCCCTCGCTGTCTCCATCCCTCTCCCTTTGTGTGCATCTGCTCTGCCGGAGAAGCCTCGCGCTGGAGGTGCCGAAACTCCCCGTGCCGAGCATCCTACCCCCTTCTCTCCCCTTCACAATGTTGCTACTGTTGCATCTGCTCCCCAGCCTCCCGGGCCTCTTCAGCGGGGGCTCCATCAAGTTTGTGTGACCTTAGCACTGTATTCATGCTGGAGGAGTTACCTTCTGTAATGATGTCAACCGATGAGGTTAGCGGGATGCTGGCGGCCGCGATAAGACATGACATGTTCTAATGATTCGCCCTAGCGAGCTGCGTGTGTGTGTTGGGGGGCACAGAGGGGCTTAGAGAGGGGAGGTGGGGGCCCCACAGGTGCCGACAAAGACTTTGACCTTTGCTGCTATAATATCAGTGTTTCACAGGCAGGGCGGTTCGGTAACCCACTTTCAGCCCATCAAAATTGATTTAATTGCAATTTTTTCCCCCAATTAGGAGCACTGGAGCTTAACTAATTGGAGTAATAGAGAGTAATAAGGCTCTGATAAAAAGCCTTCCTCTGCCTCCTTTGTATCTTGTGTCATCGCCTGTCAGAGGTCAGAGAGCTTGCATATTCTATTAGGCAGAGTTGCCTTCATTTGTACAAATTAGTTTACCCAACAGTAATTAAAATGCCTGTGCGGGTCGGGAAGAGCTGAATACAATTGATGGGCACGTTGGTGAAGGATTTGACAGCTCTGGTGGCCTCCCTTGCCAAAGCGTGTCAGTGCTGAATCAAAGGCTACACAAACCCACAGACCCATGTGCTTAACCCGCGGCACCGTCGGCACCAACTGCTTTCTCTCCTCTGCTCCGCTCTCCGTTTTGGCCTTGCATTCCTCTTCTCCTTTTCTCATCCCACTTGAGACTTCATAAAAAAAAACGTTTCCCATCTTTGAGCGGATCCTTTTCTGTCGATCGCTTTCATAACGCTGCTGCCAGCCCCCTGTCCCTGTCTCCCTCGGGTGCTCCCCCACCTCTCCCCACCGCCTTCTACATTTCCCAGCTGCGGGGCTCTTCAAGTAATAACTTCTTTGTTTCCTTGTTCAATGAGTCTCCAGGTAGAACAGTGTCCACACTGGAACACGACGTCCAGATTCCAGGGGGTGAGAGCACGGCAAAGAGGAAAGGAGTAGGCCTCTTGCACGTGTGCAGGCAGATTCTGGGTTTCAACATCTCTGAAGAGCAGAAATAGGAGTTTACACTACAGGGGAAGGGCGCAAGCCTTGGGCACGGTGGAAGTTGAGGCAGAGGTTGGAAAGGGGCCTGGTTCACCAGGTTTCCTTCAATGACATTGCATTTGCGGGGATGCCCAGCTCAGGCTAGCACTTACTCTGAAGGCTGGGTTGACGTTGAGGAAGGTATGTAGTGTACAACGGGATTTGCAACACTGGAGCTGAAGCCGTTTCCCAGCTTCATGACAAAGAGAATCCTTTAGAAATGACTGATGTGAGGTACCCTCCTTCCCCCTGGTTCTTCCACATCTGTCCAGCATGGGGTAAAGAGGTGCTACAGGTGGGTTGAAGCTGGGTAGTTGTCTTTTAGGAGCAGGCATAGATATGATTGTTGCAGCTGAACTTTAGCCAGAGCGCTACTTGCGTTGCCAGAAATGCCATGGGTCTTCAATGGCCACAAGTCAGTCAGAGGGACAACAGCACTGCCAAAATACCACTCTCTGTCATCCATCCCCTGGCACAACTTCTATTGTGGGGGGATGATCTTCATGAAATATCTCCTCTCTAGCATAGAGATGGCCTGTCTTCAGGAGAGGTATCTGTCTTTTCTAATTCCTCTCTTCTTACCTTTTTTTTTTTTTTTTTAATACCTGCCATTTCTAATAGGAAGTTTCAAAACGGGAAGAATATCAAAGCATCAGATGAGTTGGAAAATGCCTGCTTTGAACAAGCAAAAACAGGCAGTGTTTTGAGTATGTGTGCCTAAAAACTGCTCTGCAAAGTCTTAGCCCTTTCGGCACAACAGAGATGGAAGTGATGCACAGTGGCTTTCACATGGCAGAGGAGAGGCATAGTGGGGAAAGAGACTGATCTACAAGCCCGACTGAAGGTTGGGCACAGCAGTTTGTGTGTAGTACATAGACGCATCTGGTCACCTGCCTGCGTAACAGCAGTACGCCATACTTGAGACATTGGGTCATCCCTGTGTGTAACATCTACTAGGTTATCTTGTGCTTTCCACTTCCCAGCCTAGTCCTCTCTCAATCTCTGACTCTGAAAGCACTGGAAGGCAAATAGATGACGTTTACCAAGCTAGTGAGTAAGAGTTACGCTGTCCAGTTTGTATACTGTTTTGTTTAGCAACTCAGTTTGAGTTATTTCTCTTGGGCAGCTGGCAGGAACAGCTGTGAAGAGATTGCACTTCTCTAGTTCAGAGGTTTTTGGTGCGTGCTCTGTGCTTCTAAGACAAAAAGCCCTGTTAAAAGGCAAACTGAAAGAAGCAAGCCTGGTGGAAGGTTTCAGTTCCGCTTCCAGAGGCTTTGGAGACAAGCTTTACGTGCTTAGCTCCAATCTGCATGTTGTCAGACCTACCAAAGTTTTCTTGTGTTGCCTTTTTGCTTGGAGCAAAACCCTCACCTCTGAGGTTCCCAGTTTGAGAGGCCTGAGGATTGAAGCTGTCTGTCTGCAGACCAGACTCAGGGGCCCTGGGAATCCAGCCTTCCACTTCCATTTGCTCCCAGGCTTTGACAGTTGCTCGGTGGCACCGCTTCTTTGTGCGTGTTTTGTGAATACTGCTCTCTAATCCTGGCAGTGAAGATGCCCCACTCTTCTGGGAGAAGTCTTATCTTTGCTTGCTAATGGGCTCCAGCCTTTTAAAGATAAGGCTTGCAAACCTGATCCTGCTGAAGTATGAGAGAAAATTCCTGTTGACTGAATGAAGGCAGCTTTACCCAGAAGAGACTTGTTTGTGGCCCTGAGGCCTGTATGTGGTGCTGGAGAGAAATCTCTTCATCTAATGTTTTTTTTTCCCTTTTTTTTCTTTTTTTTTTCTTTTTTGGAGGGGTAGGGGATAAGGGCTGAGGAGGGAAAGCTGAAGTCCAGGACTGACAGCGTGAGCAGGGATTAGACCTTGCTGTACCTCCCACCTTTCTCTCGCTGTTGGTGTGCCTCCATGCTAATTTAGACCTGTGGCAACCATCAAAGCCTTGCTGCATACCTTCTGCACAAAGGGGCCTGTCTCCCACGTGAGGGCGTTCTCTGCTGGGACAAAGTCAGTTTGTCCCCCAAAAGAAAAATCTTAAGCACCCAATTGCCTGCTTGACTGACTCCCTGACTGCTATTATGTTTCTAACCACGGTAATTGGCTTTAGTAGTTATTAATGGATTATGTCTGGGGAGGGAGGGACAGAACCCAACACCTAGCTTTGTAGCTGAAGGACTCCCTGACCAAAGTGCTGCTTTCCAGACATGGGGTTTTGCCTGGTGAGCTGTCAGGGTGAGTCCTTTTTGCTGGTTACACCTGAGCCAGATGTTGGCGAAAGGGGAATGTTCTTTGCTTGGTGGAGGGAAGGCAGGTATTGAGCAAAAACCCTATTTCCAAGTGCAAAATGCTTCAGGCTTTCTTATTTGGCCCTTATGGCTGCTGCCCAGCAAAAGGAATGAGCTTTTAAAAGAGACTTTTCCTTGGTTCTCAGACTTTGGTCAGGGACTTCCATGGAGTAATGTGTGTGCAGAGAGCCCCGTGCTACAGGTGCATTGGTCCAAGTGCGTGTACACTGCCAATAAACCCGGGATTTTGCATGTAAACAGCTGTGGTTGGGAGACTTTGAAAGAGCTCTGGTGCTGCAGGCCATGTCTGTCCCTAAAGGGCAGCTAAGGGTCACTGTACTTGTGTGGACACCCCCAGGTACGTGAGCTTAGGGAGGAGGGCTGTAACCAGCAAAAAAGCAGCCTTGGTAGCTGTAGTTCTTGGTTCCTGTAGCTCTTTGAGATGGTTTGGTGATAGCTGCCTTCAGCCTTATGATTTGGAGAAACCAATTGCTCAGCTAAAACGTGGAGCTGGGAGTAAAAAGAGTCCTGAGTTCTGGCCTGGCTTCCATGTGACTCTTCTCTGGCTTTGATCAAGTTGAATGCGTGTTCACTGCCTTGCTGCTGGATGCCTCCTAACGCCAGGAGGGCTTCTCAGTGAAGTACAGTACACAAATCCATTCCCACTACATTAGAGGCTTGGAGAAACCGTCTGACTTCAAAAGGAAGAACGCTGTAGGGGATCAACAAAATGTTTAAAAACCGCTATTTTTACAGACATGATACATTTCTGTATTTTGCTTTCCTCTTTGAGCTGCCATCCCCTCTGTCATGCTGCAGAAGATGTTTAGGCAAAGCACAGAGCCAGATTTTATTTAAAGCAGGCCCCATTTCCCGCATCTGTGCTATCCTTGTTGCAATGACTTAAACATAGTTTTGGTATTTTATTCTCAGTAGCTGCAATAAATGTGGCTTTGTGAGAGGTCGTTTATAGTTTACTTAGAAATCTTTGTATGAGCTGGTTTCTCGTTTGCACTGAGGATGGAAAGCTGGCACAAAACAAGCAGTATAATGCGGAGAGCTGTGGCACCCATTTTCTTGCTCCTTTAGCTTCAGGATTTGCTCCTCTCAAAAATTTGTTTGAGGCTAGTGACTGTCAGGCAGCCTCTGGAGCCAGCATGCGCAGAAGGGATGCGGCATCACCAAGAGTTCTTTGGAACTGGCCCTGCTGGAAAGTGTGAACTGACACAAATATTGCTGCCTCTGGTAGAGAGTGGTTAAGCAAAGAGAAGGCATCCTGATCCAGCTTTGAAACTGGCTTTACTTTGAGCAGGTTGGATGGGAGACCTCCATTCTGTGATTCGCTGGGCCAGTGATGCTGCAGCCAATTCATGACTGTGCCGGAAAGTTGTATGTGACATGACATGAATTGAAAAGTAATGGGGAATTTTCCATGGGGTGTTTCTGCAGCTGACAGCACTGACAGTATATGAAATGTCCTGTGTACAGTGAAATTTAGAAAACATCACTGCAATTTACAGCTGTTCGTCTTTTAGGCTTTCCATCCACGCATGCAAATACATCTTTATGTCATGCCAGTTCTCGGCAGCTGTGACCTGCTGCGTCTGGGAAGCTCAGTCCAGCTACCGAGAGCGCTCTGGAGCATCTCTCCCTCTGCTGCTGCCTGCCCTTGTGAAATGTGGTGGAACGTACTGAAATAGTCTTGAACCAGAATTCAAAGCCTGCCTTGTAGCCCGTGTTTCTCTGTCTTGCTCACGCTCTTTCCTCAGAACAGGAGGATTAGTAAGTGTTTTTGTTTGTTTTGTTTTTGAACAGCTCATTTGTGACGGGGACAGCCTGCTGTGGACACACCTCGCCTCTGAGAATCTGGGACTTTGAGAGGTGAGTGAGCTTCCAGGTTACGGGGAGGGACTTGGCTAGGAGAGGTAAGTATCAATGAGGAATGCAATGTTGGAGATGCCACAGGATCGTTCTTTTCATCTGTAAAGGCAAGAGACGTTTAAGCATGAGATGTTAGGGGAATGAAAACCAAGCTGGTGTGCAAAGGTGTGTGGTGGGCTGGTTCTGGTTCAGCAGGGAGCAGCTCCACTTTTCTCTCCCAGTTTACGGCACAGCCATCCTCGATGCCCGATGAAGATGCTTCTGTTGTATCTGGTTTCTTCTCACTCATAATGGGTGTGTTCAGTCAGAACACACCCATTACAACTTCCTTTGCATCTGTCTCAGCTGATGCTTTAACCTGAGCTAGAGTGAAGAGGAACGTGACCGGCATCCTTCCATTTGCAAACTTGTCCATGGTGCTGAGAAGTCAGATGGGAATGCGGTAACTACAGTCATTTTCCTGGCTGGCGTTTCTGGTAGCTCAGGGAGGTGAGGGGTGGCAACAGGTTATCTGCTGAAATGACTTAGGCATGTTGTCTTCTCCCTGTCTTAATAAGCATTGGAGGTTAATTGCTGTGGCCTCTGCTTTGGGGCCACTGAGAAGTTCCTGTTTGGTAAAGGTGCTGACCTTAACAACCGGGGAAATGTCGGGCTCAAATCCTGATGCGAAACTCAACTGCTGACAAATTTGAAACTCTTAGCCTGCGGGTCTTTGTGTAATGATGGACAGATAGCAAATATTTGGCAGGATTATTGAACGGCAGCTCAACTTTCCAGGACTGGTATGCTCTGGGTAGGAGTGGCACAGCACAGATAGATTATCAAGGGAGTGCTGTCAGGATTAAGGAGAGCTGGTGAGGTCTGGGAGGGGAGGGGTGTGGAGGACAATGACAGAAGGGGCCCAAGAGGTGTCAGCAGGGCTGTATTTGGGGAAAGGAGGTACAGGAAGATTGGTGGGGATGCAGGGCTGGTCTGGGGCCAGTTGTCTTCTAATCTATAGTTTACATAGTTTAGGTTGTCTGAGTCTACTACATCAACTAGAAATATAAAGCAGTTTTTCTTTTTCTCTGAGGTAATAAAAGTAAAGGGTTGGCAAAAGGTGCATCCTGCAAAGGACAAACTAGAGTGGGAAAGACAGTCCCAGTGCATTCAGCTTTGACGAATGTTTCTGGTGACCTAGTCCAGTGGTGCCTGGAGTACCCCAGAAGGATACAGGCTGTGCTGTGATGCCCCTGCCCGTCAAGTCCCTGGCGATTCTTCAATAGAGGCATCTGACAGAACTGAGGAGACAGGCAACCCTCTCCCCCTGCCCCACAGCCTCTCCCAAGGAAGCCTGAAGAGATAATAAAGCTGTGTAGAAAATAGGATTAAGGTAATGAACAGGCACAACGGAGTTTGATCTTTCAATAATGTCAAAGCCTGAGTGACAGGCAAATAAAAAAGCCAAGGCAATCTAGGCTACTGGGCCTCTGTTGCGACGGCTGGAGTGTCAAACTTATTCTTCCTTCTTCACCTGTCACAGCTGGAATGCGCCATGCCACTGGGGCTTTTCCTCTCTGGGGACCTGTGCACGAGCCGGGAGTCTTGTCAGCACGTGCAGGGCAGGAGGCTGGGTAAGGAGTACTGCCGGGAAGCTAGCATGTGAAGCCTGATGTGATCGTTCATAGTGAAGGAGTACGGAGCTGTCCTTGCAGGTCTCGGCTTCTCCATAAATGGTTCTTCTTCCCAGCAAAGCTTTAGACACTTTTTCAAAGCCTTAGGTGGTCGCTAGAAGCAATCTTGGAGGGAAATGCTGATTTCTTCCTTTGGGGCTTGTGCATATTGTCTCCCTGCTGAGACTCTGGCATCGGGAGCATGACATAGAAACTCAAAATCTTGGAGCTATACAGGACTGAAAAACTCTTCCTGTGCCTATTGTGTCTTGATAACATCATGCAGATGCATCCAGGCTCTATCCAGACCCCCCCAGTGAGGTGCTTGCCCCTTCCTTGTGGTCATGAAGAGCCAGAATCTGACCCACAGAGACTGAACGTGGCAAGAACGTATCCCTAAGAGCAGAATCCAGGCAACTTCTGTCAAAACAAATGGTGCAGGGGAGAGTGATGCTTAAGACATTCCATAAAACTATAGGATCCTTAGCACCACTTTGGTATTTGGTGCTAAGACCCCAGAGTTAGTTTAGTTAGCTGGTACATGGAGGGGTGTGTAACACTGCAGCAATTTCTGTGGCATTCTCTTCCCTTGGGTAGGTGGTCTTTTCCCCCAGCAGCTGAGAGCTGGAACATGCTACAAAAGGATTTAAAGCTTAAATAACCTTTTGTGTACTGATCTTCTTAGTTCCAGGCCAGATAAGTCCTTGCTTGGTGCTTGTAGCTGTTGGTCATGGTGTGTTTTCGTATTTATGACCTTCTCTGTTCCCTGACCCTGGGGCAGCCATTCTCATCCCTCTGAGAGAAAAGGGATAATGTCTTCACCTGGAAACATGTCCTGGGCTTTGAGAAAGGCTGGTTGGGTTGGGAGGCAAGGAGATTTTTAGTGGGGAAAGGAAATGCCTCTTGCTGCATCCCACCCCCACAGCTGTCTTTCATTTCTGACTCTGCTCATGATGGTGTTGGATCAAAGCTGGAACAGGCAGCAACAAGCAATTGTCAAAGGGAGTCGAAAGCAGGGGAATGACTGCGTAATGCCAAGACACCGTCTCTGATGGCTGAAATTCCAGCTGCTGCTACACCTGGCTCTTTCTCCTGTAATGAAGGAGAACTTTTTTTTTCTTCTTTTCTTTTGAAGCTGACTAGCTGCACCTCTGGAGGATATATCCCACAGATGCTACATTGTGCCATCTGATTGCCTTTAGTTGTGGGGGAAGATGCTGTGTGCTTACTGCTACTCAGGATTAAGGTGTGTGTTTTTGAGGGGGCTGTGAATAACTTAGATGATTAAAGGTTTGCACAGGAAAGGAGAAAGATCAGCAGTATGGGCCACCTGTGTCCTTGCATCAAGTCTCAGGTCGTGCTGACTCCTTGGCCTCTTGCAAGATCCCTTGGCTCTCTGTAGGAGTGAGGGATATGATGGCAGCTGCCCCTCTTGCTGGTCATGTTCCTCTATTCCTTGTGCACCTGTCTTTCTCCGCTCGGACCTTCCTGTCTTGTCTGGTAGTGTTAGTGTGTGGCTTAGCAAAACAGTCCGTTAATGGCAAGCAAGAGAGAAGGAAACTTCCTTCAGATCCTGTTCCTCATTCTCTTCCACCTCATGTCTCATTTGGGAGTCTGACCCCTAACTGCCTGGGAGAGGAGAGTGACACCTCTGGAAACAGCTCCAAAACCAGCATTTGTCCCTTGCCTGCAGAGTACCACTGCTCCCCAGCCTACCGTGGTGCTCTGCGTGTCTTTAGGAGCCAAACACCCCTGTCAGAGATGCTTCTCCTCAAGGTGGGATACTCTGGATCTTGCTCTGAAGCGGCTCTTGGAGCTGTTCTGCCAAGCCTGATGCTTGAAGTGGACCAGTGATCTGCTATGGTAGCCCTCGAGCTGTAAACACTTGGAGTGCACAAGTCCTGCATTGTCCTTCCCTGTGACACAACGGGACAGGCGCAGGGCACGAGAGCCCTTGTGTAAACTGAGCCAAACTTAGTTGTGCCCTCCAAGCCACCCCAGATCCTCTACCTCTTAAATATCCACTCTTTGTCCATCTCCTCCCCCCTTTTGAAAGCATTTTTGGCAGAGTGTGTTTTTTTTTTTTTTAAGAACCCTCTAATTTCTCGTCCAGTTTTTCTCCCTCTCCCGAGCCCTTTGAAAGTGGCTTTACGCCGTCACTGACACCAAACTGACACTTTGCGTTTCCCCACTTCTTATCCCTTTATGGCAACAGATGTTGAAATTTTGTATCCCTTTTATCTGTCCCTCTTTGCCCTCTTCCTGTAATTAGGTTTCCCTTGTTAGCAGTACAAAGTGGCCCGGTTTGCTGCCTGGCCTTTTGAGCCATTGTGTCTGAGCACATTTTTTTCCTCCTCTTTCGGAAGAGTTCCTTCCCCCTTAAGTAATAGGCAGGGTGTGGGCCAAAGCTGGGGCTTTTTCTTGTTTCTTTGTTCTCCATTTATCTCTGCCACCTTTTTCAAAGGGATGGGGAGGAAAAAAAATAAGAGTGCGTGGAAGGGGAAGATACAGAGTTGCATTTCTTGACCGCCAGACCCCCCCTGCTCTTCAGGTGTTCAAGGCAGGTGCCTTTGATGTCTGCAGGTTTTGGAGAGGTGGGAGGCAGAGGATTCATGAAAGTGGCTTGGGAGTGGAAGAGAAGGGAGATTCAGGTGTGTGGCTGGTGCCCTCAGCAGAGGGGTGGGGAGGTGTCATTCAGGGCAGCCGGGCAGCTGCTGAGCAGGTTAGTAATCCATATTTGCCTCTAGTGCTATTGCATCGGGGTCTTTCTAAGAGACAGCATAAGCACTACCAGCGTAAGCAGCTGTCTGAAGGTTGTTAACTTGCTGCTGCTTGATCTCTGGTATGTTTCCATGGGACCCTCGGTAGGTTGTGTCTGTCTGTCTGTGAAGTAGGGTGGGCAAGAATTAGTTGCTGTCTCTCAAATCGCTATGTTCATCTGCATCCACTTTGGTGGCTCTTTAAACCTATTGAGTGAAGGAACTTGAGCGCAGTTGTCAACAAGGAGAGAGAGCTTTAAAGCTTCTGCTTGCTCCCTGTGCCATTCTTAAGCAGCAAGTGTAATCTGACAGCTGTGTGCTATGTAGCATCGAGTGCCCTGGTTGTGTCCTGTGCACCATCAGTGCTAAGTTCTGCAGCCATGGACCCAAAGCAGATTTTGGTCCAGGCTTGACTGTGTACATAGTAGTTTTAAGGGATGACTTCTTTTCCTGACTGCTGGATGAGGTTTGTAAGCCATGTGGGAGCTAATGGTAGAAGATGATCACTGCTGATCCTTTCCTGATTAAATCCAGTCCTTCTTGGTTTTGTGTCTTGCCATACTCAGATTTTCTGTGTGTGGAAGTAGATAATGAAATGAGAATCTGCAGGTGTAGCTCTTGGTTATAAAGCTTGCTAAATATTTTGACGGAAGCTTTTTACATAGATACTGCCTAAGATGCACAAGTAGATTTCTTAGTGCTGTGCTCTAAAGCAAGTTCTACAGAAGCTTCTGTCCACCACTTTGAACTCTGAGATTTCAACAAGTTTGAGACCCTTTAATTTAATGACAAAGGCATGTTTGGGTGAAGGGAAGCAAACAGATTCAGAACTGAAGTTCCTAAATTGAAAGGAAAGGTAACCATCTCCAAGAAGGGCGGGGAGTCTGCTTCATCCAGGCATTTAAACTGGGTTTATCAAGTCACAGAGTAGCGGGTGGTTATCTGAGTGGGAACAGGAGAGATGAGTGATAGAAAATATTATCCTAGCACTAATAGTTTCACAGGATTTGGGGGGCAGAGGACTCATAATACCATGCTCTAGACGAAGAATCCCCTCTCCTGCCTTGTTTTTCTATGGATTTGTCACGTGAATAATCTTTCTTGCCAAGAAATCTCAGTAGATTTTGTGGGGAAAAAGGCAACACACTCCTTTTAGGCTTGGATTTCTTTCTCAGAATTTCTGTTCTGACTGAACAGAGTCTTTAAATCACAGTAACTGATTCAAAACTTGTCCAACAGTGAGCTAAACAGCTTTCTGGGCTGTTTTTGCCTCAGATAAGTGAAAACAAATGTGAGCCCTCTACTGCCTCCACTCACTGCAGTGGGACGATCCACAGGTAACTGCCCTTCCTCAGAAGGCTGCTCGTTCTCTTTTCTTGTGCTGTTTCCCCATCCCCTCCACGGACAGCTTTGTATACTCTCTTTGAAGCATCGGTTTTGAGTTTTTCCATTTATATGTCCTTTGTTTAATTGAGAACATAAATGCCGTGCCTTCTCCCTAAAATTCAAGGGAAAAAGGTTGGTGAGGTGACAGACTGAAGTCTGTCGTAGGGGAATTAGTCTTCAGGCAAACCCTTTTGTGGTCTGTTCATATTAAATCAGTTTGACACAATGACTGTCTTTAGATTTCTAATTTGGTTCTTGGGATCCACTCCCTCTGCAGTAAGGTAGGCAGGATGAAGAGTCCGGATGTAGATCTAGGCAAAGTAAAAGCAGATCCTTCTTCACTGAGCTGCCGGTCCCACTTATGACTTGAGGAGCAAGACTAGAGGTAAACAGGTCTCCTGCCTTCAGGCATGAATTAATCCCTTGACAAGGCTGGAAGGCGATTCCTGCCCCAGTTCTGCAGCTCAGAACCGTAGGATTTGATTCCCTTGCTCTGAGATCTCGGGTGTTGTTGGCAGCAGGATGCCGGGTCTCCGGCCAACTACTTGAGCCAGTGCTGGAGGAGGCTGGCTGCTGCAGGGAGCCTCTTAAGTGGCTCTCTCCTGGATGACTGCTCCCCTTAGCAGTTTTGTAGTGTTCAGAGCTCTGTCTCTTTTGTTTATAATGGATGGCTTCGGTCTTACTGCGCAACTTATTTCTCGTGGTATGCATGCCTTCTCAAAACAGTTTGGGGCCTTGTGGTTCTTTACTCATTTATTTATTTATTTTTTAACATCATCTTTCTTGACCCTCCATTACGTAAGCTGGACGTCTGCCTTCCTTTTGTTAAAAGGGCTCTGGTGCATCTTACCCTAAAAGTAAGACCATCATAAGAGGAAGAACATACAGGTGTTTATCCTTGATCTTTTCGTACCCGTTGCAGTCTTGGCCCTCTCACGCTGTGGTTGAGCATGAGGCCAGCTCCTGCCCTTTGGATGTGTGCATGTCCAGGGCATGCTGTGGCCTTTGCACTCCTGTTCAGGCGTATTTATGACAACTTTACAAGGCCCCAAACAATTGGAGAGCGTGGGTGGGGGCTGGACACTCCAAACGCATCAATCAGTTTCATCTGAGGCAAAGCAAAAGCAATCTTTATTTTTCCCTGGGTTGAGAGAGAATCAACAGAGGCAAGAGAGAAGAATGGGAAGGGTGAATGAGGAACCCCTCTGCCACTGGCTAGCGGTAGCTCATTTAAACAGATGGCTTTGTTTTGATTTGGACTCTCCTTTTTGTCTCCCCGCTAAAGGAGACCTGCAGAGCTCTGTCCAGAAAGGGAGCAATACAGCCGCCTTTCCCACACAAGGGGGCGAAAGGCGGAGGCTTTGAGAATTCCCTGCTTCTTTCCTTGCCTCCTTCTTTTCTCTTCCCCAAGAAATCACAGTTGATGAGAATTCCCCCTCTCCTCCTGTTGGAAAGAAAGACAGAGAAGACATTCTTGACATTCTTTGCAGAGAAAAGGGGTTAAATGTCTGAATTTGGG
The DNA here is from genome assembly GCF_009769625.2 of Cygnus olor. NCBI lineage: Eukaryota > Metazoa > Chordata > Aves > Anseriformes > Anatidae > Cygnus > Cygnus olor. The sequence continues at coordinate 23,963,646 of NC_049175.1, forward strand.
GGTCACCATGTTATACAAATTGCAATCTAATCGTTTTTACAAGACACAGTGTGCTAAGAAAAGGAGCCATGGCAAGAAAGAAAAGGGGACAGACAACCTTTTGTGCCTATCTTTTTTTTTTCTCTCAGGTTTTGGACTATTGTCATGGTGTCTCTCCCCTCCTCCCCCGAGAGGGGATTGGTTTATAGTTAAATTGGTTCGTAAAGCAGAAGGGCTTGGTGCCATTTCTGTTTGTTTTCCCAAATAAAAGCCCCAGCAGGGTCTCTTTTGCACCGTTGTGGCTTATTTGAAGAAACTGCTTTTTCCCATAGCCCAGCGTGTCAGTTTATCCTCTGACACTTAACCTTACGGGAACCAGAACCGAACAACAAAACTCACAGGGTCTCAGAGCTGGAAAGGTAAAGAAATTGTATTTTTTATTGGACCATTTAAAGCGTGTGTGGGCCAATTCAGAGAAAGCAGAAGAAAGAAGGCAAAAACTCCCGCTTCGTCTCTTCCCCCGACCAATCATACCGTCGTTGGTGTCATTCCCCCCTACTGCCTCAAGGCCCTTCAGCTGCACTGGGGAAGCTTGAGAGAGGCATTTCTCCCGAAAATCACTTATAATGGCGTCTCAGAACAATTTCACATGGAGCTGCGCCCCCAAAATTCCCCAATTCACACCTCCCTGCAGGATTTAGTAACCTTGGCTAAGCACGGGAGTAACCTTGGGTTAGGATAACTATGTGAAGAATCGCTTTGCCAAGGAGCAAAAGCGTCTTGTCCTTCTCCCTATGTGCATTATAAATGTTGTTTGACCAAGTCCTTCCCTTAGCATAAGCTGCTGCATTCCCTGGGTGCCTCAGCCCCAGCTGTAAAGCACCTGGAAGAGACAACAGCTGAGCTCTTCCCTTTGGTTTTGGTGCTCTCTCCAAGTTGGATGACAGGAGTTACACAAATGCTGCACCTCCAGATAATTGTCTTTAAATGGGTTTTATTTCCTTTCTCTGTTTGGTGCTCAGTTCAAATATCCCACTGTTTTGAACTGAACAGTGCTCTTTTCAGTAAATATTTCTTGGTATTTTTTTCCCCAGTAAATATTTCCCAGCTGGCTTGTTGGAAGTAGTTAGGGGCTAAAATATGAGTTTAGAGCATTGCTTTGTTTCTGAATCGTTGCCTGCTTATGCACAACAGCTTCTCTTCTTTGATGGATGATCACAGCTCACAGATGAGGTTTCCAGAGAAAATGAGTATGTCCTCAAATTCAGGCATCTCTGTTTTCAGCAGATGTTCTGAATTCAGCAGTTTCCTAGAAGGCACTTAATGCTAAATTTGTTTGCTGCATATTTGTCAATATCAGTGCTAGTGAATCAGGGTCGCCAAAAATTGAGGGTGGGGGAAAAGCGTTTATTGCTTCAACCCAGCTTTTGGATCGTAGTTTGTGTCCATCAGAGAGAGCTGGCCAAGACCTGCAGCAATTGGGCAGGGTGCAGGGATGGAGGTACAGACTTCAGGGTTCCAGCTATCAGCAGGGTCTCAGGGAAATCCTGAGGTTTTACAGTCACACAAATGATCATTGTGGCCTGGGAGGCTGTAGGTGGCTTCAACTTCATGACATTTGGTGATCTTTTCTATGCCTCTTTGAGTAGTTGTCTTCTGCTCGTGTAAGTTGTCAGAGAACTATCAGTGATGTGCCAGTGAATCTACTGTTGTTTTTTTTGGCTCCTTGATGAGTTATCTTGATCCTTTTTGGCTTTTCAAGGATTAAGTGTGGGTTTTGCTCCTTAGGAAGTAGAAGCTGTTGTGGACTGGGCTTTGAGGGCAAGGAGCAGATGCGATAATGGAGAATTTATGGACACTAACTTGTGACCCCTGGGCTGGTAGGCTTGTGGTTGCAGAGCATTTCCTTCCATAGGCTCAGCATGGCTGCATGTGCTAGGAGGATGTGGAGCTAGCTCAGCATGGTGGCCTGTTTCCTGCTGGCCCAGAGACGCCTTAATCTGCTGAAAAATGAGGGAAATATTAATCACGTTCAGTATCTTTATCAATTTAAGTGCACCCGTGCCAAAGCTCTTAGGTCTTCTGGTGTACGTGCCCGGTGTGCAGCACAGTGTGATTTTCCCCTGGTGTCAGGTTATAAGTTCTTTTGCTGTAGCAACTAATGTGTTGTTCCTGTAAACTGCTGAAGGACCGCTGCTGTACGCAGGTGCTGGGCCTCCCAGCTGAAAGCTGTCTTGGCTGACCTGTTCTTGGGGCAGGAGAATCGAACTGATTAACAAACCAGCAAAACGAGGTTTGCTTTGCTGAAGTGGCTTGCAAGTATCTGTGCTCCTTTTCTGCCCACTAAGAAAGTTAATCTTGGTGTTTTGTTTTTTTTTTCTTTCTTTTCTGTTGCCTAGTCTGGAAAGAGAAGCGGAGGGAGGAAAACAGTTGTGACTGATTGGTGGAATGCTTGGGTACCACTGTGATGAGGTGTGAAACATGGGGAGCAAGGCACCTGGGTGGTGGTCAGCGCTGCACAGAAATTTCTGAAAGCAGGAATTCAGGCTCTCTGGTTTCTCTTGTCTCTGGGGTTCTTTGATGCTGAAATTTTTCACTTGGAGGCCTCCAGCCTGCCAATAAAAATTGCTGCATCTTGCAGCACTGCAACCTGAAGCCTGGTCTGGGAGGTGGAAGACAAGCTTCTGTGTGGCCAGGCTTGCTTTGGATTACGGGAGCTTGCCAGAAGTGGAGATTGTGAGGAGACCCATTTCAGGTGCATGAGAGGAAGAGAGCTGGCCCCAGCAGGTTAAATATCCCTGGGTGTGCTTCAGCATCCTGCTACCTTTCCTTAGCATGGTGCCCCTCCCTCTGAGCACACTTAGTCCTTTGCATATTGAAGTTATGTTAGCAGGGAAAACGATGGAGTGGAAATAACACAACCAGGCTTCAGCCAGATAGCAGGGGTTGTTCACCAGCGGTGCTGCTGGGCTGTGTGGCCCTCACGCTGCCCATCCTCCTGGTTTCTTCAGGTAGGCCACGGACTCTTGTTTGGGAGAGCAGCTGACTCTGCCTCATACCTCCGTTGTATGTCTTTGGACTCTTGGCCACACATCCAACTCATAGGATCAAGAAGGTCGTGTGGAGGTCTTGAGAAGGGCTGTGTGTCTGTCTGTCTGCTCTGCTGGCGTTGCAGCAGATGGAGTGGGTCGGTGCGTTTGGAGGAGCAGGGCAGTGCCAGAGCTCAGAGATGCCAAGCCCTGCCACACTGTGGTGATGTTTGAAGACCTCTCTCCCTCAGCCAAAGCCCACAGCTCTCACTCCCAGCGCTCGGACCGCAGACGCTTCAAGCTCCCGACGTACGTACAGGTGCAGCTAGGTTGGGCCGCGAGTGACCCTCCAAGGGTTAACGCGTTGTGAGAAGGTTGCAAAGGGCTGAAGCCTGGAATCCCCTCGATCCCTTGCCTGGAGAAAGACAAAGTCCAATAAGCCAGCACCCCTGGATTCGTGTTGGGGGGGATTAATTCATGCACTTGATGTTAAAGCTTGTCCGAGAGGTTTGCACGGGGGGGCCATTGCTAGGGCTGGTTGGCCTCTCTAAATGGTTGCTAGGGCCCTGGCATCAAGGGCCAATGTAGCTGCCCACAGCCACGGTCACGGAGGGAATTACACAGCCACAAAGAAATTGTTATTCTACATAATCTGCTCTTTGGAGAGTGACTGTGGGGAAACAGGCTGGCCCCAGCATGCCGCCAGCTCTGTGATCATAGAAGCGTGCTGGCTGCAAAGATCGGCCAGGGCTCGCCTTCTGATCTGGGGACACCAGGGCTCGAGGCGCTAATCTGCTTTATCAGCGATTTCTCTCTCCTGACACAAAGGTGTTTACTTGTTTTAACATCTCCTGGGACTCTATTTCTCCTTTTGTGTGGTCTTTATCCCCCGACGAGGGCTTTAGCCCAGATTACAGACAGAATTAAGGCATTTGGCGATGTGCCTCAGAACTGTGTGATGCTGGATCAAGGAGCAGAAAGTAACAAAATAATGGGGGGAGATGCTGGGAGTGACCCCACCACGGGGTCCATGCTGTCGGCTTTCAGGACCGCTTCATTGTCCGGAGAACCAAGAGCCTGTTGGAGAGGGTGGCCGTGCGGCAGGGTTTCAAAAGCAGGTGCTTCGAGGTTCATTGTGCCCAGCGGTTTTGATTTAAAGGGTGTGAGGAGGAGGAAGAAAAGGAGGGTTTGCAATAGGTGGCCATCTCAAGCAGCTGGGCAGATTGTCTGCTGGGGCAGTTGGAGTGTTACAGGGGACAGGCTGTGTGTGGCAAGGTGCAAATTCATAAGGCCAAGGAAGGGGACCCAAACTTCTTCTCCCAGCCTGACAGGGAGGGCCCTTTTGGAGTGGTCCCTCACCAGCACCATCCAGCTGCTGGTTCTGCACAGGAAGAAGCAGCTGAGTGATACGGCCACAAAACATCTGGCTTTGAGCTTCATGGAGATCTTGCTTTTGCTCTTTTGCAACAAGCAGGGAATGTAAAAGGGCAGTGGGGAGACGAGCCTCTGGGAAGTCATCTCCAGAGATGTTCAACCCCAGATAAGGTGTTTGCAGTGTGCAGAGTGACTGAAGGGGGGTGGGAAGAGCAGCCACAGCTGCCTAAGGCAGGGAAGTCTGATGTGCCTGTGGATCTGAGCCATGCGTCAAAAACACTGGGAAATACCCCGGTGGACAGAGGATGGGATGGGGTTGACCAGGTAAATGGCTGTTGTAGATTACCTGTAGTTTGACTAAGTTGAGAATTGCTTCCTATGGAAACGGAGCCTCATCGCTGAGCATATTGGTTACTTTTCACAAGGAAGATGATCCCCTTCAGCCAGGGGTCAGCTGTGCGTGTTCCTGTTCTTGCCTTACAGCTGTGACTCCTGCTAGTCACTATCCTTTACAGTAGCCCAACCAGTAGCAGAAGCTGGGGGAGGGAGAGCAAGGCTGTGCAGCCTCTTGCGTTCTGTTAAATCACAGAAATGGGATCTAGGAGGCTTCTGTGACAACATCTCTGCTCTGGCCTGAGGGACTGGAAGGGCTCTCTGCTCTAAATGACTCTTCTGTTGTGTTTCATTGCAGCGGTCAGCTTTTGACTTGTTTAGGGACTGACTTTCACCGTGGAGCTGGAGTCCTTGATGTCTTCTATGAAACGCCCTCCCTTCTCCTTTCGTGTGGGTATGACACCTACATCCGCTACTGGGACATACGGACCAGCACCAGGTGAGCCTACCCTGCTGGCATCTGCAGCCCGAGTGAGGTTCCCAGGCTGTTCCTGTGCAGTGTCTGGGGACTCACCTGCAGCTTGGTCAGCTCCTTCAGGCAGGTTGGGCCTCAGCTCCTGTCCAGGCACTGGGTGAAGGAGGCTCATCCCCTCTCTGGTTTGTGTTACCCTTGCAGGAAGTGCGTCCGGGAGTGGGAAGAGCCCCATGACAGCGCCCTGTACTGCATAAGGAGCGACGGGAACCACATGATTGCCAGCGGCTCTTCCTACTACGGCGTGGTGCGCCTCTGGGATAAGCGGCAGACTCGGTGCCTGCAGGTGAGGGCTGGACAGAGGCCGGGAAGCAGCAGGGCTTCTAGGTTGTTCTCTGGCAGCCAGGTGCCCGTGTCTCTTCGGGAGAAGAGACAGAGGCTTTGGGACGAGTCTACCACAGGGAACCTAACCTTTAAGCCTGATTTGCTGCAGCCTGTAAAGCCTGTGGGGGTCTCTGGGTCGACCTCTTCTTTGAAAGGTTGATTCTCCTCTCTTTCTTGCAGAGCTTTCACCTGTCTTCACCCACCAGCAGCCCAGTGTACTGCCTCCGTTTCAGTACCACCCATCTGTACGCTGCCCTGGCATCAGCCTTGCACGTCCTTGACTTCACGGCCCCGTGAAGGGCACCACAACTGCTTCTGGTTGCCCCAACTCAGCAGAGTTGACACTTGGCTCAGGGAAAAGTAGGGCAGGAAAGGTGAGAGTGGCCCCCAAGGCTTCTGAAGAGATGTGTTGCCTGCCAGGAAAGCTATGTTGAAGAGTGCACAAAGGGCCAGACATTCTCAGCCTCTCCTGCCCGTTAGTGGAAATAAAGGCTGACTGTCCTTCACCATTTTTCTTTTGTGCCAGTCAGGGCTTATAGTATTATCTGTTCTTTTTTGTTCTTTTTTCTTTTTTTTTTTTTCTCTCCTGCGAATACATTTGAGGGGCAGGTTGAGCCAGGATGCCCTGTCAGCTTGTGTACTGGTCAGGTTGAGATCAGCCAATCTCTGAGCCATGTGAAGCAAGTCCAGGCTGTGTGTGGGGTGCACTGAATTGGCGGAAGGGAAGGGTGCCTGGAGCAGGACCTCCTTTTCACCTGCACTTACTCTCCTGACAGCTGCTTGTGTTGTCCTTTGCAGCCAAGAGAAAGAATTGAGCTAAAAGTCAGAGCCAGCCCTGCTTTCAGTGTATGCCTCCCCAAGCTGGCCGTCAGGTCAGACTGTGCACTTGGCAGGGCTGAAACAGTTGCATTTTGATAAATAAAACTCTGAAGGGAAACAGAAGAGACTCTATGTTTTGTTTCACCTTCCAAAGGGGCTGTGATGTTACCCACTGATCTCAGAGGCCTGGCTTGGCAGAGGAGGCTGGGCCAGTTTTCAGACAGTGCGGGTCTAACAAATCTCTCTGGCTAGACCCTGTGACACTGCTGTGCTGAAGGTGGTTGCTGGGATTTTGGATATCATGTCACTTATTGTGACAAGGAACAAAAGCAAGATCTGCAATTCACTTGGCTGCACACTGGAGCAGCAAACGGGGCTAGTGGAAATGCCAAGGCCTTGATGTGGCTTACTGGGATCCTTCAGGAACATCAAAGTGGGCTCTACTCCTTTTTGCGACAGCCTTCTGAGCCTGACCAGAACTGGGGCTCGCAGCAACCATAGCTTTCAGCATGCTGTGTGCTGCCTGAATGATTGCGGATGTCTGTGGATGAATATGCTGTGGATGAATGCAGCTTTGTCTGAAATCTGGTCGTCCTTGGGAAAGGAGGTGCATGAACTCTATTTGGCTGTGAGTCTGGCTATACTGGTTAGGTAAAGGAGGGGATTTGTATCACAAGGTGGGAGCGCTTTTAGAGCAAAGCAGCCAGCAGAGTGCTTTGTTAGGACTTGATTGGCAATTTCCAGTGTCAAGAGGCTGTGCTTCTCTTGTGATCCGGTAATTGGAAGAGGATGTTTGCTGGAGCCCCTGTCTGAGCTGGGAGGGAGTGGAACCAACCAGCTCCTCACCTGCTTGAAGGCAGCCCTCAGACAGCAGCTCAGGGTGCAAACTAACTGGCTTTGCTGCAGGATCACGTTCTCACAAGGCTCTTACCGGCACAGCTTCCTCTCACAGTTTGGGATCCAGCTCTGCAGGCGCTCATGCCAGCTTCTGTGTAGCTGTGTGTTCTCCTTGAGTCTAAGTGGCAGAGTTGATATCTAAGTGCTCCAAGCACTGATCTACTACTGCAAAAAGATGCCATTGCTGGAATAATCTTCTATCAATGCAAAACTGTAAATCCCAAAGACTACTGGTCCAAGATAACGATTCTGGGGGGGACCTCTGGGCTATAGGTAACATGAAGCTGTTGCCAAAAAATGGTGCTTTGTGTCAGGAGCTGTTAAATCCTATTGTTGTATTGCTTGGAGCACTTTGGGCCCTGCACGTGAGGGGAGCTTTAGGTAAGTGATTAGGCATCAGACAGAGGACCAGAGAGAGAGTTGGCAGCACTTGGGAGTCAGGGGAAGGTCTGTGTTTTCTCAGATCCTGCTGTGTTCCAGGTCCTTTAATGAAATCGCGAGTGGAGTGAGGCATGGAGATATTAAATGTCTTTGGCAGAGTCCCCAGAGAGAGGCCGTGAAGGAAACAGAGTAAATATGGGGTGGGAGGAGAGGTTATTTATTGCAATGGGACTTGGGCAAGGCCCAGAGTAGGAATGAGCATGACAGCTGAGCACGTGTATGGTGTCACTGTTGCAGGAGAGTCCTCCTGTGACAACAGCGCTGCTGCCGGTCCTGCCATTCCCTTTCTGCAGCCCATGTTGGTGGGTCCTGCGCTCTTCTAGCTGCTTTGAGGTTCTTCCTGGTTGAAAACTGGAGCGGGGCTGCAGTTCCATGGTGGTGCCAGCACTGGTGGGTTGAAGGATGCCCCCTCCCATCTCAGGTGACATCGAGGAATGGGGAAAACAAAAGTGGGGCTGGCGTGCTGGTTTTTCTGAGCTCTGCCAGTCAACAGTGTCTCATTTGTCTTGGGAAGACTGTGCAGATGGGGCCTCGAGTTACACAGCAGCAAGGGTGTAACTGAGCGTGCCACCTGGGCTCTAAGAAGCTTTTGTGGTTTGTAACCAATGCTCGTCAGAGGAGCTATCTCGAGAGCTCACAACTGGCTCACTTAAAAGTCGGATTTGTTTTGAGCTGTTCAAATATGAAGATGTTGTGGATGCCCCGTCCCTGGAAGCGTTCAAGGCCAGGCTGGATGGGGCTTTGAGCAACCTGGTCTGGTGGGAGGTGTCCCTGCCCACGGCAGGGAGGTTGGAATTAGATGATGTTTAAGGTCCCTTCCAACCCGAATCATTCTGCGATTCTACGAGCTGGGGATGAAAGGACATGCAGAAGTGTAAGTACAGGGATGGCTGGTGCAGGGTAGAGGCAGTAAGTGGTGAGTTGCTAAAGCAGCACTGCTGGGGTTGTCCCCACACACAGGCTGCTGCCTTTGCAGTGAGGTTTGCAATGCGCCGTGTTTGTGCACAGTTGTGGAAAAGGTGTGCCGCTGCTACCCCTGAGCTGGCCAGTGACCCTTGTCACCGTGTTCCCCTCCATGCCATGCAAATGAAGGCAGCTGCATTTCAGTTCCTGCGCTCTGCACAGCAGCCCTACATCCTGCACGTCATGTTGCACGTGGCTGGCCGTAAGGAAGCAGCTCATCGCCCTATTTCATGTGCTGTGCTGGCTCAGGCCTAAGCACTGATGATGCTTGCAGAGAAACCAGGGTCACCAGAACATCCTTTTAATGGCACAGAGGACCCTGCGCAACAGCACGACAGGGAGTTGCTTCCAAGCATGTCCCAGGCAGGTAATGGGTCGGAGGAGGGGGTTCGCCTTTCCTACAAGGGGAACTACCCAGCTTTCATGTTGCTTCTGCTCGTAGAGGATGGGGAAAGGGCTGCTGGCTGCAGCTGTGGTGCACTTCCTTTGCTCGCTGCAGCTTCCCACAGCTCATAGAACGATCATAAATGTCTGTGTAAATCAGCGGCCCAGGTGGCAGAGAGACAGAGCCCCCCTGAGCCTGCAAAGATTCCTCCAAGCCACTGTATTAACACGACTAATTTTTATTAGAAAAGGCAAAATAAATACCGTGAAGCTGCGCCAGAGAGCTGCCCCTACCTCAGCCTCTTAGCAGCCTCTGCCTATTGGGTCGTACAGTCACCATCCCCACTGTTTGCTGCCTTTATCTTCTTCAGCTCCTTCTGCAGCTCCTCTTCTGCAGCCAGGATCTCCTTCGGCTTCTTGTACTGTAGGACAGAGAAATGCCCATAGCACTCCTGTTCTGCCTTGCTCCAAGAAAACTAACCAGGGCCAGGCCCCAAGCAACGTGGTGTGTGTTAGCACTGCTCTTGCTGGGTGGTACCAGCACAGCTGGGGCCCTCCTGCCAAGGGAGGCCTTTCCCTTATCAGCTACCTCCAATACCTGGTCGGAGGTGGTGCCCTCGAGCTTAGGGACATTTGCCAAGATCCGAAGCGTCTTTTACAGTGCAAGCAAAACTTCCCAGTTGGATGTGGAGTCCTGGCCCCCACCAACACCTCTGGAATATCCTGGCAAGCTATATATATATATATATAAATCTGCCTTTTTTTAAAAGGCAGACAGAAAAGTAAAAGTTGCAGTTCCTCTGTCCTCCCTCAGAACCCTCTTGCCCAGCTGCAGTTTAGTGGTGAATGCAGGTGCTTTTTGGCAAGGGTTTGGCCTGTAGCAGACAGAAGCTCAGAAGCACTCAAGATGCAGCTCTTGGCCTATTTCCTCTGCACACGCACCCCCAGCTCTGCTGCGAGGTTTCCCTCAGAGGGGACGTGCTCCTGGTAGCTGGCTTCTGCATTTAAGAAGCACGTGCTGCTCAAAAGCATTTGTCTGCCTCTGGACGCTCCTTGCAACAGGTTAAATGCTCATTTTGCTAGTCTCTAACTTCCACCGTGCGTCCCCTCTCTGGCACAAAGCAGCAGGCTTTTTAAAGACTGAGAGACCTCTGAGTGCAGCAGGTCCTTGGACTCGCTAACACAGAGCACAACAGCGTGCTCTGAGGCAGGAGAAACTTTTTGTTTCTTCAGACACTGTTCTACCTGCAAGTCACCTTGATGAGCGAGCAGGGCCCCTCCTGTGGCCCAGGATGTCCTGGCCAGTGTCAGCATGCCCGGTGTAATCTGAAACCCCCAGGTACTGTGACAAAGGGGGCTCAGCAGTGACCCACAGCACATCTCCCTGCTCTGCCTCGCTTCCCCACATGTAAGAATTTTAACTTTGTGGATGGAAAGAGAAGGGCAAAGTGCTGCTCTGCGTGGCTAAAGCCTCACCGTGATGATCAGGGTGTTGTTGGCGTGGGTGAAGCTCAGGGCAGCTGTGTCTAAGGGGAGCTGGTATCGGTCCAGGTCAGGAATAGGGAACTTCTTGTAGTACCTACAAATGAGAGAGGAGACAGAAATAAGGTGGTGGAGTTCCTATTCCCCTGAGCTATGCAGCGTTGCTCTGCAAGGTGTACTCTTACATTTCTGTTGTGCCTGTCTTTTGTTTCCTGTACTGGGGTCTGCAGTGAACTCCCAGGAGGGTAGGTGGGAGGCAGTGGACCTCTCAGGGTTGGCAGGAGGACCCTGTGCTGTGCAGGTAGAAATGGAGGGGTTACAAGCTGTCTAGGCTGCTAAGAGATTTCCTGACTTTGGGACTGGAGCCTCGTGGACCTGTGTCCTGTGTTTGCCCTCTGGGGCTGCACCAAATACACGACTTGATGGTCCTGTGGCCACCCAGAGTCACGGTTGGGTTTTCAGTACCTGCCAGCAGTCTCACGAGCAATCCCCGCCAGGAACTGGCTTGTAGCTGGTACCGAGGTGCCCAGAGCTGAATGGGAGCAGGCAGCAGCTGCTGTCATGCCGTGAGGGGTTCTTCTCCATTCAGCTGGCTGTGTGTGAGTCTTGGCCTCTCTAGCTACCCCTGCCCAAACTGCAGTTTATTTTCCAAGTCACGGTGCAAACAGCTACAAAGGGCAAATGGCTCTCCTGGTGCAGCGGGAGGAATGTACGCAGCTTGTTACCGCAGGGCTCAAACCGTTCTGTGTTGTCACTGCTGTCGGTATTTGGAAAAGGTGGCAGACATGGATAATAAGGGAGATGTCAAAGGTTAAACAGCAGAGATTAGATGAACACAAAGACATGTTAAGGAAGTGTTAACTTCTTACCGATTAGACAAAAAAAAAAAAAAAAGCAGTACACAGAAAAAAACCCACTGTTTCAAAGGGCCTTGGGAGTCATCAATGAAACAGCAGCATTCTGCTGCCCCAGGACTAAGGAGAAGGGGAGAAGAATGGCTTTGGCTGGCCTCAAACTAAAATCTGTGACAAGATCAAAGGAAACCAGATCTGCCTGGCCACCCCCTCCTCCTCCTAACATTACCACTGCCTCTCGCTACAATAATTGAATCAGGTTTGGCGTTTGGGGAGGAGGCTTTCTGGGTTTGTTTTTAGAGTTTAGTTTAATGGATTTATTTTACAGCAAGAGGTTTTAAGCAAATCCCACTTGAGCAGCCCTTGCCGTGGCCAGAGGGAATGGGAGTGACTGGTGGAAGTGAAGTCTGGAGGCTGGGGAGGCAGCTGATGGGTGGATATCCCTGCCGAGGCAGGCAGATTCTCTGCCCTCTCCTCTCACCCCATGGCCAAGGGCAGTACTGCACTCCGAGCCTGGGTCCTGGCTCAAGATCCACAATGCATATGTGAAGCTGCCTCTATTTTTTTTCCTACTGGAAACCTACTTTTTGTCAGCCTGTAGGGAAAACTGCTACTGGTATGCTGAGAATTCGCTGCTGAGCTACTCAGTAGTGACTTGGCAACCCACCCTGGTGCTTGTGCCTGCGGCTGGCGGTCAGCGCGGCTCGGTTGCTCAGAGGCAGCGTGGCTGCCTTCCAAGGGCTGGAGAGGCTCGGAGGCTTCCTTTCTCTCCCATAGCGATGCACGCTCTCTGCGGACTCCGTGCCTTTGTTGCTATCTTGGAATTAGTTGCTGAGTGGTGCCTTGCCCTGGCCAAGACCCAGGAGAAATGATATAAGATATCCTGGAGCCTGTACTAAGTGTTCTGGTGCTGGAGTCTGTCCCTGCTCCCTACTGACAGCAAAGTCATTCTGCTCCCCAGAGGCGACTTTCAGCTTTAATTCCAAAAGCCCTTAACTTTCATCTGCAGGCCATGAGCAGCTTTCATGTCCTTCACCTATCTCTGACACCAGCTGACGCGCGTGTAGCTGTCGTCTGCTTGTGGGGCAACTCTGCTGTTATCCTGAGGGTGCTACAAAGAATCCTGAAGTCAGGTAGGGCACAGGTGAAACTTCAGTGTACATTACAACCTTACAGCACCTGAACAGACAAGGAAGTTCCCACATGCACAGCACTGTTAGTGGGACTAGGAGTAAATAAGACCCCTGTGATTGCAGGGGGCTGGACTTAAGACTCGTGTACTCCTTTCCTGACCTGGCCCGATGTGTGCCTGAAGGGAATCTCACTCATCTTTGCTACACGGCTATCCCCACTAAATGGCCGCTCTTCTGCAAATCCCTCTGCATGGATTCAGGCCAGAATTTTGCTGTATTAGAGTTGTAATTGTTGCTGCTTTCATGGGGCAGATTCCCCCTTCCTCCTGTCTAGCCTCCTCCTGCTTTTGACCGTCCAGGTGTGCTCAGGTGCAGAGCTCAAACATCCCCTTGCCATGGCCTCCGATGTGGTAAAACCCTTGCCTGAAAAGCTGCCGGTTCTGCTGTCCTGAAAGCTGTTCAGTGGCCAAGGTGTAAGGAGTTCTTTGCCAACAGCACCACCTACAGCCAGCTACAAGGAACGGTTGAAAGAGGGCAAGGGGCAGACTGGAAAACACCAGTGTGTTTTTTACCCACAAATCGGATCCTTCTGTGTTCTGCAGCAATGCTGGGGAAGGAAGGCAAGCAAAGGAGAGCCTGCCCAGGCTTCTGTACTGGTGTATTGTCCCAGTTTATAAATAGCTTTCACTTACCTTCCAACATCCTCACTTGTTTCCCTAATACTTCCCTGCTGCCTCTCCCCAGTCCTACTGCTCTTCCTGGCTTATTCCACTGAAGCAGTAAATGTTTTGGGGCACAGGGCGTCCCATTCTCTGAGAGAGGCCATGTAATGAATGCCACAGGATAAGATGAAGCCTAACAGACTTTTTTTTTTTTTTCTCCCATGTTAGATTTCTTTTGGCAGAATGTTGCAGTGCTTCCTTTCTAGATTTTTTTTTTTTGGCTACCTCCACAGCAAGAAATACCATTGGCATTGTGACTGCCTACAGGACAGGTTTACAAAGGGAGATCTGTCTGCCTGGGTGCTCGTGACTTACGCTGTTCCAACCGAATCCTGCAGCTCCATGCATTCTGAGACACAATGACTAAATCAAACTATTGTAGCTGGGGGAGAAGATGGGATGCTGAAGCTTCAAAAGGTCTGTAGGGGTCTTACATTATTTCTCTTTGTGAAATAGCAGATTAAACGCCTTGCTACTGGAACCGTGAGATAAGTTTGCAAAGTCCAGTGCTGAACGTGAGGGGCTTTAGCGCAGCTCTGGCTGGGGCGGTTGCGAGTGGAAACTGGACAGCAGGAGACATAAAGCTGTGAAGTGTGGTTCCACAAAAAGAGGCAAGAGAGGACATCTCCCCCGTGGTGCAGCCACCAGCCTGCCCTGTGCCAGCCCTCCCCAAGGGACGCTCAGCCCGGCAGTGCTGTCCTTACTGACTTCTTGTTGGTGGTCCGGACGACACAGCAGCGCTGCTCCTTCTCCACGGAGACGCTGTAGACCTCCTTGGGATAGGGCAGGTTACGGATCCGCCACTGGAAGCTGGTCAGGGTATCCTTCCTCATGAAGACAGGCTACGGCAAACAAGCACCTTTAGCAAGGCTCCTCCAGCTTCTCTCTCCTCCCTGTCCCCTCCTTCCTTTACTACCTTGAGAGGCTCCACATTGGAGTAACTCTTCTGTCACACTGGAGCATTAGGGACTAACTCAAGGAACTGCCTGAGCAGCAGTTTCCTGGAGCTAGCGCTGCTCTGCCTTTACTCAGGGCAGCGCCTGCTCTGCTTGCAGGGGGCTGAAGGTGCTCACCAACGAGTCTTGCAGCACAGTGTTACGGTGAAGCCAGGCCTCTTCCCCACCAAATACAGAGCTCTGCCTACCCTAGGGACCTGCTGGATTCAGTCTTGGCTCTGCCCAAGTTTGCTGTGCAGGGCAGGGCTTTTTTCAGGTCTGGTGAGAGGTTACAAACAAACAAACTAGTAAAGATGGTGAGATGTTATAACTTCAGCCTCTTAACCTGGTGGGATGGGAAGTTGAAACAGGCAGGGTTGTGTTAAGGAGCAGCCTGCTACACACTGCCTGCCTTGGCCTTTCATTGTCATTGCCTCGCTTTCCATCCAGTGACTTGCCCCAGCACTGGCCTTCCTTTCAGCCTACGATTTTGGAAGCCAGAACAGTAGCTGGCCAACACAGCAGTACAGTTTCTCTACTTAGGGAAACTACAGACCTCTCAAAGACCTCAAAAGAACCTAAGCTGTGCCTTGTTTCTCCCCAGCCCCAGACTTTTGGGATGTTTTGTAGTAGAACACCAGGCAGGTTAAGGCTGTCTCTCGAGGCTGTGAGTGATCTGCAGTCTACCAACTACTGTAAGCACAAGGCCAGGCAGTGTTAGGTGCAGCGGTGCCTGCAGACCCTTACGTACATTGGAGCTGCTTTCCTTTATGAGCTCTGATTCCAGCACTCCCAGGAGAGGCGAGGCTGGCTCTCCCACTTCGACCTGCCACTTGCCGGAGCCCCCGAGGGTGCTCTTCTCTCGCCATTTTCTACCTGTAGAAGGGAGAAGAAGGGTTTTCATTATTTTGCTTTATACAAAGAACTCCAGCAAAGGACTGCCATAGCAGCCCAGCACGCTGAAATGATATGATGATATGCCTCTTCCCTTAATTCCAATAATTTCCACTTTGGTGTAAGTGGATCATTTAGCTGGCCCACTCCTGAAGTCAGAAACTGTGCACCAAGTGCATCTCTTTCTGGCTATTTGGTGCTGAAGCCATGGTGGGGTTGCAACAGGTGCCGTGCCGCATCTGTGGTTTTGGATAAGATCCATAACCAGCACATTGCCGCTCTGAGGCTGCAGAAGCCACCAAAAAAAGCACGTTTCACTCTAGCACGTGCTACACCTGGCTATGCATGCTGGCAATCCCCTTTATACAGATCAAGTCTGTTGTGACCGACGAGCAGTTTGGGAATAATCCTAAACTAAAGCAGGGCTTGCTTCAGCGTGGAAGCGAGAGAGCCCTGGGTCTGAACTGAACCGTATTTATGTCCCTACAAAATTTGGTGGGTGCTACAGGGACAAATCCCTCCCGGAATATCTGGGAGCAATTTGTTCCTGGCCTGACGGTGCCCCCCAGCCCTGCGAGCACAGACCCACTGCTACGTGCCAGCCGCGGCGAGATGCCCCGACCCGCGTCCAGCGGGAGCACCACTTACTCACTAACTGGCCGGTCTTCACGTCGTACTCTTCAGCCATCTCCTTGCCATCCTCGAACAGATAGTGGATCTTCCGCTTGCCTGGGGACAAAGCTGAGGGTGAACAGGAATACACCCATCCCTTGTCCAGGACCCCGTCCCCTTGTATGGGGCCCTAACCCCCTGTATGGGGTCCTGTCCCCTTGTATGGGGTCCTGCCCCCTTGTCGAGGACCCTAACCCCTTGTAAGGGCCCTGTCCCCTTGTCTGGGACCCTGTCCCCTTGTCTGGGGTCCCGTCCCCTTGTATGGGACCCTTAACCACTTGTATGGGACCTGTCCCCTTGTATGAGGCCCTAACTGCCTGTCTGGGACCCTAACCTCTTGTAAAGGTCCTGTCTCCTTGTCCAGGACCCCGTCCCCTTGTCCAGGACCCCATCCCCTTGTATGGGGTCCCATCCCCTTGTATGGGACCCTGTCCCCTTGTATGGGACCCCGTCCCCTTGTACGGGTCCCGTCTCCTTGTCCAGGGACCTAACTGCCTACATGGGGTCCTGTCCTCTTGTCTGGGACCCTAACCCCTTGTAAGGGCCCTGTCCCCTTGTATGGGGTCCCGCCCCCTCGTCTGGGACCCTAACCCCTTGTATGGGACCCGTCCCCTTGTATGGGACCCTGTCCCCTTGTATGGGACCCCGTCCCCTTGTACGGGTCCCGTCTCCTTGTCCAGGGACCTAACTGCCTACATGGGGTCCTGTCCTCTTGTCTGGGACCCTAACCCCTTGTAAGGGCCCTGTCCCCTTGTATGGGGTCCCGCCCCCTCGTCTGGGACCCTAACCCCTTGTATGGGACCCGTCCCCTTGTATGGGGCCCTAACTACCTGTATGGGGTCCTGTCCCCTTGTCTGGGACCCTAACCCCTTGCAAGGGCCCCGTCCCCTTGTCCAGGACCCTGTCCCCTTCTATGGGGTCCCATCCCCTCGTCCAGGACCCTAACCCCCTGTATGGAACCCAGTCCCCTTGTATGGGACCCTTAACCCCTTGTATGGGACCCTAACTGCCTGTATGGGGTCCCGTCCCCTTGTCTGGGATCTCTATCCCCGTGTATGGGCCCCGTCCCCTTGCCCGACGCCCCGTGCCGCCTCCCGGGCCCGCACCCCAGCCGCTCCAGCCCCGTCCCTCCTCATCTCCCGCTCCCCCCCCCCCTCCTTCCCCGTTCCGTCCCCGCAGCACCCCCCCGCGCCCCGTTACCGTCCTGCAGCAGCGCCGTCTTCCCGGCGGCCCGCAGCCGCTCCAGCCAGCCCGGCACCGCCATGGCGGCCGGGCCCCGTCCCCATGGCAACGCGCCCGGGCCGCCCGGAAGCACTCGCAGGCCCCGCGGCCTACCGGGGGTGGGCCCGGCCCCGGTTCCCCTCGGGTTCCCGGTGTGTTTTGGGGGGCGGGGGGGGGAGTCCCGCGGATCCGGGCAGGGCGGAGAGGACGAGGTTGGGCCCCCGGGGTCGGTGCCGAGGTAGCGCCGCGGTGGGGCGGAGGGGACGGGGAGGGGTCGGCTCCGGGAGCTGCTGCCCAGCTCCCCCCCCCCCCCCCCCCGCCCCGGGGAGCAAAGCTCCCGAGTTGGTTTTCGTGAGGCTGTGGGTTTGGGGTTGAATTTGGGTGCTGAATTGGTGCCGTTCTGCTGTTTTTAACAGGGCTGGAGGTTTTCCTCCCGGTGCTGGTTAAACTCCGGGTGTCGATCAGCTGCTCCGTCGCTTGCCAGTATTTCCCTCTTAGGGACGGGCTTAAAAAGTATCTGGGATGTAAAGTTGCTTGTGTTGGATAGGAAGCAAGTCCTAAATGTTAAAATAGTCAAAACTCTTTCTATTATAAGAACGCAGTCTTGGCGGTTTCAAGGGCACTTGAGCAGGGTCTTCGTTAGAGGCTTTTTAAGTGGTTTCTCACTTCAATTTTTTCCAACCTTGTGGGATGAAATTCTTGTTTCCAGGTGCCTCCCTCAGGGCGAGCGTTTTTGGAAGATGACAACAAAAAAATACCCGAACCAGCAAAGGCCGTGGACAAAATACGTGAGGCTTAAGTTATTTTGATTGTGTGAAACTGTTCTAAGCAATCTTCTTCTTTCTTACTGGTATTCAGCAACTGCAGCTTAACGTCCCACCAGGGGAGCGAGGCCCAGCCCAGCCCATGGAGCCACAGGGGATTGTCAAAGCCTTTCCCAAGAGGAAGAAGGTGAGGGATGACTCAGGGAAAAGCATCCCTCCAAAGATCCCAAAAGAAGGAACAGGGGTACCTGAGGGTAAGTCCTATGTGCCCATGATATGGAATAGAATGGTGATATCCCAGCTTGCTAGCTGGAGGTGCTGTTCCCCCAAAGGTTTCTTCTGGCCCCTAAGTACATTTTCTGTAGAAGCACGGCTGGCTTGCTTCAGTGTGTCCAGCTAGTGCCCCCAGGGGCTGCCTGCATCAAGTCCTACATGAGATATGTAGCCCAGCTGGTTCAGAACACTGTTTCCTTGTCACTGAGCTCCTGCCCTTGTGTTTTTCTTCAGCAGAGTGGCTGAAACCAGTCACCGCCTACGTGTTGCAAGCTGGCATCGGCCAAGCCAGGGCAGAGATCTTCCGTAAGCAAATTGTCCAGAATGGGGGTCATGTATGCGACCATCTCTCTTCAGAGGTGACGCACGTCATTGTGGCTGAAGACATGGATTGTGATCGATCCTTTCGGCTCCTGAAATTAACCAAGCTGCCTTCGGGGTTGCAGCTAGTGAAGGCATCCTGGCTCAGTGCTTGCATTAGAGATCAGGAGCTGCTGAGTACCACTGGCTACGGTGTCTTTATCCCTCAGAGGTAGGCAGATGCTATGCTGTTGTTCCTTCCTACAGTGCCTCTATCCTAAGAGCACTGAAATTTGACCTCTGCTCAAAATCTCAGACTGCAACTCTTCGCTGCTCCCTTGGGCATGATTCAAAGTCCTTTTTCACTGTATAGATTGTGAACTTTAGTGTCTTTGTGACTGATTGCCATTCTGTGTCACAGCAGAACTTGGAGTAGAGTCCAGAGTGCTAACAGGAGTCCTGTTGCTTGCTACTGGTGCTAAAGGCACCTCTTCCTAATCCATTAGTGATAGCAAGGAGATGTTTGTCTTTTTTTTTTTTTTTTTTTTTTTTTAAAGAAATGCTGAGGATTAAATGCTGTTTCTTACTGCAGATGAAAAGTAGAGAGAGAATTGACAACTAGGCACAAGAGGAACTAACGAGTGGAGCAGCAGGTGTCAGCAGGTTAGGATCAAAATGTTTTGGCAGAGGTTTAGCAGAAAAGTCTAAGACTGAAGTAGATAGGAGTGGAAGCTGCAGGTCAGTGAGGTGGGTTGAAACTGGGGGACTGAGTCAAAGCCAGAGCAATTAGTCTGGGATCTGAGAGTAAAATTCATATTGGTTGTTTGCTCCATCCCAAAGCATACTTAAAGATTTTCTGGGCAAACTTACTGGGGCTGAGAAGTCCTCCTTCTCCTCCTCTACTAAGGCATCTGATCCATGCCAGGTACCTGGAAAAGGGAGAACAGCAGAAACAGCAGCAGCTCCTGGGCAATGAAGAGGTCCAGCCCCCAGCAGACAAGGAAGCAGCGGAACCAAACACTAAAACACCGGTGGGGGACTTCTCACAGCAAGGTCTGTCCGAGGTGAGGCTTCCCACACGGGTGCTGCTCCTTGTGAACCTGTGTCCTGCTTTTCTTGGCTAAGAGCATTCCTGCAGGAGTATGATACCAGATTTTCTAAGCAAAGGGGACGTGTTTGGATGTTTCAGTAGGTTGGTGCTGGCAGATTCAGACTGTGGCTGTGGTTACTGCTTCTCTTTATCCCTTTTAGGTGTTAAAAGTAGAAAAAACACCCCTTAAATTCCTGTCCCCATCAGAACATTTCCAGCTGAAGCAGTCCTGGTGCTCCAATCAGGCCAAGGCTCACTCCAGTGATCGTGTTTTGCCTGCCTCCTTTTGAGGAATATTCCCTGGCCAAGAATATCTCCCTTTCAGGAAGCTCTGATATTTCATCCCGTGTTCCTGCCTGAGCCATACTGACCCATTCTCCGCTCCTTGGCAAGCACCCTGTTCAGACACATGTGCAGGGGATCGGGTTGCCGCTCGAATGATTGTGGTGGTGTGCTTAAAATATCTGTGTTGGGTTACTGGTGGCCTCTGCTGTGAGTCAGCTTCTCCAGATCTGCCATTAGCTTCGTTTTCTTATTCTGCATTTTTGCTCAAGTTTGCTGAACTCTTTTTGGCATCGGCATCATCCAAATTTGTCTCGGTTACCACAGACCTCTTAGAGCAGCAGTTGCCTTGTAATGCTGGCATCTGATGCCAAATTTACTAACTCAGTCCCAAATCACAGGTGCTGAATTTGTTTCATAAAACCCTGAAGTTATTCCCTAACTGGCTGCCCACTGAGGGGTCCTTTGTTTTAGGCTTTCCCTTCTCTTGAATATGTGTTTGGGGGATCTCTTCTCCCCAGACTTACTATCTTGTGTGTTACAGGGAGAGTTGGCTGCTGGTTCTTAAAGCATCACCTTTGCAGTTATCCCATCTTTGCTGTTTCTTGTAATTCTGATTAATTTAGTGGCAATTGTTATTAACAAATCTCACGCAGCAAAAAAAAGGGGGCTTTTGTACTTCTATGGATCCTGTGGCACCTGCCCTGCTTTCTGCTCGCATTTACTTTGGGTGGTCAGACAGCTTTTAAAGTCTGTTTGAAGCCTTATTGCCTTTTTTTTTTTTTCTTTTTAATCCCCTCAGGCAATGATACTTCCTGTTAGACTGTGCACAAAAACGGTATTTGTAGGCACCTGAGCAAATTTCCTTAGGCTGAGCTTAGGACTATGTGAATGCGGGGAGGACAAGATAACCCACTGGATATGCTCTAAAGACAGTACCAACCACTTTTAGGACATGGCACCAACAGAGAAGCTGAAGTTGAAATCTTTGTGGAAGTAGCATCCATTTAAGCACAGCCTTTTTCGAGATTTTTTGGATGTTTTCCTCTAGGCAATGAGCGTGACTATTTTGTGCTGAATGGGGGCAGCTCCGAGAGTTCTGGGTTTGGATGGGAACTCTGCAGAAAGCCTTTTGCTAGTCAGATTGTAGCAGCTGCTTTGTGGCTGACATCTGGATGTTGTAGATTTCTGCAAGGCAGCATTTGCAAGCGGTACCACTTATTCACTGACTGATCCCTGGGGCTGTTGCTCCAGACTGCTTTCCTCCATCTTGAGTGGAGTATTGTCTCAGCTGCCAGGCTTCAGCTGCTATCCTGGGACCTGTGCTGTGCTCCAGACAAACCAGGCACATCCCAGTCTCACCCAGCTCTGGCAAGCCTTCTGCTGGACGATCCTGGAGGATCTTAGAAGCTCACAGGTTTTGCACGTATAGTTGTAAGAAGTCCGTCAGCTTTTTTGGTAAAGCACAGAGATTCGGGGGTTTAAGTGCTCTTTCACCTATGTGGCACTGCTGGCTGAGAGAGCGGGAATTGCATGCTCCAGCTGTAGAATTGTTTGCGTTGTGCTGGATAACATGCTTCTTAAATGCTTTTAAGGGGCTTACTAACGCATCTGAACACTCTAAGGCTTTGCTGCCCTTAGAGGGAACAGCGTCTTAAGGGAGTTGCATACAGAGTTTCAAGGCAAATAAAACTACTTTAGCCTATCAAATCCTCGGTCTGACCCAGTTTTCAGAGTTATAAAACAAGATTACAAAAGGGAACGCAAACAAACATCCTGTGCCTAATGACTTCAGCTCTGTATCTTGTGTCTGCAGGCCTCCCTAGCCAGCAGAACCAAAGGTTGTAAGGATGTGGCTCTGCCTCAGCTGGGCTGTGCTCTGCAGAAACTCGTAACAGGACTTGTGTGCAGCGTGTAACTGCAGGACTGGTCCCAAACAGCTCTGTGCCTTCCCCGAACGCTTCCACAGTGCAGGAGCTCATGGATCCCCATGGACCCCTGTGTTTATACATCAGGAGAGAGGAGGACCCCAACGAGCAAAGCAGTCTTCAAAGTCTCTGTTCGGCTTCCCACTTCTATCCCCTTTTGTTCGTTACCTGAAGCCAGGGCTCATTGTTTCTTAAGTCCACACAGAGGCATCCTAATGCTGAGGGTATCAGCAAATGTATACATTGGTTCTTTCTTCTGTCACTGAGGAATGTGGAGTCCTTTGTGGCATTCCTTCCTCCCCCTTTTCTCTTGCAGATAGCCATGGGGAAAATGGGGGGGTTGTAATTTACTACCCTGTTAAGATTTTGTCTGTAACATGAAAACAGAGCTCAGGGCATATCTCCTGTGATCTGCGTCGTGGGGTGGAAGGTGCAGAGTCTGAATGTGAGAGATGTGTCTGTACAGTCACCAGACCAACAAAAGGTTTCCCAGTGGGAGCAGCGAGTCAGGATCTTTCCTGGCCAGGGATTTCAGCATTGTCATCCCACACTGCTGGCAGCAGTTGCTCATTTAGCCAGTGTCTTGTCTCAGGTCTCAGGGCCTTAGGAGGCGCCTGTGTGCTTGGGTCACATCTGGACAGCAATCTCTCCTCTCGTGTGCTTTGTGAGACGTGTGTGTAGCTTCAAGGGGTGCCTGGGTAGCTTGGGACATTGAGAGCTGTGTGTGCTTATAACTAGCAACTTCCTGATATGGCAATTTGAGCACTGCATGCCCTGGAGGTTGGTTAGTGCTCTGACTTCCTACTCCCAGGAGCAGCCTGTGCCAAGGGGACATATGTGAGGCATACGCTTATTCTCACTTGACTGCTTTTCTACCTCTCCCTAAAGAAAGTCTGTGATGATGAAGACAGCGAAGGAGAAGATGCTAGTGTCACCCAGGGGGATCTGGAAGCACTGATTTCTGGCCGCTACCCTGTGAAATTGTCGGAGGAGACCAGTGACAGCTCTTCCACAGTGGCGCAGCCTGCCAGCAAGTGGGTTTGTGCTCATTCCTCCGACAGCAAGAAGGAGAATCACAACCAGTGCATCACAGAGAAGCTGGAAGTGCTGGCAAAAGCCTATTCTGTCCAGGGGGACAAGTGGAGGGCCCTGGGCTACTCAAAAGCCATCAATGCACTCAAGAGCTACCACAAACCAGTCACCTCCTACCAGGTAAAACACCTTCCCAGGGGAGTGGAGCAGGGAGATGGACTCAGCATCCTAACTCTGTTATATGTCAGATCCATTCCTGTGTCTGTCTGGAACAGCTTATCTTCAGGTCCTGGAAATTCCTTTGTGTGGGAGGGTTGTGACAGAAGTTGTGTAGTCTGTTGGATTCATTGACCACCAGCAGAGTTTTCAGATCAACAGAAAAGTTGGAGACAGAGCCTCTTATGGTCAGGTCTGAGCACCCAAGAGAAAAACGCCTTCCCTAGGCAGAATGCAGGGATGTTTTCACCTTCCTCTTAAGCCTCAACAACTGGCTAGCATTGGAGAAAATATATAAAATTAACTGGATTTGGGCCTGATTGACTGACGGTCCAGCCATTCGGTGTGTTAGTGTTTCAGTCCTGTTCTGCACGCTTGTCCTTTTCCACTTGGCATTGAGCTGATGCGCCCTATGTAAGCCTGGCCTGGAGAGGAGAGCAGCTCACAGAACCAGGCCTGCCGCTTGCCAGTCACTGGCTGAGTGGCTAACCAGGCTCTGAGTGGTAACTGCTCCCCAGCTTGTCTGTGGCCTTCACTGTTCTTGCTTGGTTTCTTGCTAGGAAGCCTGTAAAATTCCTGGGATTGGGAAGCGAATGGCAGAGAAGATCCTGGAGATCTTGGAGAGCGGGCACCTGCGAAAGCTGGATCATATCAGTGAGAGTGTGCCTGTGCTGGAGCTGTTTTCCAACATCTGGGGAGCCGGTGTCAAGACAGCTCAGATGTGGTACCAGCAGGTGAGTTTAGTGCCTCACACAAGCAGTTCTCCGGCTGTGATTTGAAAACCGCTTCTGAGTACGGGAGAATTACTTTGGGGGAGTAGAGGACAAACGTGCAATAGAAGGGGTGGAGCACACACTGTTCTGCTATCATCACTGCTTGGAGTTCACCTCACACCGCTCACTGCAGTGACATTGTTCAGAATCAGCCTCGAGCCAGGACGCCGTGGCTGTCAGAGCTCCCAAACCAGTTGCTGGCCTGTTGGCCTGGCCGGCTCCTGCAGCTGTTGGGAGCAGCCATCTGCCTCGTCGTTAAAGTGAGGTTGAAGTAATTGTGCCAACAGGAGCAGCCCAGCCCGTAGAGTAGGTTCCTTCTTTAAGAACAGTTCCTGAGCACAGATCTAGTGAAGCCTGCTTTCCTGTAGTGGTTGCTTTGTGATTGGATTCTTCGCTGTCTAAAAATATGCTTGTGTTCACACTGTAGGCTTTCCCTTATGGGGATATTCTGGATTTCTTTCCTTTACCTGCATCACTTGCTTTCCTTCAAGCAGTAAGAACACAGTTGCCTTAAGAACAGTACCCTTCTGTCAGGTTTGGTTAAGACTTGAAGTCGTCGTGGGGTGGAGATTAGAGGTGTGTGTGGGATTGCCTAAATCCCTTCTCTTCAGGCACCAGGCTGTAAGTGATCTCCACATGTGATCACAGAAGCTGTGACTAGCCTGGACTTGAGGCAGGTTAAATACAATCTCCCCAAATCTTAGTTGAAAGCATTTGAAGAGCAAAGGCTCAGCAGATGTTTGAATGCCATCACATCATCTGCACTAGGGTTTCCGGACGCTGGATGATATCCGCACGAAGGCGTCTCTCACCAGCCAGCAAGCTGTGGGACTGAAGCACTACGAGGATTTCCTGCAGCGCATGCCTCGGGAGGAAGCTGCGGAAATAGAACAGACCGTGAGTAGCTCAGCGGAGGACTTGCCGGGGTATGACAGGAGGGTGTAGGCTGTGGAAAGGCCTCTGTCTTATAGCTGAGCTCTTTCAGCCTCTTCTCTCTGTAGTGTCAGTGCTTGGGTGACTGTTTTGGGGCATAGACCCACAAAGCTTCTACTTTACCCCATAGGAGGGTTGAGTTCGAGTGCCTGGCAAGGAGGAGGATACTTCCCCGGTGTCGGTTCCACACACTGCTTTGAAAATGGCCCCGTGTGGCACGATGGGATGAGCAGGTTCCCAGCTCCCTTTCCCTGCCTCTCATCTTCTCTGAGATACCTGCTTTCGGCTGAGGCCTCTGCACTGTTTCCTTGATGCTGCTTCTCCAGCGGAAGCCGTGAGCTGGTTGTCTGTGAGGACAGACCATGGGGATCCTTGCTGGAAGCAAAGGGGTTCCAGGTGCAGGAGGGTGCTGCTGGCTCTAGCAGGCCACGGCACTCCAGAATCATGGGGTGCTAAGCCGGTGTACCCTAATGTGAACAGAGGGCTTGGGGCACCGTCATTGCTACCCCGGTGCTCTCCGATCACCATGGAAGCAGCAGCCAGCGTGACCCTGTCACTCGGCCACAGGGCCTGGCCGCGAAGAATACGCTCCTGCCGGGCTCCTGCTGGGGTGTCAGCCCCGTGTGCAGGATTAGCCCTTCGAGTGGTGAGCGGTCCTTTTCCCAGGCAGGCTGGTTTGAGGAGCTGGCTCTTGGGGGTGGGTCCATTGTTATCTTGATGGGATTACTGCGCTCCCCTCCATACACAGGCACACACCTCTGATCCAGGCCCAGGAGAGAGAATAAGGGATTAGTCACTGTCTATGCTGCCTGTCACAGTGAGATCTGAGGAGCTTTTAGGCTCTTGGGTGGGGCTGGGAGTTTTCTAGAAATCTTCATTTAAAGCCAGAAGGGGGGCAAGGACACCAGAGGAGGGCTTGCTCCGCATGAGAAAGGCTTGTGGCTTCTTGAAGCACCTCTGGGGCAAAGGTTAATGGGTTTATCTCTTGCTAATGAAGGATGATCCCCAAGAGTGACAAGGGGCTGTGGGCATGGACACTGCCTTCCTGAACCCCAGCCCCTGTGATGGCCTCGTCACTGGGAATTGCTGAGCCCCTAATTATTTGCTGCCAACAGGGTGATTGGCACAGTCAGACCGAGAATACTTCACTCCCGTCCAAGGACCCGAGAGCCCTGCTTAAGCATTTAATGAACGAAGCCATCAGAATTGGCACTGTCTGCACAGAACGGAGCTGGGGTCCAGCCTGGAGGTGGCTGCGATAGGGGAAGCTCTGATTATGTACAGATGATGGTTGGCAGCAGCGTAGTTATCAATTCTGTCAACAATTCTGGGACATTTGTGGTTTTTCTGGGTCAGGAAGCCCAGCTCTCCTGCAAAGGCAGAGCTCTAGGCTGGAGCAGACTCCAAGGGGTGCTCACAGGTTCTCTGCTGTCTTGGAGGAGTCTCCCTGAGCCCACCTCTGCTTCTGAAGCAGGACCTGTGATGACCTTGCCTTGAGCTGATTCTCTTTGTGGTTAGAACCAGTGAGCTTTGCCCTCCTGGCCCAGAGGAGAGCCGAAAGCCCTCTGCTCTCCTCCTTCCGTGGAAACTGAAGGCTCCGACAGGTTGTTCCCTGTGCTGCCTCCTCAGTGCTGCTGCACCTTCCAGCTTGTCCCAACCCACTTCCAGCCCAGTCCCCGCAGAAGCTGATGCCTGACGGCCAACTTTGTGCTGTGTGGCGGTGGGCTGGGCATTTTCAGGACTGTGTGGAGGCCACCCCAGCACACATGACAGCAGGCCAGTCTTCTCCTTGGGGCAGCTTGCCGAGCCTACCGAGTGTCTGCTCTGGACAGAGACCCTGGAACTGCAGGGCAGGCCGGGGCAGGTGCAAGGTCCTTTGCTGCCTGGACAGAGAGGGCATGAAGAGAATGTTCTCTGACTCATCTCCCCTCTTTCTGTTCCTGAAGGTCAGACAAGCAGCCTTGGCCCTGAAGCCTGGGCTCGTGTGCGTGGCGTGTGGCTCCTACCGCCGGGGGAAGCCCACGTGCGGAGACGTGGACGTGCTGGTCACTCACCCCGACGGGCAGTCTCACCGCGGGGTGTTCAACAAGCTGCTCGACAGCCTCCACAGGAGCGGTAAGCGGGCTGGGGGCTGGCACGTGCTGCTCGAAGCTGTTCCCATCACGGCCAAGCTGAGGAGGGAGGGAGGTCTGAGCTAGATGTGAAGGGCAGGTGATTGCTTTTCCCAATGGCAGGACAACTTGTAAGCTCAGAGTACCACCTCCAGCCGGTGTTAAGGAGGAAGTTTGCTGCAGTTCAGCCTGGCTTCTCCTGTCCGTGTGAGGCTGTTAGGGCTGAGGCTGTGTTGTCCTCTCAGCTGCTGCCTGGACAGTTCAGGATAGGGACGTCAGTCTCTGCCACTCAGCTCCTCTCTGCCTTTTCCCTCTCCCCAGGCTTCCTTACAGACGACCTAGTGAGTCAGGAGGACAACGGTGATCAGAAGAAGTACCTGGGGGTCTGCCGCCTCCCTGGGCCAGCCCGGCGTCACCGCCGTCTGGACATCATCGTGGTGCCTTACGGCGAGTTCGCCTGCGCCCTGCTCTACTTCACCGGCTCGGCTCACTTCAACCGCTCCATGCGGGCCCTGGCCAAGACCAAGGGCATGAGCCTCTCGGAGCACGCCCTCAGCTCGGCTGTGGTGCGAGGCCCCGGTGGCGTAAAGGTGTTACCTGGCCGTATTCTGCCCACCCCCACCGAGAGAGATGTCTTCATCCAGCTGGGACTACCTTACCGGGAGCCCTCCGAGCGGGACTGGTGACACGCTGCTGTCACCCAGCGCTCTGAGCCCGCTGCCGTGCTGCTGGTTTGCGGGGTGCTGGCTTCCCCGGTGCTGTGACTGCAAGCTGGGGATCATAAACCAGCAAACGGGGCCCTGCTGCTAGCAGAGCTTTGTGGCTTCACCCAGCAGAGGGCGTGGGCTGGAACCAGGCTGGAACCAGGCTGGAAATGCTGCCCGGTGCCCCACACATCCTGTGCCCCAGCACTCAGGCAGCCCCTGGCTCCCATAAGCTACCCTGGCCGCTGGACCAGGCCCCTTCCCCTGCTCACTGCTGCTAGGAGCTGCTGCTGTAGGTATCACAAAGGTATCACGAAGGTCCCCCTGTGCTGGTGCTGTGTCCTCCCTCCATCAGACCTGACTTTTGTCATCTGGCAGGTCTCATTGCTTGGGGTTGGGTTGCTGCGGCTGCCACCAGCTTCCCCTGGTGCCCAGTAACCCTTGAGGAAGCACGGGGACTCAAAATGCTGCGTGTGCTTGCTCTCAGCCCATCGTGTGTGAGTATCTGCCAGTGCAGAGAGCTGTGATCCCCCTGCTCCGGGCACAGGGGCTCCTTTCCTCTCCGTGGAGGGGAGGAGAGGACCTTGGGGTTCAGTGGAGCCGTGCTCAGGCAGGGTTTGAATGTAATGGCACTGAATGTAACCTGGCAGGGCCGTGTGTTTGCTGCACACAGGGTGTGGAGGCAGAGAGAAACACAAGGAGATAGTTGTATGAATTTGGGCAAAGCAAAGCTTTCCCATTCTGTGCGCGTGATGGCCAGGAAGTCATCTGAGCTTTGCGTGTGTGTATGTGAGTGTACGTGTAAACGTGTGCTCAGCCCTTCACTTCCAGAGGAGTGAATTTTATTTCTCAGGAAACCTCAGCTATTTCTATATTCTGGAGATGAATTTTGCAGGGGCTTTCGGTGCTCTGCAGCACCGGCTGCTGCGAAGGCCAGGGTGGGTGTTCCTGTGCCAGGACCGCCAGGCTCTCCCTTGTCTTGTGGGGTCCTGGTCACTCTGCACTTTGCTGTGTCACTGTCACACGTGGCGATGAGCTGCGTTTGCTGCTGGGGCAGGCACAAGGGCATCGAACCTGGCAGTTTTGCACAGGTTCTTGCTGCACTGTCGGCTGGGGCTGTCGGGCACCAGCGGTGGGGTCTGGGCTCTTTGCTGGGGAGGCCTCGACCCAGGGGTGTCTGTGGTCAGCCCAGCCGTTCTACACAACGCTTGGTGGAAACAAACGTCACCTGGCTTGTCGTGGTGCTTCGGAATTTGAAGTACAATAAATCCCATCTCTCTCTTTCCTTGACACCTTTGTCTTTTTGCTCTCTGCCTCGCAGCTGAGCTGCTCGCCTCCAGCCCTTGGTGGATTCAGGTTTTCCTCCAGCTCTGGGTGCCAGGGCGAGCTGTTCCTTGCTGTGCTGGGGCTGCCCCTCACCGCATCACCTGCTGGGGACATCGCTGGAGGCGGAGGAGACGCAGAGCTGCTGGTCCCCAGCTCTTTCCCCTTTGTCCTTCCCTGTAGGGCCACAGTTCGCGCCGTGGTGCCAAATGGGTGCTGCAGCAGCACGTCGAAGCCCCGGCCTGGCTGTTTGTGCTGCTTTTACAAAACAGGAGGCTGCACACGGGGAGCTGGGGCCGCTCAGCAGCGGGACCGTTCACCAGGCCCCTTGGGAAACGCAACCTTGGGAAAAGGCAGCGAGGGCGGCCCCACACGTTGTGCCCCCCGGCAGCCCCCACCCTGTCCTGCCGTCCCCCAGCTCCCCGAGGGAAGGTGCTGATGTCCAGCTGTCCCTTCCCACCCCACCGCTCCCTGCCCAGGAGCTTTGGAGGGGGCAGAGGGCCCTCCTGTGGCCAGCAGCAGCCACAGCCGGGTGGCCCAAGGATGGGGCCGGCACCCCTGGGCGCGTGCAGTGGGTGAAGGAGCACGGCCAGGCTCTGCTGCGGGGGACAGGGGTGACATTTCTGCGTGCAGGGCAGGAGCTGGCTACTGCATTGCCCCAGCACAGCCTCTGCCTCTTCTAATGTCACCCTTGTGAAGAAGGTAGGGGGGTGTCCTGGGGTGCCCAGGAGGTGGGTGGCTGTGGGTGCAGGCTGGGTGAGCGAAGACGGCTTTAGGCCTCTCTGATGGGGCGTTGCCTGGTTCCTGCTTCCCAGGAAGAGGCTTCAGCGATTCCCCTTCCTGGCTGTGAGTCTGATCATCCTGAAAATTAAAACCAAACCCAAGCGCAGCAGCGCTCTGAGAGACGGAGCGGGAGGTCGGGCAGCCAGGATGGGTGCTGAGCCCCTTGCTCCCACCCCTGTCCCTGCACCCAGCCCTGCCCTGTTTGGTCCCAACATGGGCACAAGACAATTCCTGTCCCCCCATCAGCTGCTTCTGTCCCCTCAGGGTAAAAGGAAGAAAAACCTGGGGCCGAACTGCTGCGGTGCTGAGCTTTAGGCGGCTCTTCCACCCCGCTCCCTGCCCCACGGGGAGGACACCCGTCCTCAGATGTCTTTCTTGTCCTGCTGCGGGGCTGGGAAGGGGCTGGGGCTGGGGGAGAGGGGTGCAAAGGGGACGTTTGGGCTTCTAACGGTGGCACTTCATATTCATGAGTAAATATTTGCTAATGGCAGCACGGCCGGGCAAATGTAACGGGGCTGCTCCCCCCGCCAGAGCAGGCAGGGAAATGAATATGAATTTATCATGATTAGGTGAACCCAGCAGGGAGAGAGGGAGAGAGAGGGCTAGGCAGGGAGGGGGCGGGCGAAGATGGATCTGTGCAATAAAATTAAATAAGGACACCAAATAGAGCCACTTCTCACGCGCCCGCCCGCCTGCGTGCTGGGCCTCTCCCGCCCTCCCTCGCTCCTCCGGCTTTGCTGATTTCTCTCTTTCCTCAAATTTATGAGGCCAATTATGAAGATGAGGTTGGAAGTTCTCAGAAGTTCACTAAATGCAAAGTGCGGTCCCTGCTGTTCCCATCAAATTAATTAACCAAGCGCTATTGATGGCCAGACGACGGCGGTGCGGCACGGAGAGCGAGGGGAGGGCTGCTGGGGGGGCTCTGTTTGGGGCACAGAGCCCTGCAGGGTGTCCATGAGGGGGAGGGGGGGGGGGGGAAACACGCAAAGCGAGACCCCACATCAGTGGGCAGTGGGAGATGGACCAGGGAAACAGCCAGGGAAGGCAGTTTTTGAGGCTGTTTGCTCTTTGGGCAGGGTCTGGCTTTTACCAGCGGTGGTCAGACATGGCCAGGTGCCCCCGAAACAGCTTTGTTTCACACCAAAAGTACGTGCCATGTATTGCTTGTGCCTTCATGGCATATTGGGATCTTCACCCTGCCGTACCTCGGGGTCCTGCCTCTGCACAGGGCCTTGCTCTGGGGCGGGGAGCATCTCTCCTGAGGGGCACGGCTCCGGCCACGTGCTGCCGCAGCCCCTGCTCGGGCTCCCCTGTGCCGGATTTACTCCCGTCCTGCTGACCAATGGGCTCTCATTGGGCTGGAAACCGGCGCAAACAGAGGCATTTACCACGCCGCTGTCTCTCCAGCACGGCCATAAGTCAGGCTCCCCATCACCACCGCGAATGGCAGGCAGGCGCTCCTGCTCCGGCAGCGCCGCCGTTTTCCCCTCTCGCGGTGTGTGTGTGTTACCTGGGGACAATTCACCTGCTTATGGCGAGGTTTTAGAAGAAACGGACTGGCAGCTCTGCAGCTTCTGCCACCCGCAGCCTGCCTGTGTGGACACACACGTGTCTACACGGAGGGGAAAAAAAAAAAAAAAAATCACCATGTGGAAAGGAGCGGCTTGCAGACACCCAGCCTGTGGAATTGGCGGGGGGGGGGTCCCTGCAAGGACTCGCTGGTGGCTGAGCTGGTGCTGAGCTCTCGCTGCAGCCTGGTCTTCTCTAGGGTCCTTGGGGTCTGCAGCCAGCCCCCAACCTTCGCAGCCAGCCCCAGCCCCGTGCAAACAGGTTGGGCTCGTGTGTAAGGCTTGGAGGGTAGCGTGAGCTGGAGATGGGCAGAGCCCCTGTGCCCCTGGTCCACGTTTCTTTAGGAAATGAGGCCAAAAAAAAAAAAAAAAAAGGGAAATGAAGATGTGAGGTTGCAGGCGGCTTGGATAAAACCTTAGTGGAAACTAACTGGGGCCCCCCCCTGGTGCCGAGCAGCCCCTCCGGTGGTGCTGGTGCCCGTCCTCGCCGCCGAGGCGGCAGCAGAGGGAGCTGGAGGACCGGGGAACGGCAGCGCTGGGCAGGCTGCGGGCAGCCAGGGCTGTGCTGGGGGTCCCCACCTTGGGGACAGCTCCCCCAGCTCCAGCCGGGCTGCCCCATGGAGGCTTTGTCCAGGAGAAAGGGGAGAACCTGGAGGTCTTCATCTTGACTGGGGTATGGCCCAAATCCTCTCAGCAGGCTCAGCAGGAGAGCAGGGATGTTGATATGGGATGCTGATATGGGATGCTGATATGGGATGCTGATAAGGGATGCTGATATGGGATGCTGACATGGGATGTTGATATGGGATGCTGATATGGGGTGCCGATATGGGATGCTGATACAGGATGCCAAAATGTCTTGGGACAGAGAGGCTGGAGGGGAGCTGTCTCCATTCCCAGACCACCCCAGGACCAAGGGGAGCCCCGCAGCACATGGCAGGTGCCTGTCAGTGCCGTGCCGCGGTCTCCTTGCCCATAGGGAGCTGATTTATATCGGGGCCAGCCCGCGCTGACCTCCTACATTGGCTCAGGCACTATAACTAATGGCAGGTCAGCACAGCTACAGCAGAAGTGAAGTGGCTGGTGGGGGGCTGCGGAGGGGGGGGGGGGACACAGGGCAGAGGCTTCTGAGGCTCTGTCTTGAAGTGTCACAGAGACCCCGAGCCAGGGACAGCTGGGGCAGGACCAGTCCTGGTCCCCAGCCTGTCCTCCTCTCGTCCTGTTTTACCATGGGGGAGTCTGGGCCAGCAGCACCGAGCTTGGAGGGGTGGCGCGTGGTGGGGAACGGAGGTACCCATGGACTGGCGGCTTCATCATGGTTGAGAGCACAGCCAGGGGGAGCAACAGGTCCCCGAGGGACCAGCGAGGACCTGGCGCAGGTACGCTTTGCTTTGCTGAGTTGCCCTGAGATCTCGCAGCCCCACGAGCAGCCCCTCCCCAGCACATTGCTCCCAGCCGTCACATGCAGCAGGTCCCCGACGCGCGCAGCTAACATCGTGCCAGCGATTTATTTATTTTTAAGTCCTTAAGGCTGGATTTGGGCAACTGCAGCTTGTGTCTTGCAGCCCCCCTTGTGCATCAGCCCCCACCACGTCCACCCAGACCTCATCCCAGCTCGGGAGGCGAGTCCCCCGGTCTGACCGCGCTGCAGAAGCAGGCACTTGGTGCGTTCCCAGCTGGCTCTCAGCGGAGGTGATTTGTTTGAAATAATTTCCATGGCCTCTGCACTTATTTTTGCCGCTGGCATAGGGAGAGCAGGTTAAATCTGTGCTGCTAGACAGCATCAGGGATTGCGGGCTGCAGTCAGAGCAAACTGTCGGAGGATATTGCTAAGCTCGCACTCTGAGCAACCCTAAAATTAGATGTGGGACGTAAAAGCTGATGAGTACAGATAGGTGAGTCCAGCTCCAGGCTAGCAGCTTTTACTACAGGGCTAGGAAACTCTGGCTGAAAAAAAAAAAAAAAAAGGGATCAGTTTTGCTCCAGCAATATTTCAGGTTTGTCAAAACCTCCTTGGAAGGCCTGTGCAGCATGGGAGAGAAGCAGGGAGCTGTAAATAACTGGGAGCTTCAAAAAACCCTCCCTGAAGTGACCGATAAATCCCCCGGGACATGACAGGGATCGCTCACGGATCCATCCCGAGCAAATCCAGCACCGTGTTGGAGAAAGAATTACTCTGGGAGGGCTGCTCGGGGCAGCACGGAGCGGTGCCTGGGCAGGGAGCAGCTCCAGCCGCCCTCCTTCTCCTTCGCCCAAGTCTGCCCGAGGACAGCGGTGTCCCCTGTCCCGTCCCAGTGTGTCCCATCCCAGTGTGCTGCCCGGAGCTCTGGGGATGCCCAAAGTAAAAGGAATGCGGGAATGGAGCAGGATGCACAGACTACACAAGGTAAGTAAGTCCCGCTGCAGCCAGCCACCACGCACAGCAGCTGCCCTGTGCCCTCCCGCGTCCCCTGGGCACCCCCAGCAGATATGGGGGGGGCTGACACCCCCAAAACGCCTGCCCCTACCCCAAAACAAGCTGCTGCTTCCCAGAGTGTCCCAGTGACCCCCCCCCCCCCCCATGCCACCCCCTCGCTGTCCCCACAGTGTCCCCAAGGACCCGGTGGCCCTTGTGGCCAAGCCTCCTCTCAGGGGGGCGGCGTCTCCGTGCCACACAGCCCCCCCCCACCACGTCCCATGCCACAGCAGATGGTGGAGGTGACATTTGTCTGCGAGTGACGCACTTGGCGGTGGCCGTGTTCCCCCCCCCCCCCCCCCCCTTGCTGCATGGAGACACCTTGAAACCCCCCGGCACAGGAGGGGCAGGCACAGGGTGCCCCCCCCCACCCCCACCCCATTACAGTCCCCCCACAACCCACCTCCCTCCACACCCCAAACCCCTCTCCTAGGGGCACCCCTAAGGGGCGAGCACCCACCGCCGTGGGGCGAGGGGGGGATTTTGAGATCTGGGGAGGGGGGGGGACTGGGGACTCCTGCTCGTTCTCCGTTTTCTGCCTTAATTAGAACCCGGAGAGACCGGGCGAAATCGCATTAGCGCGGGGCCCCGGTGCGCCGAGCCATCCATCTTTTTTTATTACAGCGTAATGGGGCTGCTCGCGAGGCGCCGTGCGATTTGTCACAGGCCTCGTTCCCTGATAACGGGCATTTGTCATCACTTTCTTCCCGTGTTAATGTCATCATCGGCGGGCTGACAGGCGGACCCGTGGAGGGAGCGCTGGCGACAGACCACATCCGTCAACCTAATATTTCCATGGCTGTGGGGATCAGCCGGGCTGCGCGCACGCATTAAAGCACTTATGAGGAGAGAGAGGGGGAAAAAAAAAAAAAAAAAAAAAAAAAACACAACAAAAAACCCCCGAACCTTACCAAAAAACCCCGCCGTTGTCATTAATTAAAATGCGAGCGCGTGGCTGCGTGAGGAGGGGGACGCTGCGGGTGTGGGGCCGTGGCCCTATAACTGTGTGCGTGGAGGCTCCTGAAACCCATTTAAATGGGGTTTGGGGCAGTGAGCACGGTGGGAGGGTCGGTGTTAATAAGGGGACCCCATTAATGCGCCCTCTGCCACCCCTTATGGTGGTCCCGGGGCTCATTCGAGGCACTGGTGTGATGAAGCGAGCGGCCTCAGCCCCGTAGGATGGGGGGACGAAGGTGACACCCCGGTGTCCCCCCCGGCAAAGTGACCACCGAGGGACCTGCCCCAGGCCCCGGGGCTGTTTCGGTGGCCAGGGGTGCCCTGGGCTTTGCCCCCTGATATTTGGCTGTTTCCATGGAAATGGGGAGGGGTGGGAGGGGGAGGAAGGTGGGCAGCGGAGGGTGACTGGGGTCGTGGGTTTTCATGGGGGGGGGTGGGCGTCATTTTCTATGCTTTTCTGTGGTTTCTGTAAAAATAGAGAATGAAAAGGATTGGGTGGATTTTTAATTTTTTTTTTTTTAATATTTTTTGGGGGTATTTTGAGGTTCGGGTTGGTGTCTCTCAGCCTGCTCTGCCCCCGTCCTTTGCAGCACCCAGGACGTCCCGGTACAACCCCGACTTGCACAACCAAAAGTGACTCCAGGAGCCCTGATGCTCCCAAACCCTGGAGGGTGCAGAAGGGGGCACGGGGGCTGCACACGGAGCATCCTCCCCGTTATGTCCCCCCCACCCCAGGGGCTGTGTCCCACGTCCCAGAGAGGTGCCAGATCCTATGGGAAGGCTTTTTTTTGATTGCTCTTCTTGTTTAAGTTCATTTCCATTTTTCCTTGCTCTGGGAGAGAACGCGGGAAAGTCAGGTTTTGGGGGCGTTTGTGTACTTTTTTTAGAAACCCAGCTCTTTTATACAGACACACGCATTTTTATTAATGCTCCCAAAAGTTCGGCCGTCACCCAGCTCTGGGAGAAGAGCTCTTCCCAGCTCCTATGGGGAAACTGAGGCACGGAGCATCTTCCCTGATGGGTAACTAGGACAGGGGGGTGCCGGGGACTTTCTGGGCCCCACCCAGCACCACCCCTTTCCCTGCACCCCACCCCCCCCATGCTCCCCACCATAAATCACCGCCCTCCCTTGGCCGAGGACCTTTTAAAAAGGATTTACGAGGGGGCTGGCGGCGCGGCAGCGATGCGCTTTCATAAATCGGGAAGGCAACGGCGCTCCTCATCGCCACCACCACCCGCTCTGGGGGTGGCGCGGGAGCATCCCCGCTCCCCACGGCCCCCCCCGGCACGCCGCCGGCCCCCTCCTCGCCGCCGCCTCCCCGTCTGTGGAGACCGCGAGCGTGGAAAATCCCCAGACGGGGAGTGTAAATGCTTGTTCTTTGTAAATGAAGAACATAATTAACATTAAATTAAGGTAATACAAATGAAGACAACACAGAGCCTGACAGGATGAGTGTTTGGGGAGGCAGTAGAGAGAAGTGATTCATATTTTTAATTTACTGTACAAATAGACTAGCAGGGCTGGGGGGAAAAGGGCCATCCAAGTGGAGTGGGGATTTTTTTTTTCTTTTTTTTTTTTTTTCCCACTGTTGTTTTGCTGTGCTTTAAGCACACAATGACTATTAAAGTCAACTGCCCATATAATAGGACATCTCCTACATGACTGCTCTCCGAGAGGCAGCTTGCTGTAGCAATAAATTCCAGGAGTGCCATCTGCTGGCGCGCACCCTGCGCCGGGCACCTTCGCCCCGGCCACCCCGACACGGGCACGGGCAGCAGCCTGCTCCCTGAGACCAACAGCCGACAACACAGGATGCTTGTTTTTTTTCCATAGGGAAACACGTTTAATGCATTTTTTTTTCCAGATGCGCCCTTAAATATTTCATCTTTCGTGCATGTATATGGGTTCTGGTGGGGTGCTGGCTGGCTCCGAGGAAGTATTTTAGGCTTTTAAATGAAACACATCGTTGTTTTGCTCCCCACTGAAATGCTGGGTTTCAGCTGAGTGCCCCTTACCCAGAACATCTCAGTAAGGAATTACCCATTTCAGGTTTTTTTCTTGCAAAAAAAGGCACCTGACCAGAGTATGTGTGACCAGCGGGCTCGGCTGAGGCTTGCTCTGCACTTTAAGGGGACGTGCTGCTCACCGTGGCATCAGGCTGTGCAAAGCAAGGATTAATACAAAATCCAGCGGCCACAAAGACCCGTTCCTGGCCAAAATCGCCCTTCCCAGCCAGAAGATGCCCTGGGACTGCGTGAGAGCCTCCCACCCCATCCCCAAACTGCTCACCTAGGGATTTTCCTAATTCTGGGGGCGCAGCCTCCGCTCTCCAGGTCACTCAGGTCCAGGTGGGTATTACCACAAGCAAGCCCGCAGGCTGGTCCCTTCTGGCTGGTCCCTTCTGCTCCCCATCATGGTCTGAGCCTCTGCCTTGGTGTCCCTGGAGACCCTTCTCCTTCCCTGGGTGATCCACACCTTCCCATGCTGCTGCTCCCCCTCTCGACCCCTGGTGCTGTCTTTCAGCAGGGACAAGCTGGTTTCCCCAGCTCCGCCTTCTGCCCTGTCCTCCTCCTTTACCTCCTTCTCCCCCTGTCTGTGCTCGCTGCCTTCCACCCTGAGGTGCTGAGGGCAGCTCCAGCCATCACGTCATTTTTACCAACCCCAACGTGTGACCAGAGCCTCTCAACCCCCTGCCTGGGGGCACTGGGGTGGGCAGAGGGGCTCGTGCAGGACAAACCCCACATCCAAAGGGGATGAGATTCTCAGCCTTTATCGTCCTGCAGTGTTTTTACTGTGCACGTGAGCCGCTGGGTATAAAACACCGCTCCCACACCATGTGTACAGGCTGCAGACACAGGCTCTGTCTGCCAGCTGCCCCCCACCCCAGGCAGTGCACCCCTGCATCCAGCACTCGCGTGCCTCTGGGGGCTCCTGGCTGCTGGGATCCCATGAGCCTGCCCCCCAGCACCGTCCCCCATCCCTGCTGGAGCCCCATGGACAC
Organism: Cygnus olor; assembly: GCF_009769625.2. NCBI lineage: Eukaryota > Metazoa > Chordata > Aves > Anseriformes > Anatidae > Cygnus > Cygnus olor. The sequence goes on from NC_049175.1 coordinate 24,001,128, forward strand.
TCGTTGCTGCCACCAGCACTGGCACAGGGACACCAGGGTGTCCCCAGCGAGCTTTCATCAGCTCCCTGGTGCGCTGTGACCATTCACCCTCAGCCAGGCACCTGGCAGAAAAACTTCCCTGTAGGACCTGGAGTATTCTTGGCATCACCAGATCCTTGAGGAGCACATTTCGAAGTATCTGGGACCTTCTTTCCTACTCCATTTGGCCATGGTGCGCTCCAGCTTTCCCTGGGTTATACCTCAATGCTTAACCTCCCCCACCCTTAGCACATCACAAGAAGGCATCTTCATCTTTGTTCCTGCAAACCTTAATAGGATCAGAAGAATTTCCAGGCATCAAGTCCCTTCTCAAACTCTTCCCTGCAATTTCTCCAATTCCTCAAGGTGTGTTTGGACACTGGTAGGGGATGCAGCCTTCCCCTCATCATCTCTGAGACATCGTCCCTCTGGGTCACCTCTGAGTGCGTCTGAACCCTTCCTGTGGGTTTGTGCAGTGCTGGAGCCCGATGCCTCTCCCCTGCCCATGAGGACACCGGTCCCTGCTTGGGACCTTGCCCTTGGCCATCACAAGGTGACTGCAGAGCAGCCCACACATTTCACGGCCAGCTGGGCAGCGGGACACCTGCCCCATGGGAGGTGAGCTTGGACCGACAGCCCCAAGCAGAGATCCTGCCCCGATATCCTAATGATGAAGCTGGTGAGAAGCTGATATCCCGTGAGCATGGGGCTGCCTCCTGCCCCCACAGGTCCTGACGGAAGGAGCATGGACGTGTCCTTGGCACAGAGCGCTCAAAAAGGTCCCCGAGAGTGAATGCCCCCAAAAGGCACCATAGGATTTTACCAGTGACCTCCCATCCTTGGGATTAGGGATCTTGAGGCTCTGGTGGTGTCTGAAGCCGTGGGCGGGGGGGGGGGGTCCTACCAGGTTTCCCAGGCCTGTCCCACGTCACCAGCCAGCACAGAGCAATCCTTGGCCATGGGGCAATAGCCACATCCCTCGGCCAAGCCAGGACCCAGGGATGGGGGCTGCTCCTGGGGGGGGGTCACTGCCTGCCATGCGGAGGGCAGGGGGCATCTCCCGAGCTGCCCAGCACGCCGGGTGGGAGGGATAAATAAATACCAGGATAAATAAATACAAGTGGCAAAGAGGCCTGAAATGATGCTGTCGTTTGCTGGGAATGAGAGACACAAGTGTAATTTAGGTTTTGATATTATGAAAGTCTCGCTGCTCTAAAACAGCAGGGCACTCAGTGCCTCATTAATAAAGGATAAACTTGGAGTCTATTTACAATGCACTTTTTGGGGTTATTTACACTCCATTATACATATGTAATGCTGCACATATTTACCGCTCTGTTCTGCTGCCGAGAGCAGCCGAGGCGGGAGGGAGGTGGAGGGGGACGTGATGATGCTGGGGAGCCGTGACCCTGCTTTCACCAGTGTCCCTTCGGCAGCTGGAGGGTGGAGGTGCTGGGACCAGGAACTGGGCACCTCTCTGGACCAGTCCCTGTCCCAATGTGCCCAGTGCCCCCCGTTTTGGAATGCACCCCAGGGCTTTGCTGCACCCCAAAGTGTGGGGAGGTCAGGCAAGGCCGGATCCTGATCCCAATCCCGATCCCAATTCTTATCCTGATCCCAATCCTGATCCCAGTTCTGATCCTGATCCCGATCCCGATCCTGATCCCGATCCTGATCCCTCCAGGCTGCCCTCCAAGGCCCCATAGCCACGGAGCCTCAGCATCCCCCCGCGGCACGCAGGGAGGACGGCACGGCGGGTGGCGAAGGTGCGGCTGATCTCCACGAAGGTTTTGTTCTTGGTCTCGGGGACGACGAGGTAGACGTAGAGGGCCACCAGCAGGCAGACGCTGCAGAAAACCAGGTAGCAAAAGGCTCCAGCTGACATCTGGGGATGGGGGAGAGCAGGGATGGGGTGGACAGGCAGGCACTGCGGTGCCCCGGGGGAGAAGCAGGGGCTGTGCCCATCCCACCCCAGAGCCCCCCAGGCTGGTACCTGCAAGAATGGGAAGATGAAGCCGACGGTGAAGTTGCAGAGCCAGTTGAGGGATCCCCCCAAGACGTAGGCGGCCGGGCGGTGGGACTGCGTGAAGAGCTCGGCCGTCATCAGGAAGGGGACGCCGGCTGCGGAGGGAAGGGACGGGTCAGGGGTGTGGGGTCAGGCCCCCTCGGGCACCCCGGGTGACAGCCCCCTGATTGCTGGACTTGGAAATTTCAGACTGAGTCAAATTCAAGGTGGAGGATTTCATCTGAGCCTCTTTTTGCAGCCACTTGCCTAAATGCTGCTGTAGGAAATCTCACAGAGACCTCAGGCAGGCTGAAATGCCTTCCTGGTGCCCTCCATAATGTCATTCCCACCCTTCCTTGGTCAAAACAGTCTAGAACATTTCCTTCTATTCCACAGATAAAAGTTTTGATGCTATGGCCTGGTTTAGGCAGGAAAGGAACAACCACATTTCCGAGCATCTGAATTTCCTGCAGGCCACAGAAATGAAATTTTCCAACCAGCCTTTCCCAGCTCTTACTGTGAAATCAAAAAACAGCACCACTGGAAATGATGGCCTGAGGCTTTAAAAACTGGGCACAGGTTGTGGCCACTTCTCCCGGGAGGACCCACCCCCTCCTGGCCGGTGTTAGCCCAGCCAGGAGCCCAGGCTCCAGAACTACCCCTTTGCTGGGGGACAGGATTCGGGGTCCAGCACACGTCCCCAGCACACGGGGACCTGTCAGGGGTTGGATTTGCCCTGGGGACCTGTCTAGGGCCCCAATGTCGGGGACAGGACTGTCTGCGACCTCCTTAGGAAGGGTGCTGTGGTGGAGAAAACAAGCAAGGAAGCAAAGTGATAACAACTCCAGGAGGAGCGGAGCCCCTGATGGACTCTTACTCACAGCTCGCCCAGAATAGAGATATGTATTTTTTTGTTTTAAAAGTCCTATTCATCATTGTTTGTGAACAATGAGCCATTAAAATCCTAATTAAAGATGTAATTACAGTGAATAAAGTCTGGGCTGAGGATGAATTATAGATCCGCTAACAGCTCTGCTAATACATCAGCTGGGTAAAGCAGTCCAGGTCTCACTCCTCGGTTTTGGAGCGCGCTCCTGCACCCGCACCTGCCTGAGGGCAGGAGGATGCTCGCCAGCCAGACCATGGTGGGAGTGGGTTACACCTCTGGGGGGCTGCCGGGGCTTTCTCCAAGTGTGGACCATGGTTTGAGGTGCTGGGAGGAGGTGGGGTGTGCTTTGGGGCTTGTGGGGTGCAGCATGATGAACCAGGACCCGGCCATGGGGAAGGGGACGGGGTGCTGGTCCATCCCTCCTGCTGCCCCCACCTGCAAGCCCAGCTCCATGCTGCTCCCTGCCCCCCCTACGCCCCTGCTCCTTCCCCAGACCCACCTGGTCCCATGCAGAAGCCGGCGATGATGCCGACCACGCAGGCAACGGCGACGTAGCGCGTCCAGGGCAGGGCGGTCTGCGAGGGGACACGGGGCGGTGGCACACCACCGGGGCACGTCCCCAGCACGGGGCTTCGTGCCGCGGCTCAGCGGTGGCCCTGGAGGACGGTGGCCTCAACCACCTCCACGGGACACAGAATATATAGGAGAGTCATGGGTGGTTTGGGGCAAAACTGGTGGGATTTGGCCTCAGCCAAGCTCAGTGATGCTGAGATGTCCCCAGGGCTGCGGGACAGTCAGAGGGAGAAAGGTTCCGACCTCTCCACCTGCCCTGGCATTTAGCAGCTGCCTCGCTGGCAACAACTCCTTGTGCAGAAGAAGCTACCAGAAGCAGCAAGATTTTTCTGATCCTTTTTTTTTTTTTTTTTTTTTTCTCTTTTCTTTGCTCTGAGTTTTCCTTCCCTTTAACTTTGAAGGGAAAACAAGTTTGCTCGGAAGAGCCAGCTCAGCCCTTAAACCCACACACACCTCCATCGCCAGGGAGAACCCATCCCTTCATTATACCCAGCCCTAATTAAGGTGCCCAGGGCCCCGTTCCCGGCCCTGCCCCATATCCCAGGAGCTGGTGGTGGCCGGGCCCTACCTGCAGCAGCAGGCAGAGGGTGATGCCCACCAAGCAGACGCCCATGGCACAGAAACCGCTGATGATGAGGGGCCGCCGGCCCAGCTTCTCGATAGTGAAGCACTGCCGGGGGAGAGCAGAAACCAAAGGGAGCAATGGGGACACCCCCCTGGGGACGGGGACATCCCTTGAACCCCAGATCCAGCTGCAGGCGTGGGATGCTCCTGGTGGTACCCGGGAATGGGGACATCCCGGAGGGTTTTTTCCATCCCGTTTGGAGCCGGGAACATGGGAATTGCTCCCGGGCCGTGGGGTGAGCGGGGTCCCCGGCCGAGCAGAGGTGGCTTTTGGGGGCAGAGGATGCAGGATGCGGGGAGGCGGCGCGGCGGCCGCCGGAGCAGGCAGGGTATTGACAGCAGAACAAATGCCTGCAATTTTATAACCAATCTCGGCACCTCCGTCGGGGGCCATTGGCAGGGCTGCTCCCCAGCAGTGGGGGGGCTGCGGGGCTGGGCGGCACGCCAGGGGCCAGGGGCACCCTACAAGGGGCCGGGGGCGGCTGGGGATGGGGGTGCCCCCCCCTGCTGCCGGCTGAGCTATGGGGAGAGGGGGGCGGCCCCCGCTCTGCCCCTCTTTTTCTGGGAGCGGCCGCCCCCCATCCATCTCTCTAATTGTCAGGGAGCGGATTTAGTGCCGGGTGGCTCGGGCTGGCCCCGGGTGACACTCGCAGATGGGACGAGGGCCGTAAATCTGCCTGGCCCAGTGCTAACTCTCCAGCTAAATGAGGGCTGGCGGGGGGGTGGACAGGGGCTGCCAGCCCCGGGGCGGGCCGGTGCGTGGCTTGGGGGGCAGATGGGGATGTGCGGCTCTGCTAACCAAGTGACAATGAAATCGGGAGCCAGAACAAACTGCTTAGCCCCCTCTGTCAGCCCCAGCCCTGCTGCCCGCCTGGCGTCCCTCCCAAACTCCCTGCTCACCCCCAGTTTTCCCACCTTTCCTAGATGTGACCCCCAAAACTGAGCCCTCCCCATCCCATTCTCCCCCTCCCCTACTTCCCTGCCAGCCCTTCTGCCCCCACCACCACCCAGCAAAGCAGCACTGCTGTGGCACAGATAGTATTTGGGGTCCGTCCACCCCCCCCCCGGTTTGATGGGTCTGGATGCTGGGGACAAGCCCCCGGGCACGGAGGGGCTGTGTCTGTCCGTCCATCTGTCCGTCCGTCACTCACCCCGATCAGCCCCGCAACAACTTCAACGGCGCCGGTGCCCACGGTGGTGTAGGGGATCTGGGACGGGGGGATCCCCGCGTTCTCGAAGATGGTGTTGGTGTAAAACCAGATCTGTCGGGGACGGGGGCTCGGCATGAGCGGGGGGCACTCAGGGAGGGTGCAATGAGCTGCCAGGTCTCAGCTCTGCCCCCGCAGAGCCAGGTCTCGAGGTGAGGACCCCGCAGGACTTACGGCGTCGATCCCCGAGAGCTGCATGCCGGCGTTCACCACCGCCACCGAGAGCGTTTGCCAGCGCACGGAGCGGTCCCGCAGCAGCTGCCAGACGGACACCGTCTGTGCAGAGGAGAGCGACCGCTGCTCCTCCTTCATCTCCTGCACCGCGTCCTGCACATCGGGCGTCCCCAGGAACCGGCGCAGCGCTGCGGGGAGCGCGGGGCTCGTGGAGGAGCGTGGACGCCCATAGGAACGGCACGGGGCAGGGACGTGGGTTTGGCTCTGACCAGAACACCTCCCTGAGCCCCTGAGGCTGAGCTTCCCTGGGGAGATGCCCTGACACCGGGGTGATGGGCACCACGGAAATGTTACAATGCACCTGGGAAGGTTTGGGGCTGGGCTGTTGGGGCTGGGTGTGGAAGGATGCTGCAAGGATGCGCCCTGGTCTCGGGAGACCTTGGAGCAGCACCCATCACCTCCCACAGCTGGACACCCCCCCCCCCCCCGCCCCCCGCCAGGACACCCCCTCACCCTCAGTGGCCCCGCAGACGTCGTTCCTCTCTATAAGCAGGTACCGCGGGCTCTCGGGGAAGCAGTGCAGCAGCAGGAGCTGGAGGGAGGCAGGGACCACCACCACTGCCAGGAACAGGGGCCAGTACCTGTCCTGGAACAGGACGTGTCACGGAGAGACAGAGTGGGGGCCACGGGAGCAGGCTGAGGGCATCACGCTCACCTTGCCCAGCAGCTCCGGGAGGCCCAGCACCTGCGCGGAGAAAACCCCCAGGCAGATGAAGATGCTGGGCATGAGGCCCAGGAAGCCCCGCAGGTTCTTGGGGGCGATTTCTCCCAGGTAGAGGGGCACCACGCTGAGACAGATACCTGGGAGGGGGGACATGGATGGGAGACACAGCCAGGAGAAGGGTACCCATGAGCCCCCCCTACCCGCCCCGGCACACCCCCTGCCCTACTCAGCACCAGCTGCAGCAGGGGACCCTGTGGCCAGCGAGGTGACCCTGTCTGCCCCTCAGAGCCCCCCTGGTGCCCTGGGAAAGGGCTGCAGCCCCCCTGCCTGGGCATCACCCACCTGCGTGGATCCCCGTGATGGAGCGGCCGATGATGACCATCTCGGGGGACTCCAGCTCCCTGCTGAAGCCCATGAAGCCGCCGGCAAGGAGGACGAGCAGAGCGCTGCGGCTGAGGGTGCCGCTCCTAGCGGGGCACAGGCAGCGGGGCAGCCCCTCCGGCCCTGTCCCGGCCCTCGGGGCCACCCGTGCCATGCCACCCCCTTACCTGCCGTAGCGTGCCACCAGCAGCCCCACCAGCAAGGAGCCCCCCAGCCCACCCAGGGCGAAGGTGGAGACGGTCAGCGAGTAGAGGAGGGTGAGGGGGCCGGGGGCCAGCCCATGCCCGTACCGCCGGGACCAGGTGGCGTTATAGAAAGCCTTTATGTGCTGCGGGGTGGAGGGAGACACGGGCACCGAATGTAGTAGGGGAAGGGGGAGGTGGGAAGGCAGCCCCCAGGGGAAATGCAGGGCAAGGCAGGTCACGGGTGGGGATGACTGGGGTGTGCTGCTCTGGCTGCTCAGGCAGCCTCAGTGCCAGCGGGGTTTAAGGATGTCTTAGAGGCCCCCCGTAGAGCTGGAGCAGCTGCTGAGGGCTTCCCCAGCCCTGCCTTCCAGGGGGTGATACCAACCCAAGGTCCTACATCCCTCGCACGCCGCCCTGGTCCCTGGGCTGCTCTCCCTGGGGCACAGTCTGAGGGCAAAGCCAGCATTTCGACATGGGGCTGGGGTCCCACCACTGTGCCCTGCTCCCAGCAAGGCCGCCCCGTCCCTTACCACTGCCGGCGAGTTCACCACAGCCAGGTTGTAGCCGTAGAGCATGGAGGAGCCGAAGGACACCAGAAGGGTGACCGAGAGCAGGGGGAAGGTGAGGCGCTGCGGGACAGGAGGGTGGATCAGCACTACCCTGGGCCACTGCCCCATTTCTATCAGGAGAGGGGCAGGGATGTCCCTGTCCCAAGCCAAGACCCCAGCCCCGGGGAGCCCCCCGCTGGGCACCACTCCCTGCCACCCCCAGCCCAGCACACCCACACGCACCCATCTCCCAGCACCTCTCCTCCATCAGTGCCTCCACTGGTGCTGGGGGGACAGGCAGGACGGGTGTCCATGCTGTGGGGTTCCGATGGCTGCCGAGGGACACCCCACAGTCACCCCCCCCTTCACCCAGCAGGAGCTGAGAGGCATGCAGGGCACCCGTGGGTGCTGCACCCTGCTGTCTGCTGCAGCGAGCCACCCACGGCCTGACAGTGACAGTGCTGTCACAGGGCAGATGAGCAAATTTGTGCCCCCATCCCCGGCAGCAGCAGCACATCCCAGTGCCCAAACCCCAACCCCAAGAGCCTCGTCTCTCCCCGAGCACCCCCCCAAGCCCAGTAGCTGGATCCACAGCACCCAGCAGCTCCCGGCTCACGCATGCCAAATCCCCACTAATCCCACCAGGAATCCTGAGCTGGGAAAGGGGGGGGTCAGGCCAGGGGCTCGGGGAGAGGCAGCACACCATGGAACACACGGGGAGCCGGGATGGGGCAGCCCCCCCAGCCCAGCAGCCCCCTGCCCATCAAAGCTCACCCTGGTGATGCCCCTGCCGGGGTCCGGGGTCCCTTTTCCATCTGTCGGGCTGAGGCTGCGGCTGGAATCGGGTGAGAGAGGATGAGGAGGAGGGGAGGAAGACAGCCCCAGTGCCTCGCTCTTCTCTCCCATTTTTACTTGGAAGAAGGAGGGAGAGGGGAAGGGAGAGAAGGGGAGGCCGCCTGGGTGTCCCCGGGACTCATTGGAGGCTCCTAAGCAGCTGGAGGAGGAGTCCAGGGGCCTCCCCGCCTCGCTGGGGCACCTTGCAGGTAGGGGTGGCCCTGGGGCCAGTTGTGGGGCAGAGACTGAGGGTGGAGGGGGGGTCCCCCATCTCCCAACACCCCCATCAGCCCCCTGAGCCTCCCCCCACCACATCAGGCTGTGGGGCAGCAGTATCCCATCCGCTGGGACTTGGGGCAGGCGGGCTGGTAACCCGCGTACTGCGATGTGGCCGTGAATCGGGGCAGCTGCCCCTGTGGGACAGGGGGGTGGCAGAGCCCCCAGCCCCAGGGCAAAGCCCCCAGCCCCAGAGAGGAGAGACGCGGCTCATGGCAGCTCAGAGGAATCCAATTTTGCTGCGGCCAGAAGCTGCCTCCCCCGCTGCTAATGAAGTGCCTTTAATTAGCAGCCTAATAGCAAGCTCTTAATTTGCTGAACAGCCAGTGGAAAGGATGGGGACCCCACTAAGCCAGGCTGGCAACAGCTCCGAGGGATTAAAAGGGAGGGGTCCGGCCGGCTGGCCCCACCGCGGGAGGGTCCCACGGGACGGGACTGGGAGAGCCCCACGGGCACCCCATGGCCTCGGGGCCAGGCAGAGCCGGCACCTCGTCCTCCCACGCGGGATGCTCCAGATCCTGCCCCTTCCCTCCAGATTCACCTCCGGCTCCCTTCAGAAGCACCGGAGCTTTACCCTGCCCTCTGCCCTACTAGGAGCCCTTCCCAGTGTGCTGGCATTGGGATTTCCCAAGGGATGGTGCCAGCTCCAAGTCTTGCTCTGACTCAGTTTCCCCGTGTCTCCACCGGGCCATCACTTTTACCAGACGCTGCCCCAAGCCAGGGGTCACCACCACCTTGATTTAGGGTGAATTGGGGTTACCGGTGCCAGTCCCCAGGAGCGGCTGGGAGAGGAGGTTTAGCAGGTGAGCAACACGTGCCAGGGAGGAAGGGGGATGAGAGGAGGAGGGAAGCCTGGGGTGCCAATTAAGGGCCACCAGGGAGCCGGGTTAATTGGAGACACTCCTGTAACCTGACCCGGTGATGGCGGTATGAGGGGCAGGAACACCCGCTGCTCCGTGCTGTGAGGGAGCTCGTCTCTCTAATTTACAGGTGTTCCCGATCCTCTGCTGCCTGCGTGCATGGGCTCCCTGGCTAAAAACACCCGCCTTGGGGTGGGGAAGCTGCCAGGAGACCACAGAGCCCCCTTGTGCCATCCCGCCATCACTCCTGGCAGTGCCAGGCCCGCCCTGGCCTTGCTGCGGCCTGGTCCCCAGCCCCAGGGCTGAGGTGGAGAGGCCTTTGCAGAGGACTTGGTCTTTGGTGCTGCCCCTCAGTGCCCACCCAGCAGCCAGGCAGGGCCAGCATAAAGGCCACGAGGAAGCAAAACGTGGCTTGAATGAACGCTGGTGAAAAGATGTGTGGCTTAGCAGCTGCGCATGCTTCCCCTGCCTGGAGGGAGCTTGGCAGCCTGGGCACGGCTGCTCGCAGGCGTCTTCATGGCTTGGAAGGTCATAGCAATTTGTTGGTGGTGCCTTTTCGGGGTTGAATCACCAGAAACAGAGACTGTCCTGTGATCATGGTGGCCCCATCCTCCCAGAGCACCTGGGAACTGTGGTTTTACAATGGAAAGCTCCTGCCTCCATCCTCCAGCTGCATTTACCTGTACAGGCGAGGACCTGTATGGCTCGCCTCCGACACCAAGGCAGGCACAGCTGACTAGGATTTGGTTCCCAGACCACACCACCTCTGGCTGCTGAATCGTCCTACACATTTTTGATAAGAACTGCATCAATTTGCCCAGCAGGTCTAAACCGACCAATTTTCCTCTTTCCAAAAACAAGCTTACTATACTCTTGAAAGTGTGTGTGTGTGTAAATATATATATATATATATATATGTATATGTATTAAAAAACAAAAGCAAACCCCAAACCACCACCACCAGAGGATTTCATTTTAAAGCTGTAGGTTGATCAAACGCCGTTAATTTGAAGCTATGGTAAACATTACTTTCCTCCTTCATTTGAAGTGGAAATAAGGCACACATTTTTAAACAGAAAGGGTAATTAACCACTGAATCTATTTAAGATAAGCCGTCCTGGTTTCACTCCTTTCCTGTGGAAATTTACAATTGAGATTGCTTTTCTTTCTCAAAGAGGAGTGTGCTTCGGTTCTTGAGCTTCTGGATGTGATGCCAGAATTCCTGGGAGAAGTTTTCCAGGCTGTGCTCTGCAGCGGAGCACTGCCCTGTCCCCGAAATTTGGCAGAAATACTCTGAGCCTTGCTTTCAGACATCAAAGAGGGGGAAGGACCAGTTAAGGAACGTCCAGGAATAGCCCACAGGGAGAACCTGCGGTGGTGTTTGTGCCTTGGGCACAGGCGGACATGGGGTGGGGATGCCCAGAAGGATGTGCTCTCGTTTGGGGTATGGGCAGCCACACGATGCTCAAGCCAAACTGCATTCTGCACTACAGACCGACTGCCTGTCACCCCAAGTCCTCTTCAAAGACTATTACTGAGTGGGAGGAGAGAGCAGGGAAGGAACAGAAAAGGTTAAAGTGGGGTAAATATATGCATTTATTTATTTTAAACAAAACAAAACAACAACAACAAAAAACCCACCCTTGCTAAACAAAGCAGCCGGCCACTGGGAATCCTGTCAGAAGGAGAGACAGGGATTGGAAGTGACAGGAGCCCCGCTCCCAGCGCTGCAGCAAAGCAGGAGGCGTCACAATCTCCAGTCCCCCGCTGGCTGCCAAGAATGGAGCCAGCAGGGAGAGAGGCGGCGGGAGCGCCGCGCTTGTTTGTTTTCTGGCCACCCCAGGAGCCAGGGTCTTAAAACCGCGGTAGCCTTTGTTTTAAAAGGGGCTGTTAAGGAAAATGGAAAGATCCAGGGTTGCTATCGGCGGAGCGTTTTTTAAGAGGAAGGTATTCTGAGGGCAAGGGTGCTTGCGTTGAAATTCGGGTGAGCCGCAAGCATGTCAGCATCCCCAGCCATTGTGTTGCATGGCGGTGCCGCGATATGTCAATTACTCACTCATTATTGAACAGCAGGGTTCTGATTAGCTTATAAAACAAATTTGTGCTTCTCCTACCAGGATCTTGCAAGAGTATCCAGAAAAGCACAAAGTCTTTATAGTTTTCCCCCTCCCACCCTTTTTTAATGGGCAGGCCGGCTGGGGCTCGGTGCGTCAGTCACATCCCCTCCCTGACTTACAGGGCAGACTCATTTGCCATCAGCCACGAATGGAGAGTTTGTTAATTAAAAAGTATGCTGTGGTTTTCGGAGTAAGTGTTGTTTGCTTGTTGTTTTTCTGGTGCCCTGTACCAGAAGTGCGATCCGCGTACACGGGAGGCTCAAAGACACAGGCCTGATACTGTGACGGTGTCCTTCCCAGCGAAAGGAAAACAGGAGAGATTCACAGCTTAACCTTTGTATTTAAGTTATTTTCTGAACAGTTAAAAAAAAAAGAAAAAGGAAAACGAAACAAAACACACTGTTACCATGACCCTAGCTCAAGTGAACATTAGTACATTAACTACACATCACCGTAACATAATCACGAAATTCAAAGCACTCATTACTTAAGAATCCAGATAACAAATATAGCACGGTAACAACCCAAAAACTCTGGAGAAACCATGTTCTTTCTCACCTCTCCCACTCCCGCTCCCATCTCAGTCTGAGCAGGCAGTGATGCAGCACAGGCTGGCCTGGCAGGCTCTCAGGAAGGTACCGACGGTAAATGGCTGGAGAAACCAGCCCTGCTCCTTTTTGCTCAGCTCCAAATTATTTTCTGCCATGCTAAAACTGTGGGTAGGCTGGCTGAGACCTGCAACGCCTCACATGGTAAAGACAAAGCAGCTGAAAGCACATTTATGCTCCCTAAACAGCTCCAGACCCTTACACTGAATTTCCCCCAAATTCTCACAGTTAGCTCCTTGTTAGTCCCAGCAAACAGCCTGGGACAGGCTGGCCAGCCTTCCTCCTGCACGCAGAGCTTAAAACACTGTCTGTAAAGGCAAGACAATTTATTTCGGCTACAGGTATGGAGCTGAAGGTGCCCTGTGATGAAGACTGGTGTTTCAGGCTGATTTTCTGGCCATGGCTGCTCTCGTTTCCTGCTTGGGCAGGAATCAGGATACCATTTAGGGCAATAGGTTATTAATAACGGGACCTATCTAGGAGTCAGTTAAAATATATTAAAGGCTCATATATCTACATACATCAGCATCCCTCTAATTTTCAGAGTATCTGTTTAACATCACTGAGGATTAACTGGTGGTGACAACTCCTGGGGGATATCGGGGACAAACAGGGAAACCCAATGGCTTTTGAGAGCAAGCCCAAAGTCATGGGAAGAATTTTCTGACAAGACAAAGGACGATTTATTCTGGCCCGGTATCAAGGCTCACCACGGGAGAGAAGCTTTGGGAACGTGCCAGGAGTTAGTCTATAGCTCATAAAAAATTAAAAAATTAAAAAAAAAAATAATAAAAAAATAAAGAGGGGGAAGGGAAAAGGAGAGGAAGCCAAATCTGAGCCTCAGCAGGCAACCGCTCCCCTGGGCCCACTGCTGGGGTTGCACAGAAGGCATGCACCCAAGGGACCTGTTGCTTCTGTGAGTGCCGGTATTGGAAGTGGGGACAAAGACCGTGGCCCCTCATGCCAAGCAGAGCAGTAGGGCTTTGCTGGCAGGAGGAAGGAGGGATTTCATATGGAGACCTCCTCTGGGGACAGCCGGGGCTCTTGCTGTTCCCCCTTCCTTCTGGGAAGCTGTTGCTTATTGCTTCTGGGGGGGACAACAGAAGGGCAAGGCTCAGCATGTCAGATGCATCATGCGTGCCACTTGGAGACCCCGGCAATGTTCCTTCTTCGCTTGGCCACTGTAGCTTAGACCAACCCTTCCAGTTCATGCCCCCAGTGCAACCCAAAAGGGGGCATCAGCTGGCCAGTTCAGCAGCTGGAGGCAATACCTGATTACCTCCTGACATTTCTGATGTTCTTATAGAATCCCTTTGTTCTTGTGAGCCTTGTACACAAGCTAAGAAATCTATTTTCAGCATTGTCCCCACTCCCGTAGAGGTCCATCTCCATCCCCACACTTCCTTCCTAGCTTTCAACCACGTGGGTTGTCTCCTTCTCCTCCCACAAGAGCAAGCCTGCAGTAGGAAGGCTGGCGGCACTTCTCGTCAGCTTCCCTAACCAGGAAAAGCTGCTAGTACTGCGCATCAACCACAAATATGCCAGTTTGGGAATCATCAGCCAGGAAAGTCAGATCTAAAATGGTGCTGAAGGAAGGTGCTGTCAGAGCTAGGCAAGGAGCCCAAGCTGGAGATGTGCTTCCCATCAGAGCCGGGACGCCGAAAACCTCAGAGCCAAGCCTGGAGCTCTGCTCAGACTGGGAAAGGAGCACGTGGCAGGGGCAGGAAACACATACCTGGGAGCAGAGAAATGCACATGATACCATGGTACTCTCCAGCTTTTTCAGTGTTGTTCCAAAAAATAAAAAAAAAATAGGAAAAAGAAGAAAGGATCCTTTGGAGCAGGAGGCAGGTAGGTAGAGCATGGTGGTCCAAGTCAGCTTCCAGTTTAGAAACAAGTGTAAAGCATTTCAGCGTTTCTGATGATCATGGACTTCTCGACTGGTCACCTGAATCCTTCCGTTCCAGCAGCGATGTGTCTGTCCCTGAAGGTTGATGAGGAGCAGAGGGAGCTGCTCCCCAGGAGACAGCCGCACAAGTTCTCTCACTGCAAATTCCTTCATGCCGTTCTCTGTTTGCATATTTTAAAGCAAGCTGTATTCCTCTGAGGATGAGAAATATTTGCAGCGAAACTGTGCCCTATTGCCAAAGGAGTCACAAGCAGGAGGTGGTGTGGCCGCAGCGGATTGTCCTGCTCTGATGTCCCACACCTCCAGGACTTTGGATCCCGTAGTTCGAGGTGGAAGGCTAGCGTGAGCTTCCTACTCGTGGGAGAAGTGACGATCTCTACTCAGCAGAGGTATTTCATTTCATTTCAAAGCAATGTGCAAACACTTAGAGCCCACAGACACTTCTAGCCCCTTTTTATCTCCTTTCTGCAAGCACGTTCCAGCTCTTTTCATTATAAACTCTGCGATTGCTTCAACCCAGCTGAGGGATTACCCAGTTGGTTCATGCTGAAACCTCTCTCACATGCACTCTTACACACACACACACACACACACGCACACATGTATCCTAAGGGGGGAATTTGAAAAAGCCACTCTCTTCTGACACTGAGAGATCTACTTACCAGATTGCTCCTCCCTGGGGGTACAATGAACACCACCAAATGTCAGGCTGTGGCAGTTTCAAGTTCAAGTTAATCAGTTAACTTCAGTTTCCTTCTTAGCTATCAGCTAATCTGTACAACTCGGGAGCGGGGTAGGAAGCCTTGCCCTTCTGCAGGTTTGTACCAAGTACCCTCACAGTCCCTTCTGGACGGTGAGACACTGTTCTTATCGTTTGCCAAAACCAGATTTCAGCTGTTGCTCACAAACTGTACCTTGAACAGCTCTATACAGCAGAGTTCAAACTATGGTTAACTACCCTTCGAATACCCAACGGTGCTCAGAAGTTACAGAACAGCAGCACGGAGCAGCAGGGCTATGACAACCATGGACAATCTGCAGTGGTGGTGTCTCTGTTTGGCCAGCCGGTCTTTCGGTTCTCCCAAATTCTTGCAACTAATAAAATAAAATGCATCCTTGCAGGCGGTACCCACAAAGACGCAGTTAAAATATTAGCAAGTCTGCAGCCTTCAGAGGCTGGAGTAACAGATCGGTGTTTTCTACAATCACCTAAATGGAAAGGACAGAGGATGACCAGACAAAGTGAGGAAAGTAACTATTAAATCTGAAGCCAAGGTTTATCCCCTACTGATATGCAACCATGCCGCGGACCACGTCATAACTGAACTTAGAGGAACAGCGTTCAAATAACGTTAAGAACAAGATGCAGAACTTCAACTGAGAGATGTCTGGGATGTGCACTTTGATTCTCCCTGCTCCCCTGCCAGTTTTGCTTTGGGACCGCGTTATGTCTGATATGTATAACTGCCTGAAATCTAAACTGGCCTTCCTAGGCTCAGAAGTAGTGTCAAAATTAGTTGTAGATGAACTTATTATTGTCACTCAGAACATTTAGGACTCTGCAGAGATAAGTCATGCTGTCAACGTTACCTGAACAGAGCAGAGTTAACCTGTTTGACCCTTTTTACAGTAATAGTTCAAACAGGAGTGTCACCACACGCTCTGAGATGCTCTTTTGAACTGATGTAGTCTCTAGGCTCAAAGAAAACCCAGGGAGCTGGGTGCTTAACGCTGCTGCTCATGCGCTACAGGAACTGTGCCAGGTACACCCTACGCACCTGCTTTCCATTCCTCCATACCTCCACTGCTTTCTCATCCATCTTGGCTGTCACCGAAATGATTTAAGCCCTCTGAACTGCCCTTTGGGGACCCTGGGCCCAGCTCCTTGCAAAATTTCATTGGTGGGAAAAGTGCATCCCAAGCAATTAGAAACAATGCAACTGCTTCCATAGCAGTGCAGATGATGAGAATAGCTGAATATAATTTTCCATCTGCCAAGTTCCAAGTTTAGAGGGTGTTACAAAGCCTGTTTGAAACTCCCCTAGCCCGGAGACAAAGTGCCCTGACTTCCCACTGCAGGACTGGAGCAACTCCCTGCTATAACCCAGTGGGGTTATTCAAGACCTACAGTGGGAGATGTGGGCACAGCCCGGAACGGCCAGCGACTGATTTACACAGACTTTCCTGACCCAAACGCAGGCCTGTTGCAACTCCTTGCAGCTCTCCAGAAAGAGCCATGTTCTCCAGACCTCTCTGTCTAGTTCGGAGATAGGCAGAGTTTTTTCTCATGTCCCTACCCTCCAGGGCTATTTTTATCTCCTAAACAATAGCAATTTGCAAAAGCCTCGGCCAGAAAGCAAAGATCCAGCTCAGCTATCAGCGAAGGGACTAATCATCCTGTGTCCCTACACCGCAATGCAGCATGCACATAGGTTAGAGAAGCACACCAAAGGCTCTCCCTCCTAGAGCATTCTAGTAAGGCCAGCCCCAGAACTGCTGTAGAGTTGTCCTGGAACCACTTCTAACTTCACTGTCTTTAAAGTCGGCCATCATCTACCCACCTGCCATCACCAGGAGACTGTACCCTTGGATGGTAGGAAAGGAGCAGAGTCCAGCTCCCCTCCTCGTCCTATTTACAGAACGATTCCTAAGCCATCAGCTGTCTTCAGGGAGAACAGCAGGGGTAAGATTGTCCTTCATGCAAACCACCACTTTGCTAGTGAAGTACTGTCCTCAGACAACGTTTCACTGGGATGGAGGGAACTGGACGTTGGCCCCAGTCCCTCATGCTTGGGACTTTGGCAGAAGAGTGTTTAACTTTTCACTGACTAGCATTCCCCAGCCAAGCAGATGTTAAAGGAGACTACGATACACATCCAGCTTCCAAAGGGTTAGCGGAGCAGGCAGGAGGGGAAAGAGATGGATTTAGCTCATAATAGTCAAATTTCAAGGGTCCTCTCTCCAAAGGAATAGGTCTGTAGTCAGAACAGCCAAAAGCCGCAGGGAAGGGGGTGCCCTGGTCTGGCTGTTATACACGTTTCTCTTGCTCTTCAGAGTCGAATGCTTTTACAAAGGCCTAGCAATGGATATTGATTTCAGTCTGAGAGTAGCAGCCTCCTCCCCACCCACCCTGAAGTGACTCTCCCAGCAGGGTGCACTGTGGTTATGTCTTCTGCTTAAGAGCAAAGCAACACATTCTGGCAACATCTTAAATATATTCACAGGACATCTGTGACTGGGTTTGGAGGGGAACCAAACAGGGTAAAGGGGAGAGGAGTGAACAGGAAGATGGGGACGAGGGAGGAAAGGGATGGGAAGGCTTAAAAATGTTAATTGTTCATGAAAGATAAAAGTCATCTTCTGATATAGCAGCACTTTAGCAGTCAGCCGCGCTGAGTAGACCCTGTCTGAGATCAACCGCATGCCAACTTTGTTCCAGAAACGAGTCTGAGAGCTTCTCTCTTCAGCAAGTATTGGTTACGTGGATAGTTCTTTTGTCCTGGCATTGGCAGATAATTTAAATACTGCAGCTTAAATGAGTCCTGGGAACAAAAAACAGAACAAACCAAACAAACCCCATATGTACTAAGCCTTTTAATGATTTAAAAGAACACCTGATTGACCAGAGTGTTTGAGAAAATCAAAGTAGCTGATGTGACAGCTCTGGAGCATCACTGTATATTTACTCATCAAACAGGATATAGGATGTGCTCCAGGACAGAGCATTTTCATGGAAAAATGTCATTGTGAACATCCCCTTGCAGAAGCCTGTCAGCTCATCTGCCTTTTTTCTAAAGCCACTAACAGCAGTGGTACCCACCAAAGTGGGCAATCATGCCATCCCACTCTGCTGACAGACATCAAATCCACTCTGCAAATGACCCAAACATAAGAACCACAATTTCCTCCCCACGTTGTGCTGGCCAAGACAAAAAGGTAAGTTGACGAGCAGATCAGCCAGGCTCTGACATGAGCAATTTAACAGCCATGCTGTAGTAGAAAGGAGGAGGGCTGGCCCTGTCAGTAAATGATTTTGCATATTGATGCATCTCGGTTTAATTTGCCAGGTCTTGTGCCTCAGTATCTCCCCCCTTAGCCAAACTGTTCTCTTGAATCAGCTTGCTGCAGAGCGAGAAGAATGGTCACCACTTCAGCGGGAGGGAATAAAGCTGACACTTCTTGGCGAAACACTCCTGCCTGGTTACAACTGCCCAGGGTCAGGCCATCTGCATCCCCTTGTTAGGCAGCAGCTGCTCTGCTCGCTCTGCAGAAACCCTTCTTCCTTCTGGACAGCAGTGATAGCTGATTTAATTATTGATGATGATGGACAGAGGAGGAGTTCTTCCAGAAAACTCACAGGCACCACATGCCACAAATCCTAGGATAAAGACCCTGTTCTAAGGTATCAGAATCCTTGCTGTCCTTTCACAGGTCGCTGCAGTTATTGTGCAACCAAGAGGAGAATTACTGATAGACTCAGCTAGGCATTCAAGCAGCATGCTCATATTATGTCCAGTGTCATCTTTGAGCCTCTTTAATTATTATTATTATCATTATCACTATTATTTTTACCTGTGCGAGTGTGAGGTACAGTGTAGTGTTATTTATCTTGAGATGTAAGTGTACGTTCTGGACGGGGAACGAGTGGATTCTGCTTGGGCAGCTGGGTCATTCAGAAAATCCCAGATGAGGATGGTGTCATCGTGTGAGCTGCTAACAATCTGGAACTCGTCAAACTGAAGTCGAAAGACTCTCCCAGAATGCTCCTAAAAGCAAGTGGAAGACACAGCATGTTAACTCACAAACCTGCTGGCACCTAGGATGGAGCAGGAAAGAAAAACTTGGGCTGGGATTCTGGCACTATATTAATTCCTCAGTCAGAAAACTCTATAGGACACATTGTGCCTCCCCATCACGTAGTGTAAACTAAACCATCTTCAGTGAAATGAGTTTGCCATATCATGTTCTTGGCTCACAGGAATTTTATGTTACATTTACTTATCACTCCTTCAGTCCTGGTAACGCACGGTGCAGAACAAACCAAGCTCTCTCCACCACAGGGAGCAGCCTGGTGAGGCTGATGGGAGCAGTCTCTTCCCTGTTTTATGGCAAAATTCTTTCCTGGAATCACAGCACTCCCAGATGCAGGAGGTTACAGGGGGAGAGACAAGAATTTCGCAGACAAGACTTGGCACCATTACTACTGCAGAAGAGGGAAGAGCTTAATACTGGAGGACACTAAGGAGCCTGTTGTAAAGTCCAGTGACACCGTAATAATTCCTCTTAAGCAGTTCTAAAAATATGAACCAGAAAGGGCATTCTTTATAGGCAGTTTGCATTCTGCTCTGAGGCTGAGTGGAAATGGCATGACGATTTGGCAAGAGTTCAGCCTGTAATTAACAGGAGGTAACGGCAAGATCCTGAATATCACAGAGCAAATCCACTATGCTTTCCCTTTTGTGCTGGCTATTTGTTCTTGGTGCTTACTGCTGCAAGAGAGAGCAGGAGCATCCACTTAAGTCGGAAGGGAACAGAAACCATGCAGGTGGGACATGCCCTCTCTCTTCTATTAATACGTATTTCTCTGGAGTGTCTACGTGTTGTAAGAGGCCCGGGGTCTGGAAAAAATGCTTACAAGTGTTTTAATATTGAAAATATTGTTTTTTCAAATATTTAGACAAAAGAGAATTACTAGCTACTAAATGGGAAATCTGTCTTATGGCACAGGACTCTGAAAATACAGCTCAGTTTGGAAAGCACAGAGAGAACACAACAGCTGCTTTAAAGGGTATCTCTGAATCTCTAAGCTAACTGAAAACAAACACATACTCCAAAGTCTGATTCCATTTCTATGACATTTTAAAAAAAACCTCCAGCTATTCAGGCCTTCCTGGTCTTTTAACCACATAACAGTAACCCCAATTTGTCTTAAAACCACCTTCTATCTTCCCACCTATTTCAAAGAGAAATGTGCTTCCAGACTTGACTCTATATTATATCAGCAAAGAAGTTCTTGCTAAAAGTATCACTACAACTGTCAGATCCACTGAGGGACCGTTCTCAAGGACACCTAGAGAGAGGTACTTCTAAAAACTGCTTTGAAAAGGACCTGGACTTTTTAGCTCATGAGGAAAGCTGCACTTATTCTGCGCTTGGAAAGCTTCTGTCAAACTCAGGCGGCCGCTGTTCCAGCTAACGGAAGGGACCTGGCATGCAGCGAGCATTTGTTATCTGTGCACTTTCCTCCTACTGTTTGAAAATTGAACATGAGCAGCAGGAGACTCACGATGTTCATTGTGCAGCCAGGTTTAATTTTGGAGGCCAAGGGAAGAGAGGAAAAAAAAAACATGGGTAAGCGGGTATAAGGACGCCCTGTTGTCATAAACATGAAAAGCCCTAAAAGCACTACAACAGCCTCCTCTGCCCCTCCTCTTCTGGCCCCCTCCATTGCTATCAAACAGGGATTTATGAGGATCCATGTGTTGAGATTCCTACAGTGTTTCCATCCCACCGCTTCTGATTTATAATATAATTAGTTGGGGCACTTTGGCTGTCCACTGCTGGAAAACGCGGAGGAAATCACACCAGTTAAATTAAGTCTACAGGTTACTAGGCACACATTTGTCTCAGGCTGGAGCAAGAACACTACCGATATCAAGCTGAAGTCTTAGACTCTTGGGATAAAAGTGTTCATGGGCATGGAGTTGTTCCATACTTTGCAACTGGATGGCTGAAGACAAAGGGGTTTTCTGGATTTCGGCCAAGAAATTATTTGCCGTTCTACCTGGCCACCAAGAAGGTTTTTCAACATAGTACCTGCAGGCATCCAAGGCTCTCACAGACTCCTACTCTGCAGCTTTCGGTCCAAATATGACTGGAAGAGTTAGTGTGGCTTAATGATCGACCGCCTGTCAGCTGAGTCACAGTAACCCACAGAGCCTGTGCAAGGTGTGAAGTAAAATACCAAAAAAATCTACAAAATCTATTAAAATCTACAGCAACAGTAGCAGTTCAGGTGGTAGATGCCTGTGCAGAAGGTCAGCGAGAGCAGCCCAGCTGATGAGAGGTAACCACACCTTTAGAGGATCAGACACCCTCAGTATGATCTTGGTTTAGAGCACAAACAATGGTCACAGGCCACTGCACGACAAGGTCTAATGTATCCAACATCATCCCAAAATTTCTTTTCTAAAAGAAAATAATAATTCAGTACTTTTTTTTTTTTTCTCAAAGTGAATACCGTACTGGACTGAGATATTCCTTTAACCCCAGGGCAAGTCTATCAGAACAGCAGCAGTACATGTTTTCTGGGGTGAACACGATGGAGGAATGCTTATAGGAACCACCCCATGGCCTTGGATGTGCGGGCATTTTTGTCAAAACCTTCCCACATTATTTCAAGAGCAGTGCAAAGGCACTGTTAAGCATGACTGCGCCCGTTGTTAACACTCACACAATGACATTTTTACCACACTGTCATCAGACCTGCACTAAATATCACTGGAGAGCATTAAAGTAGTAGTCACTGTTTAAGGATGAAGCAATTTCACTGTCTGTTCTAGTCCTTAGCCTTTGTTTCCTTAAACACCCAAAAGACAGTTAAAAGCAATGAAAAGGTTGCTTTTGTTACTATTTTTTCTCCTCCAATTTGAAATGTACTACTTTTCTTTAAGAAATTTCATGTCAACAACTCACAACAACATGTACTGCTACATCATGAGGTACATACAGGCTAAAGTAAAGACTAGTCTCAAAAATGATTTAGTTATTAACTTCAAATCACAGAACAAAACTCTTGAAAAGTGAATGAAACCTCCACGGGTGTTAATTTTTAATCCGTTACAGCCTGCAAGATTAAAAGTAAGGGTTGGACACCCGAAGAAGCCAGACCCATGGAAATGATTCTTAGAACCTGCAGACTGGTGCTAAACTGACTTAAATTTTCATGGTTCAAGACAGCCCTAAGCAAGAACACTTTTCTGCTCCCTCCACCACCCCTACCAAAAGCTCTTACCACAAGGGTTCGCAAGCAGAGGGTCCCTGCTGGAGCACGGGGGTCCAAAGCAGCCACAAGATCCCATACCTTAATTTTCCTAGTAGTGAATAAATAGAAAAACACCATGGCTCTGTCAAAAAGAAAAGATCAAGTGCTCACAGACAAAAAAAAAAGAACTGTTAGCACAGCTTAGCTGATACAGCTGTCCATGGAAAACTACAGAAATACTGCTCTTGAGACATGGTTCTTGCACTTCCCCTTTGTAAAGCTCACAGAGCTTAACGGGAGAAAAGAATATGTTGTCAACAAAGTAAAACATATAAAAGTCAGGTAATAATAACGAAAAGAAACATGTGGGAAGGTTAGTGCAGACACTAGTCCCTAATGGCAAATGGGCCAGAAGACAACCACAGATGGTAAAAATTGTCCTTACCAATGGTTCAGCTAGAAGATGTTACACGTCTAGTCTGCCAGATATTCTTACAAGTTAAATAAATGAACCACACACATGAAATAACACTGACTTATTTAAAAAGCAAGAAAAAAAATCCAACAACAAAAAAAAACAGGTGTACTTTGTGGCATCATCCTGATTTACTGGCCACGAAAAGAACCTCCTGGTGTGATAGACAGAGTCTAATTTTCATAAGGAAGATCCAGCAAAGTGGGATGTGAAACACAGAGAAGGAGGAGGATGGAATGTATTAACGGCACTGACAGCCTCACCCATCGTATGCCCCGCTGACTATCCTCTTGTTATCAAAGCGTATGCATCTCACCAGCTCTTCGTGGCCTTCCAGGACTCGTAAACATGCCCCACACTCGATATCCCATAGCCTGGAAAAGATTAGGAAGTATATCTGATTATTACAAAGAAATATCTAATATCTGATTATGACAAGGAAACGTTTGGTCTTTGCTTTTCGTTAACAGAAACTTGGCATTATTTATATAATTTATGATAAAACAACAAAGAAGAAACAACCTATATTCACTCCTTTTCCTGCAGTGAATCTGATGTGTGTTTTTCAACATGACCCTGGTATGTTACAGTATCACATAGGAAATGATTCAGAGATCCAAATATCTTAAGACCAGTCATGTCTACCACCTACTCCCCTAGTAACACAAGACACACACAGGCTATCTCCCACTTATCTTTTAGGGAGCCTCATAACTTTATTTTACTGAAGTTAGTTTTCCATAAAAGTATCCAGCCTTGATTTGAAGATGTTAAGAGAAGGAGACTCACCAGTCCTTTGGCAGCTTGTTCCAATGGGTAAAATCACCTTCACAGGGCACGTGCCCCTTTCTGTACCCCTATACACCTATTTCTGATTTGAAGGCTGATGTCAGACAAACTAAGACATCAATACGGTGATAAAAGGCACAATAATTAACAAGCCCCTTTTATTTGTCATTTTCTCTCACTGAAGGTGTACCTACTCTGTAATTAAGACACCTTATACATAAGCTAAAATGGGCAGTCTGTGTTTATAATTTTGTAATGTGTTTTCTTCTCCTTATACCAATAATTTCCGTGGCTCACTGCTACCTGTTTCCATTAACCCAATCTTTTTTAAAAACTTCCTGCACCAAAACCAGGACAATTCCAGTAACAGTCTGAGCAATGCCTTATCCTTTCAACTGTAAAAAACTCAGTTTGTGGCTTTGTAAAGGATGTTTAGCATGGAGAATAAATTAAAATACACTAGTTTTTACACTTAGATACTACATTGAAAAATACGGCAGAAATGCTTGAAACAGTTATAAGAAATAAGGCTGTTTGCTTTCCATACTTTTGCCAGCTTTTTGACATGAATCCTAATTATCATGGGTAAAGAAAGAAAGATTTTTTGCCTACAAGAACGGATATTCTTGACACGTATTGTCTACAGGTGTTCCCTCTAAGTGAGATGTGCTCTGTTCACGCCAAACAGCAATCTTTCAGTAGCAGCATCTGACACACAGCTGAAAGAAAGCAGTCACACGTGCTCCTGAACGCTCATTTGGTGAGAGTTCAGGCTGACAGGGACTTCATAGGAGTGAGGTTCATGGTTCACGGGATTTCTCTGGGTGACATAACCCAAAGAAACACAGTAAGGGGTCAGGTGAGTTTTCCTCAAGAGACAGAGAGATAAACTGTCCCCACGCATTTCACTCCTGGGATCCCCCAGGGAATAATCCGGATCCAGTGGACGTGTGCGCAAGGATGGTGGATAATCATTTCATCTGTCCTGCCGCAACAAGCTGCCCTCACTTTGGCCAACCAAGGAATGAACAGACCTTTTTGTTTGCTGTACTGGGAAAGGGTCACTCTGTGCACACATTTGAAGCCACAGAGGAGCAGAAGATGATTCCTTAGGCTATGAAGTTAACCTTTCAGGAATCTGTGAAGATCCCAGTACTTCTGACACTAGCACCAGCACACCAGACAAGGTCAGAGCAAGCAAATCCATGGCAAAGGTCAGCCAAAGGCACTCTGGCTGGTCAGAAAGCATTAAGTCTCCCAGGAACTGCAAAATGGATGGACAATGCCAGAAATGAACTGGCGCAGAAAGGTTTAAAGAGCAATCTTGTGCCAGGAACTTTTATGCCATGTGTTTCCATTCCTTGCCATCAATCCCGAGATTGCCAGCAGCTCTGGGAAGCTGCATCACACTAATTCAGGCCTGTATTATCAGGTCCCGGTTTGATTTTTTACCTGAATTTGACTGTGATTAGAAAAGATGATCACAGCCCTTAGCCACGTGGGGAAGGGGCCTTCACATACATCTAGAATTGGTACCAAGGGCACCTCCCAGATTTGATAACCTCCTCAAACGTTTACTTCTTTAAATAGTCAAATGACCGAACTGTAAGAAAACTACTTTTTGGCTTGAGAACTGTGAGAAACAAAGTTGCATTGTTGCAGTAGAAAGTGTTTTTGCAATCCAATGTGTTTTTGGAAAACTTCAAATTCCCTGTCAGGAGGCCACCCCAACTAAAGGCCAACACAAAACATCTGTTATTTTACAATGGATTAAAATCAAACATACAAAACATCAAGCCACCCACAGAGAGGCCTTAGTAACCTGCCTTTTCTTAATCACCCTTCCACTGACATGTGCCTTCTGCTAATGGCTGAGAGAAAACTATGTGAACAGGTAAGCCTTGCACCTTGCCCACACAGTTGCCAGACTGGACTTCCATTAGGATTCACTGCCAACATTCCTGGAATTCTAGCACAGTTTATCTGTCAGCTAGGGATTTTGTCCAATGTAAGCATAAAAGTAATCATACTCCTCTGTAGTGTTATCATGACATTGACATTTATTTTTGTTAGTATTACAAGTCATATTTTAGATCCTTCCCTAACTGGTGTAGCATTTAACTATTTCTTACTCTAATTCTGAGACCAAGTTTCACAGTATGGTTGCAGTGTTATTTTTTCTATTTGAAGTGCAGGAGTTCCTACTACATACATGGTGCTGTTCTTACACAAAGCCTATCAATACTGATTCCCCTGATTAACAGACAGAAGTCCCAGCTCTATGAGCAGTCCCAGAGAGTCATGCTCTCAAACAGCCACATATTAAAATATGGTACAACAATCTGGTAATAACAACCAAAGAACCACCATTTTCCAGAATGCAAAGCAGGGTGAGGCAGCATACTGCAAGCAAACTCCACAGGCAAACTTCAGCATGAATCATACTCACTGAGGAGAAATAATTTCTGACACGGAAAGTGAAAGCTTTCTGCTTAGTCTTGTCCAGCTTTAAAATTTTATCAGAAGGCACACAGTTCTTTAAAGCCATGGTGAAGACAGAAGGCAGACTTCCCTTCCTTCTGTTTGCATGACAGAGCCATACACCTACATGACTTACACTACTATTCAAGCTTGCTCAGTACACCCAGAGATTAGTGGGACATCCCTCTGCCAGCAGCTGCAGGATGTAGGGAGAAATCCTGGCTCACAATACCAGAAGGAGTTAAATCTCGGATTGCAACAAAGGCAGCTGGAGAAGTGCAAAAGGCAGCAAACTGAACTTCATGCTCTAAACCAGCTGTTCCAAACTTAACCCAGTGCCAAGTACCACAAGAAGAGTTTGGCCAGAGCCCAGGAGGATTTCTGCAGAGGATTAAATGCCTCTTACAGCAAATCTGACCCCTTTAACTAGACACATAGCCCAATTAAAATATCACAAGAGGACATCACAGAAAGTGGTACTTGCCAGCTCTTTCATACACCAGAATTGTCAGAGCAATGCAACTTGTTGATTAGTATGGGACTCTGGAGATATAGAGGATGAAAGACAACACAGTAAACCAGACTTCTAATATCTCTTTTCAGTAGTTCCCAATGTTCTATACCAAAGGAAGCATATTTCAAGGAAGACAAGGGTACAGAGCACTTCGGTTGCCTAACCTCCGCACATCCCAGGGAATCAGAGAACGTGCTTGCAAAGGAATCTGCAGTGGGGACCGTG
This sequence comes from Cygnus olor, assembly GCF_009769625.2. Taxonomy (NCBI): domain Eukaryota; kingdom Metazoa; phylum Chordata; class Aves; order Anseriformes; family Anatidae; genus Cygnus; species Cygnus olor. The sequence goes on from NC_049175.1 coordinate 24,027,529, forward strand.
TCTCTCACCTGATAGTATTGTCTGAAGAGCCGCTCACTACCAGCCTGTCTCTGTACTGCAGACATGCAATGCCTCGTTTGTGGCCATTTAAGGTGCGCACAAATTCGCAGGTACTAGTGTTCCATACCTGTGACAGGAAGGGGGGAACCACACAGGCAAAATTATTGAGAGACTAACAAAAGCTGGTATCTGTATGACATACAGGTGCATTGAGGATGTTCTTAATTGGAGACATGACCATTAAGACTGGGAAAATTACCCCTCCAATGACTTGTGACTATAGCCTGCAACTGTTAGCAGCTTGGGTCACTGTACACAGGTTTTTGCCATACTGTATTAGAATTAGCTTCCAAAATCAGACTTCAGCACTTGCAGGCTATGATTTAGTCTAGAGAGGAACACAGTTTTAATGCTGCAGATTGGGATCACGGCAGTAAGACTAAAGCGACTCCTATGCACTCACCTTTGCTTTGGCCCCCATGCTGCCCTCTCTGACAACTCTTTGTGTGACCAATGCTGAAACAGATTATGGAACCAGTCAAGTTGAAAAAGCACACAGGAAAATAGTCCTTTTTCAACTACATCCGCACTTGGATCTGATTTGCCATACAGCTCTGTAAACAAGTTCTGTAAGCTCAACAGAAGAGGGACTAGTGGAAGTGAGCAGCAGGAAGAATACTGCTACTAAAGGAAAATCTGTGCAATAACAGCTAAAGACCATCTTCCCTGTCTGGTCACTGTTCTTGCTTGTTAAATACCCAGTGCTGCAAATAAAAAGCCTCTGAAATACCTCACCTTGATAGTTCTGTCACCTGATGCTGATACGATGTATTTGTCATCGAAGTCCACTACGTTGACAGCAGCTCGGTGCCCTACTAGCACTCTCCTCAGGGTGATGTCCGTTGGCGAGGCCATGTCCCACACAGCAATGGATCGGTCTTTGGAACATGTCACCATCATGCCGTTATTGAAGCGGAGGTGCAATACTGCTTCACAGTGGTGAATCAGTGTATTCAGCATCTCGCCCGCATTCACGTCCCACACCCTGCAGTTTCAAATTTCAAACCAGAGAGGAGAGAGTTAAAAAACTGCACAGTAGATTTTCTGCAGAGAGAGAGAAAGGGATGGGGAGAGGTAATTAACTCACTAGCAATATTAGAGAAGCAAACAGCACAAGTTACAGCTAAATCTATTAAATATTTCATTAAAAGATATATAAACCTGTTGATTTTGCATATGTTGAGACAGTCCAGCAGCCAAAAACCCTGCAATGCAGTTAACACCATAAAAACAACCCAGCCAGAAAAAAAAAGCATTCTTTAATTAAGAGAATTTAGTGCTGAGGAAAAGTATGAGATTGACAGCCCTAGGGACTGATGTTTCCTGGTAACGTCAGCCTACCACACTCCATTTCCAGTCACTGAGTACTTAAACACAACCTGTGAAGAAGGAAGTTCAGAGACAGGTTTAATTTTTTACTTCTCTCACAGGACTATCAACTCAAAGGATAATTTATGCAGAAGCAGAAGATAAGATTATGCTTTTCAAACAAATATAAGTAATTGCCACAAGTTGCACAACAGATTGCATGTACTCTGCAATGTACCTGGTACACAACTACATTCTAGGAATGTGCTGAACACCCAAATTAAGACAGAGCATTTATGTTGATTTAACATTATTGGAACCAACTGCTTCAGCTGAAAGATACTTTAAGATGAAAGTCAGACAAAGGCTTCCTACAGAACTTCTAGGACTTGAAATGGAGATTTTAAGCCTTAAAAACTGTTCCTTTTGGGCTGTTCTGTTTGCAAACCTCTTTTGCCCTCTATAATGAGATTTCTTTTGGCACTAGCACACCTGTATCCCAGATATACTATGTGAGAGCAGAAAATGGCTGCATCAACAGGCTTATCAGACACTGCAGAAGCTGAAACTTTCCTCTGCCAATACACTGAGAAAAAGCAAGATGTGAGAAAGACTTCTAATGTCTTATTTTCTATTGCATGGAAGCTGAAGCGCATCAACTTCTGCATTATAAATGAGAAAGAAAAGTACACTTCCAATTACAAAATGCAAAGTTAAAAAGATCACAAACTAAAGACCTGAGCCATTAGCATACAAGCAGTTTGCAGACAGAGTTGCCAAACTGAACAGGAGCTGGAGACCTACTGACTTCTCTGGACAAGTGCATCCCTGAGATCTCGGAAGCATTAAGAGTCCATCTGTACTGCCTATTGGATGAAGCCCCTCTTCCTGAGGAGACCCAAGGATAAAAGTGATGCATCCTATGTGCCTCTGGGGTCTGCACAAACATTTATAGATACAGTGGGAAACAAAGTACTTCTGGGCAAGTAGCCAGTCTGCAATTTGGCCTGCCTGGCCTGAGATGTAAAGTGATAGTGCTTGTTACAGAAATAAGTATCTCCTTTTGCAACCTGTGTTTAGCATAGTGCAGCTCCCACACTGAAAGTCTGAATTCCTGCTAATGGTAGGATCCCAAAATCCAGCAGCACCACAAGACTGCATACATCACATGTAAGGAACTAAATTTAATGGTCACTAGCTTAACAGCAGTAGTTTACATGCAAGCCTGGTGATAACCATGAGCAGCCTGCAACCATAGGAACACATGGTAGTAGCTTCAGAAAGGGCCACTGGCACAACTTTTTGTCATCTGTAACTTCACTGCATGGGCATCGTGGGTACTCTGACAAAAAGAGGAATATGTAACAGCATGGAGAAGACAGACATCTCCTTCATGTCCAAGTTCATATTGCAACTCACTAATTCAAATGTGCCTGTATTTACACTGCAGGTTTTAAACTCTCTGGGAACCTGTAATATGTCTAGTGGACTGTACATCTGCATAGTGAAAATGTGCACCACATGTGCTGACTTGAGGTGTTCTGCCTTTTAATGGAGACTGGAGGGAAAACAAGGTTAGAAAGACTGAGTGGGAAAAATCATCATGCTGAAATTTAATTAAAACTCACAGGAGATCTAGTCACACTTCATTTGTTAAAATTAAGGGACAACGAATGACTGAACTTTCAAACTTGCTTTGAGAACTTCAACCAACTTTTAAAAAGTTATTCTCATGGAGAATTTAAGAACATTCTCAGGAAGTGCCCGAACATGCAAAACCTTGGTGAAATGTCAAATGGTCTTCCTAAATCATCTTAACATTGACTGACCTTTGCTTAGGTTCTCATTTCTCCTTGACAGCCACTTGCATGGACATCTGATAAACAAGGACAGTACACTCCTAAACAAATGTGCTGAACTACTTCATGGAACTAATTGAACAGCACATGTTTAAGAAAAGATAATTTCAGCAGTTTGCAAGGCTGAGCTCTTTGAGGCAAATGGAAAGCTCCAAATCACAAGCACACACCTGACAGTTGAGTCCGAAGATCCAGTGATGATCACCCGCTCATCGTACTGGAGGCACAGGACAGAACCCGTGTGTCCGGTGAGAATTCGCTTGCATTCCAATGTATTCTTATCCCAGATCTAGGAGAGCAAACATTAGAAAACAGACAGCTAAGTAAGCTTTTCATCATACCTCAAGCACTTCCTGCTTTGACTGGTCTGTTTCTTCTACAACACAGACATCCATATTGCAGAGAGAACACCTTTAGTGGCATGGGCTGATTTTTGTAGTCACGTACGGGCTGTTTGGTACAGCACATTAACATCTTTGATATTACTGGGTTTACTATGAACACTGGTCTTACCTTCTTGTCAAGGTACAGGACACAGTAGTTACATCGTCTGTAATTACTAATGGTCAAAAACTCTGCCAGCAAATTCAGTTCAAGAAGAAAAGAGGGTCTCTAGGCTAATGTAAGAGGCATACAAGCTGCTCAGGTATGAGGTGGGTGAAGGAGAAGGCTAAGTTACTAAAAACAGATTGGTGAAGTGCCATTGGCATGCCATTCTGGAGAGTTCTCACCTTGATAGTATTGTCTCGTAGGCCACTTACTATCTTCTGATCATCATACTGTAAACAATAAACCCCTTTGCTCGTCTCACTTCGGCAGTGGATTCTCTGTAAACTGTGCCTTCCACACCGCCAGTTTGACTCTATTGTCTTGAGGAGAGACAGGAGACAAAAGAGAAGTAAATATAGAACACAGGACTCTCTCTTCTTTATTTTTGTTTGAGAAGACATCAGATATTTTTATTTACATTTATTCCTGCAATCAAGCCCATATAACGACTTAACAGTTTTCCAGAAGAAGCAACATGTGATAAAACCAATTAAACAGGCAAAGAGGCCTGGAATACATATCATGGCTAAACTCATCTGTGCTGTATGGAATGATGAGGGAGAAGTGACCTAAACTAATTTTCTGTCTCCAACTTTTAACTCTGTAATTTAACAACTAAACAATTGCAGACAAAGTCTCGGCTGAGCTCTAGCTAAGGGCTTGTGCAAACCTGCTACAATAGTACCTGAGCACCTCTTTTGCCACTAGGAAACTGTCAGAACATGGCATTTGGCATTTACCCACCACTAAATACAAGGCAACAATGCCCGGTTGCTTCCTGTTTCCCTGGGTCTTAGGATTGCACTTTCTCCGTGGCTCAGTTCTTGATATTTCCCCATATCACCTTATGAGATCTCATCTGAGCTGGATGGAGCACAGTATTGTTAACAGAGAAAGACAAGATGGTACCGTGTTGCCCTGACATCTGATGTGCAAGCCATACAGACTCCACCTGTAAACAGCTCACTGAACAATACAAATCACCCTCTGTTTAAGGGAGTGATGAAGGCCTGGGAATTTATAAGTAGCCCAGATCTTCAACCCCCGGACAAACATAGACACATCATATTTAATTAAATACTTATTTCATCAGCATGAAATATTCCTAGAATTTGAGCACTGTGAGAAAATCAGGGAGGCTGTAAAAAATACAAAACAAAACAAAAAAAAACCACACCACACCTGGAAGCTATTCCTTACCTCTATGTCCTGTATAATTTTGGGGTAAAGTGCTCTGTAGAAGGAGTTGGGTGGAGCAGAGCCATCAGGGGGTTTATTTTTAAATAGGTATTGTCCCCTGGAAGACAAAGAACACTCCCATGGAACAGAAAGCATGTTTCAGCATTTTGGAGGAAGGTCTTCCTGGCATTTTACACATGGGTAACCACTGTTGAAAAGCACACAAACGTTCATATTCGAACTTCATTTACTCAGCAAGACAGGGTGGTTCCTTGATTGTTTGCCCTGCAACATGTTTGTGTTGCATTTAGACACTGAAAAGTTCATGGAAAAGCAGTTCCTACTCACTCAGGGAAGGAAAATGTGCTATCTGTTTTGGACATGAGTCCCTTCAACTCAATAGGAGGTGAGAATGGCTCATACCCACTATACACACAGCCACATCAGAGGTCACCTTTAAAACAAAGCATACAAAGAAAATGAAGAGAAGCCAAGGAACCCTCAAATTCACGATGCACTCAAGGCCGGCTTTGATCTGCAGTAGCAGGAACAGCATCAGTTTTGGTACATGGACATTTTACTGCTACTGCTGCGTTTTGGTAAGCAACACTTCATCTGTGGTGCCTTCCTCATTTCAACACTGATTTGGAATACTCATATCCCAAGCTAGATTTTTGCTACAAAAAAAATCCATAAACGGCAATCACTACCTGCTGTGTAAAAAACTTTAATTCCTCATCCTGAAGTTAAGAAGCCACCAAACACGGTGTGGAAGCTAGTAAACCCCACCATGGGCGTACTAACTGCTGTTCTGCCTGGCAACATGCCTCACAAAATGGAGAGAGGCACAAATGCCTCCGAGTGTAATCCTGGCATCAGAGGCACCGAGTTTACACTGGGCCAGCTCTCCGCTTCTCCCTCTCTTGCTCCATTATGGCATAATTAATTGCTCAATACTTCCTTGTGCATTTCTTTCTTGTCCTTTCCATACGGTATACCTTGAAACTCATTTGAGAGGCTGTACTTTAGCTGCCCTGCTAGACTTTGGGCAAAATCTGTACTAGGGAAATCACAACAGTGAACAGAAACTCTTAGGTTGTAAGTGGGTAGGTACACTATAGGACTGAGAGAACAAAACAACAAATGCTAAATAAAAGAATTTTTGACAATTCTTTAAATAAACTACCTTCAATTTGAGAGAAAGCTGCTTTCTACTTTGGACACGGGAACCATCAGCAGCCCATCATTCGGGGACAAATATATGTGAGGAAGGGACACTTAGATGCAGGCAAACCACCAACAAGATGGATCCTTACATGACCCAGTCAGGAAATTCATGCAAGAAAATTAAAATTATTGGCCCTGGGAGACCAAAAATGCTTTGGAGATGTGCATAATAACTTACAGCACACCCTGGAAGGCTTGGCGCAGCTCTAGGACAATTTGTATATAAGCCTATTTGCCTGAAAACCTGTCAATTGTTTCCAACTTTACTATTACAAGGTCTTGGTGTTACCTACAAGCTATGTCTTGTTGCATGTAGAGCCAGTTGTTTAGAGGTCAGCTAAGGCACTGTTTAGAATTTCCATGGCATCCCAGTGACCGCTGCGCTAAGGCTCTGTGACAAAACGAACTATTGTTGGCAGTTTTTGATGACCAGCCAACTCAATCAAGCATTCAGATGGGCTTAATAGTACCCAGATTTTGGGCTTCTGTTTAATTTTTCTCTAAATCTGTGTAACCCTTACTGCTCCCTGATGAGATGTCAGCGAGGTGCTGCAGAACTGGGTGTTTCTGTTGTAAACCAGAAGCTGCAAATGCTGAAATTATTAAGCCCACATGCAAAGTGAGGAGGTCTAAGCAAGTAACACCGGTCCTCTACCACCCTGCCATGCCTCAGCTGTATCTTCTAGAGCTAATCAGAGGGCAGTCTGAAAGATGTGGCACAACTTGCTCTAGAGGAGTCAGAAAAACCTGAGAAAGAGGTCCAGTAACATGGTGAGACTGTCCTTTTTGAGATAAGAAGAAGGATTTTTGCAACCCCTTTTTTGTTTTTAATGTCAGTCTCTATGGCTAGTAATGGGTATTAATATTATTTCTGCAATATGGAGGGAACAACTTGAGAACTATCAGCTATTATCTCCAAGATGTGGAGAATGAATAAAGTTCCAGAGAACAAGAAAAAGACAATTGTAGCTCTTATGTTTTAAAAGGGGGGATAAGGCAGACCCAAGGAAATGGTGGACAGTCCAGCTCAACATCACAGACTGCTGATACTACAGCACACAGTCAATTAGATGAATTCCTAGAAGATGACAAGCTGACAGACAACAGCCAAATTGATCAGTCCAGAACAAATCATGTCAACTAGATTTAGTTTCTTCTCACAGGCCATTCTCTTACGTTAGCTAGAGAAATATGATCTCGGTGGAAGTGCTCAAGGGTGGACACACAAATGGCTGGCATGCACAGTTTACAAATGGTGCACTCAAAAAATAAAGGAAGGCAACTGGGATCTTGGCATAGAGTCTGTCCTAGATCTGTCATTATTAAACATTTTCAATAATGACAAGGAATGGAACAGGGAATATGTTTACTACATGGCCAATGACAGTAAAGTTGGGAGAAGCCACAGGCACTTTGGAGGACAAGCTGAAACTCATAATGTTCCTGACAAAACAGAGAAATACTAAGCAGTAAATGGAATCTAACTCAATAAGGACAAGTGCCAGGTTCACCACTTAGTAATATCAAAAGCATGCAAGATGAGGAATAATAGCTGAGCAGAACTTCCACAGAAGAGGTAATTAAATGTTATATAACGGTATTCTATCACTTTAAAAAAGCGCATGTGCTACTGGAAAGCATAAAATGCAGTGTTCTCCATAAGGCAAGGAAAGCAGTCCTTCTCACACCACTAGACACTGGTGATGCCTGAGCAGAAGGAAGACACCCAGCTTGGGTGCAGCTCCATCCTCCAAAAAAGGAGCAGAGTGACTGCAGGGAGTCTCAACAGAGACAACCAAGAATGACAAGAGGACGAGAAAAGACAGGATGAGGGTTGGTTAGTGCATCCTATATATAGGAAGCAACAATCTCCCAACCATATAAAAGAATGAGTAAAATGAGAAACAAAAATGAGAAATTGTCCTCTGTGTCTGTGTAGGCTAAATATCATCTGCTGAACTGTAGCTAGGAAGACTGTGCCTAGATTTTAGGAAAATCTAGATATTAGGAAAACAGTGACGTTACTGAAACAGTGGCATTGCTTGCCCATGCAAGGCACAGGGGATCTCCATCAGAGGTTTTTAAGAACATGTTAGATGAACATCTCTGGAATGACTTAAAGAAAGCTCGTTCTGCCTTTGGGACACAGGAGGGACTAAATAGCCTCCCAAGGTCCTCTTCTGACTTACTCTGACCTCAACAACACAGAGCAAAAATAGTAGTCCTGAAGAGAGCAAGACGCTAAAAGGGATGCAAAAGTTAACACTGTCTTGGTTGTGTTTATTTTACTCTCCTTACAAACATTACACTAGTGGAAGCTGATCAACATTGTGTTTATTTTTAAAAGACATTTCACAATCCTGATTTACTTGCCTTTACTCCCAGAGACAAACAGTAGAACAAAACTAAGCACGAAACGGGAGTCTTTGTTTGCAACTCTGTATCTTTTTCTTTTTAATGGCAACCAAAATGCCTGAGCTGTCACTTTTATCTTGTTTATGAAATATTCATACCCAGCTTCCTTTCTGCCAACATCCTAGGGACACCCTTGGAAAAGAAAATTATGTATTAAAGGACGTACCCCTGAGAGGGAAAGTTCTAATGAAATGTTAACAGAGCAGCTTCAAACTTGAGTGAGACCCACATTGTAGTAAGGCTATTCCAGCTGATTATTAACTAATCTATCTGCATTTCTAAAGTCCCCTATTCTCCGTGGTACCTACCCTCAGCTTCCAGTTTGAAAATTAAACAGATATCTAATAGTGAAAATCTGCTGAGGAAAACAAACAGACCTATCAGGAAAGAACTAATTCATAGCACATGCTGCCCCACTGCCACCCCTAAAAAAGCTCTTCTGCTCTGAACTGCTGACTAGTTTAGTGTTCCCCGGGGCGTACACAGCTTCTTAATTTGAACCGAATGACAGCTGGGCGTAAAAATCGCAGTCTGTGTATCTCACTCGTCACAGTGGGATAAGAGCATCATCAGATGAGGAAAGTGAGGAACAAGCCCCCACATTGCCTGCACAGCCAAATGATGCCCCGACTCCCCAACCCCTGAATTTTGGTTTAGGTTTGTGGGGTTTGGGACCAACATGTTGTTTCAGGGTGCTACGTACGCCTCTTCAAACATGGTTTGAAACACATGGCACCTACTGTCTTAAATGGGGGCAAAAGAGGTGAAGATGCAGTTCCCTCACCATCCTCTCCTCTCCGACAACCCCCTCCAGAGCGAGTCTGTCCTGACCATCCTCTCGATCAGCTTCTTCCACAGCATGCCGTCCGACGTCACGCGGTACCACTCCTTGCACACCAGCTCAGCGGCGCACAGCGATTTGGCATCCAGGTAGGACAGGATGTTCTCAGCAATATGATCCAATCCCCGAGCTAGGAAAAAAAAAAAAAAAAAGAAATAAAAGAAGAAAAAAAAAGCATTATTTGTTTGGAAGATGTGCAGTTTAAAACAACTCCCCTTACTATTACAAAGATGCCCTCTCTTCCCCATCCCCTTCCAGCTACTCTTCTGCATGCAGAGCTGGACCAAATGCACAGAAGAGCCTTTGTGGCTAAGTTCAGGAGTGAACAGTGTTCTCCAACTTCCTTTGGATATAACACAACAAGTCATTAAAAATAATAAAGAATCCAAGAAGTCATTCCAATCTATTTCGATGGGTTTTAGCACTAGGGGGATATTCTATGGATGGCATTTCCAACTCAGCGACGCAGCCCCCAAAATCTCTCTATATTAGGACCATTTCTCATCTCACTGCTACAGCTGTTCGCATGTTCCAACGGCTCAAAAGCTGTTTTTGCTAAAGCAGTAGCTTTTAAACGTAATGAAGAAAAAAATATATATTCCCAATGTGTGCCCTGAAGGGTAGTGGTACCTTTAGACATGGGGGAGGGAAAGATATGCAGATGTACAGAGAAGGGGAGAGGGAAGAAGAGGCTGGCTGAGGAGAAAGTGAAGCAGGTTTGCTAGCTTCATTCATTTCAGTGGGTGGAGGGAAAACATGCACCAAAATTATATAATTTGCAAATATTTTCCAGTGCGAATACCAGGACTGGCTTTGTTTCAACATGGCTGGAGTAAAATGTAGAGCAGATGAGTAAAAAGCCAGTGACCAGTAACAATTTCAGGGCATGGCTCTGTAGCCTGGGTTGCACCTAGGAGACATCGCTCCACTGGGGGCAGCAAGGGGATGCTCTGCTTTGTAACCAGAGGGACGGGCCCAGCAAAAACGTGCCCTCACACATTCAGATGTGATCACCAGCAAGACATCATAAAAATAAGACGCCTTTTAAATGAGATGTTGCGTAAATACAACTTGTCTTTGAGGTTGCTAAATTCCTGAGTGAGACAGTGTCAAGACGTCATCCCACTTCACGGGTCACATTTCGGAGGCTTTGTCAAAGTTGTGGTTGAGACCCCACTACCCCTCAGGCATCATGTCCAGACCAACCCAAAAGGAAGCACGACAGATGGGTATTACATGCGTCTTCCTTCCAGTTCACACCCGGGACATCGTTAAATACGGCCTTTCTTGCTTTTAAAACAACAGCCTCAAAGATCAGGCCCTGCTTGTCAGTGACAAAGAAAAAGCAGCAAATGCAGTTGTACAGTCACATTTCCACACGTCAGCAGCCCAAACTGGGGGCAATCAGCTGATTCTTATTAGACTTCATAAGAAACAAAAGGCCCAACCTTTGCTTGGTTTCGTCAACTGAAAGATCTCAAAATTATCTCCTGGCACATGATAACAAGGAAACTCAGCATGTCTCCTCACTCCTTTCAAACATCCTGAGTTTATAAACACACTCGGTGAGACTTTCTGCCCAGCCTTTTCTGCTTCCATTCACAGAGCAGAAAAAGCACAGGAATGATTCCACGCACAGCCAGAGAGAGCAGAAAGAAGCCTGACATTTCTTATCTTTATAGGTGCAAAATTAGATGTCAACCTGCAAAATAAAAGCATCAGCAGCCTTTATTATGTATTTAATCTGAAAAGATATATACAGCCATTACATGAAACACTCTCTTAAAAAAGAAGTGTTTGTAAATTTAGATTGACACTACAGCAACTCGTGGAAAGAGAGAGAGATTTTGGTGAACCTGAGGTGGAATTTGCAGGAATTCCACAATTTGGTAGGGCAGATGTGAACAATTGTGCTCCCCTCCTTCCCCACCTTGACACCTGCAGTCCTGAGCTCCCTCCTGGGTGGAAACAGCATATTTGCTTTCCCAATCTGTGTTGCTTCCAGTGGGGAAACAGACAGCCACCCACCAGGACATTAAAAATGCCAGCCCATGTAGCATCCACACTGGCCTTTTTACATAAGCAGCACAACAGCAAGAAATTATTTTATATGGGGAACAGATCAGCGGCTTTAGGAAGCAAGGCTACACTGCATGAAGTGGGGACAGTATTCCACACCCACAATTCTGTCTCTGACCCACCTGCCCCTTCTGGATATTCAGGAGCTTTACTTTAAGCCTAGCTGTATTGAGATATCGTAACTACTTTAAGTTTCCATCACTGTAAGTGATGCTTTTGATCCTAGACAGATTCTTTGCCAACAAGAAATACTGATGTTTTGGCCTCCCCTTCCCACATTTATGATAAGTGGAAGGGCAGAGCTATCTTGGCCTGGCAGCAAACAGAAATAATTTTATTATTATATGAGCCATATATCTACTGGAGCACTGCTTCCTTAAAAAAATCTCCTTGCACAAAAGCTTTTGCTAAACTAATGTGAAACACGATTAGGCCTTCAGTCCTCCAAACCAACTGTTAAAAGAATGTTCCAGTTATTTCACACATGAAACCCTTATAAAATGACTTTGCCCATAAAAAATGTTAAACAGCTTGGAAATGCTAAGCAAAGGCCTTGTATTTTTTTTAGAAACGGAACAAAGTTTGTTAAGTACGCAGTTAAGCTGTATTTTTCAAACAACCTTAATTCTGTCCTAAGCACTGGGAAAACATTCTGAGCCAATTTTCCTCTATAGTAGTGAAGTCTGCTCATGATCTAAAACTACCTCTGGTCATTCTGTGGGACAGCACTAGGAGGACAGAGATAAGATGCCTCATGATTCTGGACTATCTTTATTGTTTTATTTACTTGAGGGGAGAGCAGGAAAGAGAATGAAGGTGTAAAAAAGAAACCAGAGTACTGAACACTTGCACATTTCAGAAAGCTACAAAATACTTAAAGAGTTCAGGTTTTTTTATTGACTTAATTCAAAATTTTAGGTTCACCATTCCTTCCTCAGCAGTTTCTGAACTTTCCCTTTTCCCACCACCCTTACTGGAAACCTGCCTATACCAAGGACGTTCTGCACCTCCCAGACTGCAGTCTGAGCCAGTACAGTTCTTTGTCATTCATTTTCTCCCTTAGAGAGAAATATATATGTTCACTATATTCACTAGGACATTAGCACTTTGAAAATATGCAAATTGACACTTGTGCTTTCTTCGAGCACACAGTTCCCACAATTGTTCATATATTCAGATATTAGCTGCCTAATTCTTATCTATTCTGCACTTGGATATACCAAAATTCAAAGCTAGAGCTGCCTCCTGAGTAAGTGTGAAAAGACCACCAACAAATACGGTATGGCTGGGAAATTTTGGATGCCTGTGAAAATATTTCTAGTATTTGCCCAAAAAGTTCACAAAAAAGGTTGTAGCACGAAATTAAACAAGTGAAAATTAGATGTATTGGCTTGCTCTGGTGGAGTTTTGTGGAGGAAGACCTGGAAAAATCGTGTAGCTAACTGTATGCATACTTCCACTTTAAAACTGGGGAAACCAATGCGCTTTCAAAGCACTCTCTGTTTTCCTGAAACAGAACAGCTCCACAAGTGATAATGCTGCTCTAAGTACATGCGATTATTGCCACTGGACTACTAGAAACTAACATAAAGAAGGTACTTAGCATAACTAAGATATTTTTTTTTAATGCTACAACAACCATTAGATTACTGGCCACAATGAGCTTAAAAATCCGGAGTCTGCATACTTAACGTCATAGCAAAACTCCTGCACTGCCTTTACGTTTGTACAATTCACAGTTAAACATGTTTTTTCCATCTTTTTTTCCATCTTATTTTAATTTCAGGCTGAGAAATCCCTTCTGAAGAATGATCAAATGACTGGAAACTCCTCTCTTCACATAGCTATGTAGTTTTAATTTAAGTTTTTTTGGTTATTAATGTATCGTTGTGGGCATTATGAGCACAACTACCTGTCCTGTGGCTTGTGATGACTCTCCTTAAGATACACATAAGAACTATTCCTAGCCAAATCATGTTGGTATTAGATCTATTAGATCATGCCTTGAGAGATGGTAGGAATACAAAACAAAATGTTCCTATATTTTGCATCGGTATGGAACTTTTCATTCAAAAGTTATCATCTATTTTGCAAGCTGACCCTTGAAGAGACCTCTTCAGTAGGGCTGGCCAAAGTCACAGGAAGCCAAGTGGAACAGTTTTCTGGAAGACAAGATGGAGGAACAAGCTTCCTCTGCCTGCAGAAATACCTGGCAGTGCGGTGATGAAGTCCCTCTGTAACATGGGTTTGAGGTATGAGTTTATATGTCCGTGCTGGTAGTGACACATCTGGGAGATGAGGTGCTCCACGAACTCCACCTGGTCAGACTCGGACCACTGTTCAAAATACTTGACGCAGAGCTCCTTCTCCTTCTCATAGCTTGCAGACAGTTTTCTTTGCTTGGGCACAATCATACTGGAAGTGCCATTGGCAAGTTTTGTCTGTGAAAGGAAAGAAAAACCCAAATAATTAATAAGAAAAGAAGCTCAGGTGGTTTTATGTTTTTTTTTGAAGATAACAGAAGGAAAAAACACTCTGATACATAAAGTTGGCCAAGACGGTGTATCTCATTTGCTGCTGTCAGTCGGAGTGCTGTCACAGTGAGCTGTAACCCCTGCAGGACAAGGTACTGGTTCATGTCTGAGCTGCACATAAAGGACTGGTTAGATGGGAAACCATGAGTGCCAATTTAATAAAAACAATTTTATTTACACCTTGCAGACAGTAAGATGCATTTGGATTCCTAACCTGCGGTTACCAGTTATGTCAATGCACTAACAGAAAAATGCACTTGTATTTTCTTCTAAAGAATGGACTGCTGCTACAATTCATAGGAAACGCCTGAAATGGATGAGAAAGAAATGGATTATACTTCTTTCGAGTACAAAATTATACCTTGAGAGTAAAGCCCGCTAAAACACACCCTGATATATGTGACATACTTCCTTCGCAGAATGAAAGATCTTAAACTTTCTGAGCATTGTTAATATCTCGTCAGAAAGGCTCAGCTCAAAGAGTTTCAGGGACAATACAAAACACTGACATTTCAATTTACTACTTGATAGCAAGATGTAATTTCTGCTTTCTAAACAATTTAACTGGAAGGAAAGTGCACATTTTGCATTGCAGGAATATCCTTTGTCCAAAAAATATTAACCATTTATTGGGAAATTATTTTTTCCCATACAGGTCAGATCGTTTATTAAATGATAAATTAAGACTTTTTTTTCTTTTTAGGATTCATTATCCCTACAAACTCACTTCTTTATCTCTCCAGTCTAGGAATACATACTACGGGTACACATTTAGCCAAAGCAAGTCCAATGTTGCTGCAAAGACTTACCTGTACAGCACCCACCCTGTGACAATTCTCATTTTCCTACTATATCCCACCAAAAACATGTGATTTTCTCTTTTTCACCCCAATACTTAACATCAAATAGTGTTACAATACCAGTCAATAATATTACATCATTTTTATTTGCAAAATATATTTAGAAATTCTCTATTAATTATGAAATAATTAGAAACAAATTACAGACACCGAAATACATAAACCATTGATTCAGGGGTGCCATATTTCTGTTGTACGATGACAATTCCAGGCAGCAACCTCTCTAGACTTCATTGACTTCAGAGAAAAAAATGAATACCTAAATGTCTGCAATGATATCTAAAAGAAAAATATGGATTAACTCATTTTACAGGAAAAGAAAAAGAAAAAAAAAGAACAAACAACTTTTCCCAGCAAGTGCTGAAACATGTTTTGAGACCACAGAAACTAGTTATCAAAACTGGGTTTAGAAAGCAGGAATTCATTGTTGCTGCGGAGAAAAGAATTCCTGTACTTCAATACCCCCCTGTCCTGCTAGCAATCTTGACTTCAGAACACCAAAAACATTGTAATTTGAAAATCTACCTAACTATTGATCATTTACATTCCATTTTATAGTGCAAATCCACCCAAATTTCAGCATTTCCAGCAGATCTGGACAGATTTTTTCTTGTACAGAAATCAGCTGCCATTTTTAACAAGCATTTTTTTTTTATTTTGGTATTATGAATTGAAACGTGGAGATCATATCACCCATGCTTAATTATGCAGCTCAGTGTTTTCAACCTTACTTTTATCCCCAGTCCTCCCTGCAGACTTGCGTGTGTTGAGTAAGACCACGTAAGACACGGCCTATGACTGATCTACACTACTTCATTTGGTCACCACACAGACAGCACTGACTGCAAGTGAGTCACAAACCCACTACTGGGCAGCAGGAAAGGAATACTTTCTTTTGGGGCAACTTTTTATATAGAGAAATCTCTAAAGGGACTGTGGGAATGACATCCTTGGTGTGAAAGACTGGAGTTTTCCTAGCAAAGTCCACAGCTAGCAACAGCCTGGCAAAAAACGATTACCAATGGACTGCCCTGTACATTGGTCTTAGGGGATTCTGGTCATTTCTGCTGCAGTTAAGCTGCCTGCAAAACAGACACCCCCATAAAAATGCTGGATTAAGACGGAGGAGAGATGTTGTATTCTACAAGCTTGATGTCACTGAACTCTTTTTTTTTTCTTTGCCGTGAAGTCAACCTTACAATAGGCTGTCTCAACAAAACATTTTTTAAAAGCCTATACCTCTGCCTTTTAATGTGAGAGATTAAGTCTTGCATGATGCTGAGCTGGCAGCAGAGCAGTCAGATGATGTGCACAGACCACAAAAGGGGCAACTTGTGCTTTCATGGGGTGGCACCAGCTTCTGGCCCTTGCTTGCCTCCTGAGCACCCTTTCCACAGCAACCTCCAGCTCCCCACTTACCTCTAAAATGTCAGCCTGGGGTATCAAATAGAAGCTGCAACATCTGTAAAAAAATCAACTAATGGCTCATGTGTGTGTAAAAACAGATGGCTTAGGTGGGAGCAAGTCATCTTGCGTACATCCCAAGTGAATACAGGCCTCTGGGGCAGGAATAATGAGTAAATTAAAGAGTCTATTGACCAACTTGTAACCTGAAGTCAAACTCTAGGCTGATATAGTGGATCTGCTAAGAAAAGCACTCTATGTGTTACAGTGAGTACGTCCAAATTAGTGGAGAGCAGTACGATGTGTTTGTAGCTCTGTGTGCTCTACTTTGGCCACACGTGACAATATCACCTTGAGACACTGCTTGCACCCCTGCCCGTCCCAGTTTGCCATCGAAAGGAGCAGAGACAAGCCCACAGCTAGCTATGGCATGCCCAGCAGGTCCTGTGGTCTATAAGGGCAGAGGACCACGCAGACAGGGCAGACCACAAACACACCGGTTCTGCAGATAAGACAGATGAACTCACAAGGCTCCAAAATCATGCGACTGCAATGCATACACCCATGCCTTCCCCAGACCGTCTGTAGCTACAGTTGAGAAGAAAATTCTAAAACTTCAATTTGAAGATTCCTGAAAACCCACGGGGGGTTCAGTGAAAAAGGCCTGTTATTAAAAAAAAAAAAAAAAAAAAAAGGAACAGCAAAACAATGACATCAAGCATCTGTATTATTAAAGCGCTGGGGGGGGGGGACCGGTTACAAGCAGCAAGAGAATCGATTTGGCTTCCTAATAAACCCTGATGACTCAACCTTTCTGATCAGCTGCCTCCAGTTCATTGCAAACCACCTCAGAACGGCAGCAGTTTGTGTTTCCTGGAACACTCAATGGCCTACAGCCTCCTCCTCCTCCTGGCACCACAGCCAGGCCTAGCCTGACGAGGCGAGAACCGCCCCACAGGCCATGCACACTGCTAGGTTCAATATTCATCCAAACATGAATATAAATATAAAGCATATTATGCTTTTTATAAGCTTCACTTCCAAAAGTGGCAAAGAAGAATAAGTACTGGTAGACTGGCACCCTGGGAGAACGCTTGGGTGCAACACAGCAAACTACTAGCTTGGAACAGAGAAAGCTTTTTGTGCTTCCCTTTCACAAACCCCTGGTAAGTGAGGGCTCGGCGATGCCCAGGGTGGCTCTGGACATGCCAACCCAACTGCAAGGACAGCCGAGGTGTCCTCCTCCAACGGTGTGCCCGAGCTAGTAGGCCGTGCCGGGAAACCCAGGGGACTGCCTGCCTCAGGTTCGTACTAGCTCAGGGATCTATGTACTATGCTCCATTGCAGCCCATAATTACAAGACCATTTCTCCAAATGGCTACATTTAACACAAAGCACATTTGTATGCCCAGTGAAGTAGAAGAGGACTAATATATGAAAGGACTTTAATCTAAATAATCGTTCGTGACTATAGGAAGGTGCCATATTTCAGCACAGATAAATAAAGCCTGGATAAATCTGCTGCTTTGCATATAAAACAAAATAGCTGTGGTATATCACAGCTGTAACCCACGTATGACAACCAAGGTTATTTTTGTTTTTGTTCAGTAGGGGGGCTAAGAATCCTTCTGAAGCACAGGGAAAAAAAAAAAAAAAAAAGCACCACCACAGTTCTCTGATCATGGCATAGGCCTTAAATAGTGTTTTACCACCTGTACTAATGGTCAAAACTTTGATTTTTTTATATTAAAAAACACAACATCTTCTAATTATCGCAGAGGATTTTATTAAGGCACTTTGCACAGTGTAGATGAATTCAGATTATGCATTTCTTGATGTTAAGAGGAGATCTCTTTTAAGAAAAATAGAAGCTGTTTCCTAGAGTATCATGTATGGCTTAATCCCAGCAAGGTTGGGACGCGCTGAACCTTCCAGACATCTTCATGCTGGAGCTCTACAAAGAGTGAGAGCTTAGGTCACCACCACAAATTTCTCACTGAGCTTCTTTCCAGATGAAATGAAGGGAGTTCCCTCTGACAACCCAGTCCCAACAGGTCAAACTGGGTTTCCTCCCTTCCTCCCCATACTCACTGGGGCTGCAGGCTCCGACCCAGGTAGATGTCTTCTACAACTTATTTGCAGCTGCAGCATTTCACCTCCAGCTGCTTGCACTGCCAGTTGTGGTTAAGTCACTGATCTAGACAGAGCCACCTTAACAGGAATTTTGGATGGGTCTTAGTGAAGGGGAGGAAAAAAGAGGACATAATGTTTAATTATAAGAAATGATTGAAATAGGCACAGACATACCCCGGGTGCCTCTGCACTGCAGCAAGCTCTAAACTTGTTATCGTTAATGGTTTAAATTTCACTGTGCTAATCATTTCAGGACACAAGCCTTTCTTGATAATCTAATGAATTATTCCAACATCCTTCAGCAAAAAAAATCCTCCATGACAGCACTAATTACAAGACGTTTTCCCAGTGCTTATGTAAAATATGACAGAGCAGCAGCTTAGGGAATTGCAGAAAACTGCTTCTAATTTCCACTGAGAAACTGACAAACACCTCTCTTTCATCTCTCCCAGCTCTCAAGTAAGATTTAACTTTCTCATTTAGTTAATTACCGAGTGAGGATCATCATTTTCCCGGATCGGAGCGGCACAGAGCCTTTATCGTGTTAACTTGTGAACTTGATCGATGGCTGCTGCTAAAACTTAATAACTTCACCCCCTGGCAAATTGTAAGATAAATATAATAGGAGAAACTCTGACAGTAAAAACCTGCCAGAAATGAGCGCTGTGTTTATGTTTCTTTGCAGGCAGCAAAAAAACAACCGACAGCTTATTACTGGGTGCGTGTTACTTATATTTAAAAGACTCCAGGCAGTTAACTTTCTGCGTACTGCTCAAACTTTACTCACAAGATAAAAGACACGGGGGGAAAAAACGAGCAATTGGATGACAAAGAAAGGTACCGTGGAGGTGTATGTCCCGAGTGGGGGGAGATGGTAACTTGACAATGAAAGCAAAGCCACGCTTGTGTACATATCCTGAATATTCCTCAGGATTAACCGCATTAAGAAACCAACAGTGAATCCAAACACGAAACTAGTTCTTTCAGCAGCAGCACAAACAAAGCTCAGGAATTTTGAAGCTGTGTGGGAAAAGCGGAGGGATTAAAAGGTACGAGGGTGGCAGCGAGATGTTTCGGTTTGATGCCTGTAAAGCTGCGCTCAGACAGGGAACGCTGGCACGGCTCACTTCTCCAAAGCTACTTGTGAACCTGCTTGCTCCTGCCCGGGATGAAATACCACTCGATACCACTCCAACGTAGCAAGATGATAAAAAGGCTGAAACGGAGCTGGACCGTATGCCAGCCCTCCATACTACAGGGCAGAGCTAGTATTTCAGAGTCCTGTTGAAAGGGGGCTGTTTGCATGGCCTAGAGGCAGTAACAGCGTAATTAACAGGACACAGGTTCAATTTCTATGGCTGGCTTCTTCCTTTTTAGGCTTGTAATTACCAAATGCTGCAGAATTGATTCACAGTCTGCCAAGGCTAAGCAAAGAGGCTGGAAGTCATTTATAGCTCCTTAACGGCAACTTCCCATCCAAGAGCTCCCTTGCTTTGAGATTCAGGGGGTGACGAGCGGATGTCTCACCATAAAGAGGAGGATCTCACGAGCCACAGCACCTGAATGACACGAGAAGGGTAGCCGGCTTCTCATTTTTCTCCCTTGCAGAGCAAACCTGCTCTTCTGATGTTTGACTTGACAGAAAAGCTACAATGCTAGGTCATTAAACAACTCACTCCATTTACTTTTATTTTAAAAGCTCGGTTTAGAATCTACCCATTTCTGCCTGCCTCCATCTCACATAACAGACTCTGTGAGGTTAACCATGGGTTTAGCACATATATGGACTTACTCGCTCAGTACTGAATTAGTTTCCACGCTGCAAAGCTCACTGAAACATTCTGAAAAACGAACATAACCCAGAAGCAGATGATCATCAATCACATCTGAGAGTCAAAAGAAAGCACCATGAAAGAAACCACAGCATCATTACTATTTATTTTCAAGAGAAAATTCAAAATATATACTCATACTGAAATTAACAGCCCCCTGGTTACTCAAGGAACTTGCAGTTTTGCCTGTCTGTGGCTTTCAGCTGTTTGCCCACATCTGGTTTCTAATCACACTGCAGAAAAAACTTTGATAAGAAAGGACATATCTAGATGAAAGATCACTGGAATTACGCTGGACATAGCAGTCCAACCTTCTGCACTTTCTGAAATCCTGGGGGGCCAATAGTTTTCAGAGGTACCATCTAAGTACCTATGATATGGTGTTAGCCTGGAGGGCACCTGGCTAAGGCTATTACCTCAGACACGAAGAAAGGGAGATGGCTGCTTTGTTTTAGGGCCAGAGAAAGCTGCAGACACTGGAGAAGTAATGCTCTGAGTCTCTATGGGGACTGGGGAGGCAGGACTGAGCCATGGGTGCTTACACACCTGCTATATAAAGAGCAGCAATAATACCTTGCTGGAGAAGCTGCTCCCCTCCTACACTGCTACACAGTAAACAGCAACAGGGAGAGGAGATTAAAAAACTATTCTTTTAAGCTAATACTTAATGTTTCAGACAGACTAATAAAGTTTAATTGCCTGGAATCTCCTAGCTCTTACTGTAAACTTTCCTTTGATATAGGTCTCCCATCTAGATTTTAAGCGCTGGTAAAAACCTCCAAAATAAAATTTCTCTGATGCCAGCAGTGGATGTGAACTGGGAGTCCCTCTCCTCCTCCTCCCCTAACTCCAAGTTGCCTTTGAAAATAACAAGCACTGATGAGAAATCTGCTTGCATCAGCACAGCACTGGCATATGTTACTTTCCCAAACTAAGATCCCTGACCAAATGCATATCCAGACATATGGGGCGGGGAGGAGCAGACATCATCACTCTTAAAGAGCTAATTTCAGAGCACACATTTTATTAGGTGCAAACTGATCATACACAAGTTTCAAAGCAGATCCTGCAGTAATAAGAAATCACTTTCCCTGGAAGCCACCCAAGGAACTGCTTTCTTCCTCAGAATGGTTACCAGAACCAGTGTTGAACTGCTGGGACCATTACATGTTATTACTGTTAATGGAGGGAAGGAACACTCACATTATCACTTGGAGAACCAGTCTACTAAAGTCATCGGGTAATGGCCAGTAGCAGCACAGGGCTCGTTTATGACAGGGAAAGGCATAAGCTATGCTCTAAGCAGCAGTTTCAAAGTTTTCTGGAACAGTTGCTTCTGTTTTAAAAACACCCAAGCATGATCTACTTAATGCCTGAGCAAAGTTTCTCTTTATGGGCGTTACCATTGATTTTCTTTTTGCTCCAAGTACTCCCTTAACTCAGAAAGTGGCCAGAACAGGCAGGAGGACTTGAGTGGTTCAAAACACAGCTTAACTGTGAATATGTAACACTGGGAACCAACCCCCCAGTAGAGGGAGAGAATGACCTGAGAGATCTATTATCTGCAATTATTATGAGTAATACTATTGAGATTTTCAAAACACTACAGTTCTGTTTATGTAAAGCTTGTATTATCAAGAAAGAGAAGCCAACCAAGATAGTTTACCAAGACAGCAGAGCTCCAAGCAGTACTATTTTCCATAAGCCTCCTCCTCGGAGATGCACTTTGTACCAACAAAGAGGGCACAAGAACACCAAACGACCTAGCCAAGGCAAAGCGAGTGAGCGATTCAGAACTGCAAATCATCAATACACACGTGGGATGTCATGTACCGCTTCCAGACTAGCAGAATACTAGGTATTTCCAGGGAATACTAGAGATACGCAACAAACAAAAACACAGCAGCTTTCCGAAGAACTACAAGAGTCACGTACGTGCTTGCTCCCACTACAAACATACTCCTTAGGTCTGCTGGCAGAGTTGGCTACACAAGCACTGCCTAACCTATTTCAGTCAAAATAAGCTTGTTAGCAAAGACCTGCTATTTAAACTGTCTAAGCTAAAACACCTCATCTTAACTGAAAGCAGATCTGCAGTTCTGCTGACAGATCCTGGAGGGCAGCAACCTGCAGCAGCCAGATGAAGGCTGTGTGGTGCTCTTTTCCACCAGCACAGCTAGGTCTAGAAGAGGACATCTAGTGAGTTAACACTGACTGATACCAACACTCCTGCTGTCAGCAGCCACCACAGAGGCAGCTGTAAGAGAAGTCCATGAAATACTTCTCCATGGTGTCAGGGTCAACGCTGGCCAGTGGATTGTAGCCAAAATCCTGACAGATTTGCCTTGTAGCCTCCTACACGGTAATCACACAACTCTCACCCACTAATAAGTGTCTTCTTGAGACTGGCTGTTACGGTAACCGTGCAGTCAAATGTTACCTCACTGGCAAACCGGAGTGATTCATGGACGACTAATACTGCTAGGGGAGCCGGATGTGTTTGGCCTGGAGATGACCAAGGGTACATAGTAGTCTTCCACTACCTAAGGGGAAGTTACAGAGGAAAGTGAGACAGAGTCTTTGCAGAAGTGCATAATGACAGTAAAAGAGGCAATGGGCACAAACTCTGGATGTTAAGAGAGTGATTTTAAAAATACAAGTGGACAAGGTCCCGAGCAAATTGAGCTGGCTCTGAAGGCAATCTTCCTCTGAAGAGGCAGTTGGACTGGAGACCCCCAGGTGGTCATCCCAACTTAAAGTTTTACGTGACTTTTATTTTAAGACTAGGCCGGTCCATTCTTTCATTGGTATCTGTAAGAGATTCGTTATCTGAGCAACAGACACCAAAAATAGAAGCCAGGGACATTCTCTAGTGAATTCTCTATCTTCACTCATCGCATAGGGTTGGGTTAGGCCAGACACTGTTGATAAGTGAAAGTACATGACAGAAGAAAGACAAGAAATAGTATCCTCTGCAACCCCAGGCAAGCAGCTCAGACTGTAATAGCTCCTCAGCAAGGCACATTCAGTTTCACAGCTGAGCAGACTGGGTCCCTATCAGCTGATACTCAAATTGCACAGCCCAGAATCCGAGTCACAGCCTACTGCACTAGGGATTCCTCCTTGGCTCACCGCTCAGCTGCCAATATCTTTCAGAAAAACCTTCAAAGTAAAGGAGGGAGGGAGCCTTCCAGTATTTTTTCATCTTTTCATCCCACTTCAGAGTGTTACTTTCCTGTCACATCAAGAGTGGAATCAGTGTTGAGCATATCATGTGACAAATCTCTTCCAGCCTCGTGCCTTGATGCATCCCATTGTAAATTTATCTAATAATCACCAACCCTTTAATTTCTATTATAATAATTGGCTAAACATCTAAAACCCACTTACATTCTGAGTGAAGTAGTTTTTCCTTACAATAGTTTTAAATATATTTTCTTTCAAATATGAACAGACTTTCTGTTGTGAGAATTGCTCTCCTTTGTGAAAACAAGTATATGGCAACATTAGACTTTACCACTGTATGTTATCTGTTAAACACCTCAGTGATACCTCTAATTTCTGTCCTCTATTTTCAGGGAGTTCACAATAGCCTGTATTTAGCATACTTGAAAATACACTATGTGCATCTTCTCATCTAGGAAAAGCAATTTGGGAACACGCCTGAAAAAAACATATGCAACTTTCTGACACAAAATAAAATTAAATATTAAGAGAATTCAAGACTTCCTACCAGAGACCATGCTAGACAGACACACCACTCACAGCCTGCTCCTTTGATCGAGGGGTTAGAGCTCCCTCTAGCACCCTCGAAACAGAAGAGCCATAGATGCTAAGATGTCACTATTTGGTCTCATCCAAAGCACTCTTGGGTAGTGTTGTCCATACTTTTTATTTGCTTTGCTTTTTGCTGTCACATGAATAATTAGAATACATCCACTAGTTTGTCTGAAATTCAGGAGAAACAAGTGTCAGAAGAAATTCTCTCTCTGATTATAAATACTCAGATTGCTATAATTAACTGTTCTCTATTTTAAAATGTAATTTAAGAGCAGTTGAAGGATTTTCATGTCAGCTGTGGGCAGAATGTGAAATGTAGCAAGAAATTAAATGAAAAAGTTGTTGAAAATTTCAAGTTTCACAGCATACATAAGTCTTGCTACCTCACCCTACCTTGCAGCTGACAAACATCCAAATGCAGCTGACAGGTCGCCTACAGCTGTGAATTAGGTGTTTCTGCTTCAGCATTAAATATTGAGTAACTCAGCTTAAGTGAAACTCAAAAGGTGTAACCCTGCTGAGTTCTGCACAATGCTGAAGACAGAGAAACATCTAATGACAGAAAGCGTGTCAGGCCTTTTTTAATCACAGGTTATTACTTATTAATTCTTGATAAACTGAAAGCTGGCAGTACAATGTAAAAATGAGATGGGAAAGTGGGAGCCAAGTCTTTCAAGTTTTATTCCTAACTCTCCCACTGCTTTCTTGAGTTGCCGTAGGCAAGTCACTCCTCTTCATTTCATGAGTCTCTGTTAAATGTATGTGTCCTAATACAAGCCACACAGAGAAAAAAGCAAGGCCTGATGCTGGGAAAGGCCTGGGAGGCCACTGCACGGAAGG
The DNA here is from genome assembly GCF_009769625.2 of Cygnus olor. NCBI lineage: Eukaryota > Metazoa > Chordata > Aves > Anseriformes > Anatidae > Cygnus > Cygnus olor. The sequence continues at coordinate 24,052,429 of NC_049175.1, forward strand.
TGAGGGCAAGTACCACCGAACAACACCACACCACACAAATGTAAGCTTTCCCCTCAAGCGTTGGCAAACACTTTTGACCCTTAAAAAATAAACAAAAAAACTTGTTAGAAATGGCACGGCCTGGACATTATCAATTGGAAAAAATGCGGCTGCACTAATCATTTTTGCAGCATCTCAAAGCAGACTCAAAACTCGCAGGTGTAAAGAAAAAATTACATTTTCTCAAACTGAGCCACTGCATTCAGATACCAGATACCACCAATACGAATGTGGAAACAAGTACACTCCCTGAACATGAGTGCCCTAGAGAGGGTGCACTTTAGTTAAGTTCCATTACTTACCACAGCAATTTCAATATTTAACCACCAGGGGACTTCTGAACATTGCTCGGTTTTAGAAGTTTGCAATTTTAATATTAGTGTGTGACAGAGACGAAGAAACACAATAGGATGTTAGGCTATCCCCAGTTACATTTTCACTTCTCTGACAAGTCCAGTAAGAAAGACTAGAAGTAACCAGACCCGAGGAGATGACAGAAGCACCTGACAAACACTACGCAAACTTCCTGGCATAACCTGCCCGTGTCCCTCAGTCCCAGCTGACAGCTGTCCTTGCCATTCCGGGCCCGAACTCTCTGTACGCAGTCCTGCTGCTGCACCCAAACCCTGACATCCAGACCTTCCCTCTCGTGGTACAGCTGGCATCCAAGGCCGGTTCTTTCATCCCCTTAAGAGGACTTGGAGAAAAGCGCTGGCAACTCCTTCCTGCTCCCCACACCTCTCCCATGTGGCAGGAGAGGATTACAGGCAGTTATCTGACCTGTCCAACGCGAGTGGAAGGGCATGTGAAGTGAAAGCAAGACTACCCCGTAGCAGTCCAGTTGACGATGCTGGCAGTACTCAGCTCCCTGGATCCACAACGCAGTCCAGCTGCTCTCCCCAGCGCCTACGCATGATGGTGGCTTGGTTCTCAATCAGAAACAGGTATGTGGTTGTGCTGGCAGAACAGTAATAAGCCACAGCATCAAAAATACCTTCCTACACATGCATGCCCAAGGACAGGAACTTTCTAGATCTCTGATCACCGCTAAATATTAGAAGCCACATATCTTCCATCTTCATTTAGGATGCAGTTTGCAGCCACTGCTCTTGTGCCTGGGTTCCTTCCAGATTGCATACCTTGATGAGGTCCTCGATGCTATCTCAGGAAACAAAGGGGAGGCAGCTAGTGCCAAATGTAGCCCTTCTCCTGCAAACACGTGAAATACTCCAAGCATTAGCTAGATCTGTGGATGCTGTGGCAGACTTACGTCTTGAACTGTAGGGAAGAAGTTCTGAGTATGCAAAACTTGGGGGGAGCAGGTACCTAACCACTGACATTAACTGGGACTAATGAATTCAACATTGACTGTGCTCTGAGCAGAAGTTGGACCTCCCGAGGTCTCTTCCAGCTTAGATTGTGATTCTCTTCTTCTATACCTCGGGTCAAAGCTCATCTACACGTCCCAGGCTTTTGGAAAAAAAAAGGTATTTAGGTTTTGGCTGAAACCAAAATATAGTTGTCTGATGTCGATGCATGTCATTTGTTATAAACAAAATCTGAAATTCTATTTAAAAGATGTTTTACAGAGAATTATTTTTTTAAAGCTTTCCAGCTCTGGGCTTAACAAGCCTCTGCTTTTTTATCATTCATTCTTTGCAGCTATCAAATACCAGATTCTTAAAGAGTTCTGCAGATATGCAGGCTCTTCTGGTTTGGCAGGTTGAGAGGATGCAGGATTCCAGGGCCCTGCTTAGACATCTAATCTTGACTTTCAATTCTGTCCCTCCAATAGCTTATTTTTTCTTCAAAAACTGTTGATTTTGTTCCAATTCATGTGATGTCTCAGAACTGTACTGATTCTCTCCAGAAATGATTATACTCCATGTGTATCTTCACTTACAACCCAAACCAATTGCAAAATTCAGGTCTCAAACAACAAACTAATTGACTGCAATGCTTAATCATCTTCAGAGTCTTCTAAACTCACACTGCAACTCACCTCTGAACTGGCTGAGATTAGAAATGATGATCAAGCCCAGGATTAGCAGATCTCAATTAACATGCTAGGAGAATAATCTGATTCGACAGAATCACACAATTCTGTAAAATTCAGGGACTTAAAAGAAAACAACACTTGCACATAATTGGCATAAATTAAGCAACATTTTTACTACCTATAATCAAAGACTTACAAGGAAGGTTTACTTGACAGAAAGAGGGCTTTCTTTGCTGAGAAATTACAAGTCTTACTTAATTAACAATCTAATTTTTTTCATAGCGTAGCTGTTAAGTATTTTTCACTTTTATTTTCCCCCAGATGAATGTTATATATGGGAACTGACTCTGAACACAAAAGCTATTGTTTAAATTGACAGAAGTGGGGTCAGAAAAAACAATGCTGCAATATTTTAATAATCACGTACTTCAACTCAGCTTGCGGCCATTGTTGCAAGGCTCTCGTTTTGTGTTCTGAAGCAAGTGGAGGATCTCAAGAGTTATGGATATGAGAAGGTTAAATCTGAAGGTTAAATCTTTCACAAATTCAGGGTATACTTTATCATGAAAGTAAGTTTGCGTGTCGCACACAGAGCCCTGTCAAGATTCACTATTACAGTGGGGTAAGTAATCGCGGCTACTTTGAATGCTACTTCCAAGTCTGTGAGAGCAATTATCTGCTTGCTTGTTTTTAATTTTCCTCAACAGTAAGGTTCAGCAATCTATACAGTCGGCTTTCCAAACTGCAGCCTCAGCTCAGCCCGTCAGTCACATGCAACAAGGGACTGCCTGCCTTGTTGAAGTTATCTTGAATATGAGCTTCTACAGGCAGACTAATTTGAGCCTCTTTTTGTAAATTATAAATTGTGTTAAATATACATGAAGGCAAATATGGAACAATTTGTTTTACTGCACAACGTGAGTTATTTCCCATTCTAGGTTCCCACCGAGAAAACTCTGAATTTAAAAATTTGCCAATTAGTGGCAGTAACTACTAGTGAGATCTGACCCAGTCGAACAGTAGTGCGTGCTGAATGCTGCGAAGGGCAGAGCAATGTTCCAGGAGAACTAAGGAACCAGAACACCAGACAATAACAAGAAGCAGCATGCAGTTGTTTGCCCAAGCTTACTTTTCCCTTCAGAAGAACTGAAGGTTGTGTCCCTGCCTTAACATGACAGTTACGCTATAAATTCACATCAGCCAGAAGTAGATCTTTGCATGTACATGAAAGTGAGCACTAATTGCTGCAGTAACGTTTAGGACAATTATTAAATAGAGTGTTTGTAAGAGAGTGTGATCAGGAAAGCAACAAATTAATTCCTCCAAGAAACAAGTTCCTCAACCACAAATGCTCAAACATCTTCACCATTTCTCTTCCTTCTTTCATAAATTAAGCCACTCCTATTTAATTTGTCCTAATAAAATAAATACAAAGAGGGCATGACTGCTCCCTATACATATATGGGGATAAACACCAAAAAGGGAAGGGCCTATTCATACAAAAGGAAGAAACAAGCATAAACACCAGTGTTACAGTCTCACTATGAATAAGCTAGCTTGGAAACTCAGAGATGATTTCCAGTCTTTATCCAGTCTTCCAATCAGGTTCTGGAATGATCTTCTGATGGAAATGGAATGGAAAAAAAGTCCTCAGGTCAATCTTTAAGTGGTTTTAAGGGGAAACTCAAGGTCCACCAAAGGGACAACACAGTACGTGCAAAAGCAAGGGCCTGGAACCAGTGACCTGAAAGGTCCCAGTAGGTAGAATGGTACAAACCAGGAAACAACCTGTTCTGCAAGAGGTCATTCACCACCCTGTAGCTCAGAAAACACCCGAGACAGTACAGATGCCAACTTGTTGACTGGTAACTGAGCAAACTGACCTTCAATGAATAGAGAACATAAATGGGACTGAGGACTCCACTCTATTAAATATACAAAGGTATATTGATTTCTCTACCATGGATGATGGGCCACTCCATCAGCCAGAAAAAGAGCTGCCAATTTTCAACCTGAGCTTGAGCATACCTGAGATTTATGACGTATCCAACCCACACCCTTTTCCACGAGGTACTGAGCTGCTGAGTTCCACATGACACACAGGAACACTATTTATTCTGGTATGTTGCTATCCATCTGTCTCAGCTCTGGGAGATTCGTAGGTAACCTCAGACTGCCCTGAGGCTATATTCACTGTGTCTGTAGTTGCTTCGACAGGATATCCCTCCTAGACTCTGGTGCATTTATAACACATGGGAACAGAGATCTCATTTCATACTTTCACTGCCTCCAGGTAAACTCCCATAGGATCTGGGGCAAACCTTTAAGCTGCTTGTTCACGTAATGTTTAGATGTTAGACGAAGATGGGATCTGGCAGATGGTAAAGCAAGTGACCTCAGAGTCCCTAATACGTATGCACTATTGCTGGAGGAGTAGGGAGGAGTTATCTCAAGTCACTTACCACTGACAGGAAAGACTAGGCTGTGACCTGCTGGGCAGTCAGCTGCAGTGACTATGAACTCTACTGTCTCCAGAGATAATCGTCTATTGTCTCTATAGTTAGAAGAAAAGATACAACTTTGCTGCTGTCTCTGCTAGCTTCTGCCTTTAACTGATCAGCTATCTAAGCATAGGTTGCAATGGCTATCTGGCACACACTCCTACACTCTCAGGCATTTCATGATTATTGTTGGAACCACAAAGAGCAAAAACTCAGACAGGTACCAGCTAGAGCCCAGCAGGACTCCAAATCAATTCTTACCACTAGCAGGATCACCACTTGGCCTGTCAGCTGCTGGTGATCTGCTGCAAGAGACAGAATGATTCAGGCGAGCGTCTGACCTCCAGACTATTGACATTGAGTCACTTCAGGTCCCACATAAGATGAAGAATTCTTTAATTTAATATCAGGAAGCTCTGAAGGTAAATGTGACTCCAACCGAGGACAGGATCTGAAGCCTGTTGATCTGGTCTTTCAAATCAGAAGGGATTCTAACTGGCATTACTTGATCCAAAGAAGTTACTGTGGTGACAAACGGTCAGAAATGAAGGTAAAGACTATTACGTATTTGGAAGTAAACTGAAGGTAAGACATCAAGTTCTCCAGTTAAAACTGTTTTATTCTCTTAAACAGCATTGGAGATGAGACTGCAGACTCAACAGTGACGCTCCCATTTCCTGACCTATAACTTATCCATGCAACCTCAAAGTTCACATTTCTCTGTCCCCCTTCCATGGGAACAAGGTATGTTTTAGGGATCAGCACTTTAATACACGCATTGATTTCATTAGTACAGGTAAGGTTTTTTAATCTCTCTAAAGAGAAATTATATTCTGTAATAGTTTATGAATAACTGCCTATTAAAAACTTAACAGCTAAACTCACTAAATGATTTGTCTCTAAACAAATGCTCTCCTTGTGTTTTTACATTATTCATAAAAGTTTAATGTACTTACATTTGATAGATCAGATACCACATTGCATAACTTGAGAAACAAAGTTGCCCTGTATCACATGTTGACTCATACTGTTTATATGGAAAAGGGGACGGTTAAAATCATGTAAAAACTTTGTCTCTTTTGAACTTTAAATGTGCTTTGCCTATAAAAAGATAGTACTATAATTTTTAAGTGAGGAAGGATTTCTGGGGAATGGTAATATTGATTATATAGCTGGGGGAAAAAAACACTTTAGATATACAAACCTTGCTATTACTTTTTCAAACACAAACAAAATCTTCTAAGCTAAGAGTCTGAAAATTTTGACCCGGTTTAACCTATTTTGTTAAAAATAGAAAGAAATTGCAAAGAAAATGTTGCTAGTGTTCTGTCAACAGCAAGTGGAAAGTTTGCCAGTCCTTGTAGAGCACAGAAAGAAATGGATAACTGAAATAAGCAAAACACAGAGAGAGTTTAGATGGAGGTAGGAAAAATTCTAATACAGAATAAAAACAGGTTTCATGAACAGTATCCAGAGAGGCTTTTGTGTTGGACCAAGCATGTAATATTCTAGAAAGTGCATGGGTATAGGATCCATGGAGTCTACCATCTTGCTTGGGGACATTTTAGGTGAAACACTTTGGGAACTTTTGTTACTTAACCGCAGTCTGGTGTGTGCCTGCTTGCCAGAGTGTTTGTTTCTAGCAATGTGTTTATTGAGGTTGTGGGAGCTCTTTGAAAGCTGCAGGGCAGAGGGAGAGAGAGGGAAGAGTTCTGTGAAAATTTCTTCCAGTATAGGCTCTAATTACTTAATGATTTTCTTTATCAGATCCAAACCAGGCTGGCTTGTCAACTAGCAACACATGATCGATAGGCATCTATCTTCCTTCTGCCCTGCAGCATGCCCTGAAGGAGTTTGTGCAGGGCTTCTGAGTAGCTTGTTCAAAGATGAACGCTCCCTCTCTGCAGAAGAGTCCTCACCGGGTAAGGGTCGCTTTGGATCAGGGAAGCCAATGGGGCCGTATTGTCCTCAGGGCACACACAGCCCTGTCTGAGAACCTGGTTGTATATCAAAGCCTTTGTGGTGGCCTCGGGTCATCGCCAGCTTTACAGTAGGCATATTGCTCTGTGGGGTTCCCTTTTAGGTCGGTCCTGATGTCGGAAAGTTACAGTCATATGAGGAGTATTTCAGAGAGAGTTTGAAGAAGAGAGATGATGGTTATTGAACTTGTGATGAAAACCAGGGGGAGTCCAGAAAGCGAGCACATACCTCTCGGAAAGGCGAACTTGCTGTTAAAGCACAGGACTGAACTGTCAGCGGAGCCAGAGGGCTACTTCTACTCCTGGCTGTCCTCAGGCTTCCATCTGATCCTGGCTAAGCCACTCCTTTCCTTCTGAGACACTCTGCAGCTACTTCTCAGGGTGTTGCAGGCTTACAGGAATGTTCCCTAAGCTGACTGAGCCTCGGGCAGAAGGCAGGAAGCAGCAACACTCTACACATAGCTCTGATCATGAAATACGGTAGAGAAAAACTCTAGAACGATCAGGCAAAAACGGTGAAGGAGAACATCCTAGAGAAGGACTTCTCCCAGGCTGGAAGCAGGTCTTAACTGAGACGGGGACAGAGCAGGGAGAGCGGAGGGCTGGGAAGAGAGAGGCTGGAAAACTGCACTGAGAAGATGCAAAAAATAGAGAAATGGATGTGAAAAAATACATAAAACATTTTAAACGAAATTAACAGAAAATAGGATTCTAAAAACCACCAAGAACTCCTAATGCTGATAAAATCAACCAGTTACAAAACCTCACCAGAAGCATGAAAAAAACAGATCATATTACGTTAATAAAGAATAAAGATTTGCTGTATGTTCATTTTAACATGTATGTAAACACTAGCAGTCTGTAGGCTGCCTATTAATTCACACGTGGCATATTTACACTATTTCTGATATTATACCCCATGCTGGGACATCCCATTACAGAGTCACGGTGGCGGCTCCATACTTAAGGTGTCAGGAGGCTGGGAATTCTGCAACACATCGCCTCTCTCCTGTTATTCTCTTGCAGTAAGATTACTTTTGGGCAGGAATTTGCCATTTGCTTTCAGCCCACAAGGGAATCTCTTAGGGAGCTGACAAATTGATTTAAGCAGCTGTGGAATATTTTCCTGACTTTATGTTTTATTAAAAGAGGGGGGGGGGGGGGGAAAAAAGCTTTGTCATCTTTTGGTGTTTTATGCAACAAGAAGAAGAAGAAATGATTGGTTTACAAAGTGACCACTTTTTCTTAAGACATTGCCATTGCCTCCCATGAGGACTGCATCTCATTGCAAACCTGACTGCAACCACTGGTGGCTGGGAGGCACCAGCTTCCCAAGACGTGTCTAACACTTCCCAAAATGCAGGCAGACCTGGAGAAGAGAGAAAGTGCCAAAGGAGTGGAGCTCAAATCAGCATGAGGTGTATGTAAACACTCGTAATGCTCATGTACAAAACATGCTTCCGCTGGTATCACATTTCCAGATCCCCAAACATCCAACAAGGAAACGTTAAGCAGCGTTATTCCGTTTCACAGACAGAAGGACTGAGATGGAAAAGCAGAATAGGACAAAGACAAAAGATGCCTCCAAATCTGGAGCCTTAATTCCTCATCTAATATGCCTCCCGTGAGGCCTTGTTGCTTATTATAAATAAAGTGATTCATTCCTGGATTTCAGTCGTAAGAGAACTTTAGAACTTCTCCACAAAAAGGGATGCTATGAGTCCAGCCCTTGTCCCAGGAAAGACTGGAAGGATTAATTAAGGCTTGTGAAGCACTCAGACTACAGGGAAAGCCCCAGGAGGAAGTTCGTATTTCCATATTCTGACCAGGGCTTGAAAGGCACGCAATAAATACAGCCTGAGGCACCGAACAAACAACATGAATAAAATAAAATATTGAGCAGCTGTTCGTTAAGTGAATACTGTTCATCCCACAGCAAACTTCATTTTTGCCTCAGGCTGCAGGGAGCAGGGGAAGCAGATTGAGCTGGAAATAAAATTCTATTTCAAAGGGTTAAATAGTAGCACAGTTATAAACAACTGAAACTGATTCTTATGAAGCAAAATATTAGACAACCTTAAGCCAAAAGGGTAAGCCACACTACTGATTATACCACGAATGCAATTGGTTTAGATAGTGCAGAAGGCCTGTGATTTATCAGGTTAACTTTTTGCAGAGATGTCGTTCAAGCTATAAAAACCAGGTGGACATCACCAAATTCTCACTAACCTCCCCCAGTTTTTATAGGAGGGGAAGGGAAGAGGTTCCATCACTGTAACACCATTCAAAACACCACGCTAACCGAAGATGGGGAGCTCTGCCTGGAATTACCGAATAAAAAACCCACACAAGCCCTGCTTTCCTGCACATCTGATTTCCTGCTCCCTACCTACAAGTAAGCAAAGCGAAGTTGGCGGCTGAGGAAGCACTTGCAGGGGAGCCACAGGCACAGCCCGCACACCTAGCTGGGTGCAGCACACCAGCTTTGGGCTTCTCTCACCAACTGCAACGGTTTCACTGGCTTTTCAGTGTCAGAAGAGGGATACCTAGAAGCGGAGGCAGCCTGCGCGAGCATCCTGATGGGAAAAATGAACGAAAAGCAGCACAGGCACTGCCGTGCACAGTGACAGAGCCTCGGTCTTCAACCATTAAAACTTCTTTGGCGATTACAGGGAAGGAGAGAGGTGATGCCTGAAAAAACAACGCAGAGAGCAAGGAAGGAAGACCAAGAACCATGTTAATCAGAAGTAGCTGGACTCCTCTGCACTGCAACCATGAATATGATTTCATAGCATTTCTGATTTTCCTTCCCAGAAGTCACCCCCTGATATCACTCTTCCCTCCACGTTATTTTTTCCCTTTACAGAAATACCAGTTTTTGAAAGACTGCTGTTCAGATCTGACAGTCAGTAATTACCATTCATGATTTTAGACTATACCTGAAAAAACTGCTATTTTATCAAACCTTTAGAAAAAAAAAAAAAAACAACAATCAAGTCAATCTTCTCAGCAAACACAGCTGCCACACCTTTCAAATTATAATTTGGTGGTAAGTGAATAAACTGAAAAATATTGGGGCAAAAACCCAAACCAAACAATAAATAAATAAAAGAGAAAAGGAGCCTTAGGAAACCAACGCAGTATCTGATCTCTCCTCTTTTTTGCTGCTGAAAGACACATGGCATACACAGTATTTTTAACTGAGGAGTCTCGTTTCAAATATATGCCAAGGAATCTTATTTCAAACATATACTAAATAAGGAGGGGAGTAATAAAACAGGCAGTCCCTTACTCTAATTTTATCCGTCTCCCTCCTCTTCTTTCCTTGATGCAGTGAAACTTTAAATCCAACACCAAACCCTGTCTCTCTCTCTCCTGTTTTTTTTTTTTACACAGTGATCAACATTTTCCTAAATGACCCCCGAAAGGACCTACTTCTAAACTACTCATTAGTAACAGCCACGTTTGCAATATTAACCTGGATGCGGCTGTTTATTAAGATCTTTTAAGGGGTTTCGAATGAAGACACACTGCCGGTGTACAGGGAGCACAGAAGGGGTAATTTAAAACCCGTGTTTTTCCTCCCCCTCGCCGAAAACATGCCCAGCATTGTGCAGCTGTGCTGCCAGCTTCATCACTCCCTCCGTCTCCACTCTTGCTAATTAAAAGGTTGATCACAGAACAATGCTCTTCTCATTAATTTCGCCTTTCTGATTGGGCAGGATTCCCGCTCGCTCCGCCTGATCTTTTCCACGCTGCTGAAGTTAATGTGACAGAAGCCCGAAGATGGATTACCTGCTGCCATATTGCCCATCACCTCCAATCAGCAGCTATCTGGGTAAACTGATTGTTCTAATTTGCTCTCATTATTTTTACAATATCAGGAGAAAATAACGCACACAGCTCACTGTCAAAGCCGTGAAAATCAGCCATTAGTTAAACCCAGACACTGAGTGGCTTTATTAGAAGCGCTGCGGTTTATTGATGCGGCTTCTGTACCCTAAGATAATACCTGCCCTGTTTAAACACACTTTTTTTGGGCGTATTTATGTTGAAAGAAAATATTTATTAGGATACTTGTGGCAAGACGTGCTGTCTCAGCCTGTTATCCTGATACGCTGGCGTACAGCGAAGATGAACAATAGGCTTGACTTCCACATAAAGAAGGGCAAAATATGCAGCAGCCTGCCTGCACATCTCCCGTTATTTTACAGTTTAAATAAATTAAATCATTTCAGCCCTAGCACGACAGGTACAATATGTAAATACACCCCCGAATCACACAAAATATTGTAATACAGCCAAGACAAAGCTGGTATGGGCATAATTGTGGGAGCTGTACGTACAAGGTCAACGATTTGGGTTGGGGTATTTGTTTGGGTTTTGTTCTGCTAAGCAAAGGAGCCTGTGGAGCCCAGCATCAAAACACAGCAATTGAGAGCAGGAGCTCTGAATGATAAGGGAAACTGTTTTGTACAGCCGGGAAACTCTTTTTCCCCTACGAAAAAGCATCGTGCTGCCGCAACTTGGGAATGAGTCAGAGCAGAAATGTCATTCCACGCTGGAGCTTCGCAGGATCCCATAGCTAAGAAATGAATAAAGTATTGTTAGCGCGATGAAGTCAGGCATTTTTACACTGCAGCAGTGGTAAAGCTACATTCAAAATCCTGGACCGCTGACAGTCTCTATGCTGTGTATAAAGGGACCTAAATTATTTTGGCTGCTGCCTATCTGCATCTTAGCAAAGGGAAATGCTAAATAGAAGGATTAACAGAAATAGGGTACCTTAAATCTTGCTAAACATAAACCTTAAACCGGAGTCTACAATGCTGTAACTCGCAATGTGCTCGAAGACTGACAGGCAGAGCGCAGCAGACTGATTTTACTTTTAAATAATATCTAAATTAGATTAGCTCTTTGTGTAGATCTGCATGAACCAGAGGGGACATTCATCATTGTGCCAAAAAAGTTAAATTCACTGGGGTATGCTCAAAGTGAATGGTTCTAGACCTACGTTTTATCTCTCAGACACATCATCAAGATGCTGTGCCAATATGCATGAAGCCAGCTAGGAGCTGCAAGAAAGACAACGGGAGAGTAACTGGATACTAGAAAAGGTTTAATTTTTCCCTTTGTAGATTATGAATTGCTCAGGACAGGATCTGTGGCTTCCCCGTCTGGTAAGCGAAGAGCATCCCTTTCAATACTTGAGCTTCTTTTTTAATATTTAAACGGATTAAATATAAGGAAGGGTACTCTCCTCCCTCCCCCTCCAAAACAGATGTAATTCTACTTCCCCTTCCTCCCCCTGCTGTAATTTAAAACACTACAATTTGCAGTACTGCTTTCTTAACATTTTTAAACCCTCATCAGCTAGGGCCTTGCATTTGGGGGTTGATTTTTTCCTCCCTCCCAGCAAAAGCTGCCTCCCAGCTTCGTTTGGTGTTTCTTGTGACCCTTGCTAATGGTTTCCTCTTGGAGGGGCGTGCCAGGCTTTTCTCCTTAAAATTCCTGCACTGAAAGCCTGCACCGCACCACACTCCACGAAACGTGCTGATGGCACAAATTACAAGCCCCCAGCCGAACACTCCAGCCCCCACCATTCGGGCAGATTTATGTGGGCTCTTGCCGACGTTATTACAAGTCAGAGTTTATTGGGAAATTGTTACATTATGCGGAGTGTCTAACAAATTGCTTATGCTGCTATAATTGGATTACAACAGCCGCTTGCTCCCACCGGTAAGATTAGGCAAGTAGGACTCCTGCCGATCTCTGAGCGTTAGCAGTAATTTTATTTGCCTTGCCTCTCTCTTTCCTAACAACATGCCTCTTTCCCTGCCAGCTGTCTGCTGAAAAGGCACAGGCTTGTTCCTTGGCCCTAACAATGCAATTACAGCCCTGCAGATCGCACTGTTTGTGCATTAAGTACAGAGCCAAAACGAGGCGAATTGATCGTTTGACTTTTGGAGGAGCCATGTGATCTCGGCGTGCGGGTGATCCGGCATGCATCAGTGGGCAATGCTGCAGTACACGCCTGCTGATGAACTCGCCTCATGCCATTTCCCCTCCCTGTCTGCTCCCGACAGCAAAGACGTTGGAGCCTACCATTAATCTGGATCTGGCTACAGAAACGAGCTCTTTTTTGTCACCTCTTCTGCTGGGCTAAACTCAGGGCTGGTTTCACCTTCTGAAACGTGACGCTTGGCCACACCAGTGGCATCCCTGCGGCGGGCTATGGTACGAAATGATCATTCCAGCATTTCACATCCCAAGCTTTAGCACAAGAATTGGACTTATTTTTCAAACAACTTTTTAAATTCTTGCTTTTGAAAAATACAGAAGACATGTCTAGGTAAGGTCATGATGATGGTGTTTGTTTGCCCTACGATCTGAGGGTGCTGCTGCTGCAGGTGACTACTTGAGAAGTGATGCTTCTCTGTGCCTTTGCCAGTTTACCACTAAATCCATCAAGGATTTGGATTCCAAAGTGTTTCATATTTCCACCACAAAAGCTCCCTAAAAAACTGCGAGCCAATTTTGGTTTTCATACTCTTATCCTGGTGAACACTCCCTACAAGCTTAATGTGACAGGACCGGAATGAAGACCCCAAGACTGTAACTCTTCATGCAGACTATCGATCACCAAAACACAGCAAACATTTGGGGTGGAAGCACAACATGTGACAATACACGCAATAAACATGCAGGGCAATTCTGATTAAGGATGCCAGGTGTTTCCTAATTTGAAAGTTTTATATTACATCTTCACTATCTGTATATGTGGAGGATTATAGGAGAACTTGGTTTAGATGGGACTTCGGGAGTTCTCCAGTCCAACCTCCTGCTCAAAGCAAGGTCTGTTATGAGGGCAGATCAGGTAGCTTAGGGCTTCAAAACCTCCAGGGATGGAAGAAGCTGCAAAGCATCCACAGGCAACCTATTCCAGATGATGCTCATCATCATGAAAAAGTTTTTCTTTGTGACCAGTCAAACTTGAGAGGGAGTTTCTAAGACCTGTATGGGAGCCCCTTCAAGATTTCCTGAACTCAGCTTCACAGTAATGCAATTTTCCTTCTCGAGATTCCGAACCCAGGCCTCCAAAAAGTAAAAACATCTCCATCAAGTTGACTGCAATTTGGAAATAATTCTTCATATCAAGATTTTTCATATCACATGCCCATCCTTACTGCAGAGCTTTGAGAACTGATCTCTGGAATGCACTTAGAGACCCTCAGCTATAAAGCAATTTATGAGAAGTAAGTATTATAGTAATATTTCTTCAAAGTCTCTCTTTCATTTTAAAAAAAAACACACACACAAGTGTAATTCTTTTTTAATTTGTGGCTTCATTGACACACAGAGTCATTTCGGGTGGGAAAAGAAGCAGAAATGACAAGCATAGAGTTTGCATAACTGAAGACTAAAGAAGCCTGTTTACATGTAGTTTAACACTCAAAAGAAACTCTGAACAGCTGAAATGCCTTATAAATAGCTCAGACCCAGAGGAAGTGCAAACGTCTGCATTGTGAATTGTAGATCTTAATTACAGACAATGGCTGGTACAGCAAGTAGCACGGAAAAAAAAAAAGTGAAACAGTTGCACTGTTCATGGTTGGCAATAATTCTTCAGGAAAATATTTACTATCAATCAGTTATGAGAAAAGGGACTCTGCGCTCATAAAACAGCACGTTGCTTCTCATACCAGGACCATTTTGCTTCAGCATAATCTGAATTTAAACAGCTTGTTTCCTGCGGATATAATTTTGGAAATAAATAAAACAAGTCTATCAAAATCTGGAGAATGTGTATGGTAGGGTAGGGTGGGGGAGCAGAATATCACATTTCTTTCTCAGTCATTTGCAAAAAGGTTATTAGACTGAGGGGAAGCTAAAGCATAAAGACTGTCCTGACCTAAAAAAATAAATAAAATAAAAAATTAGAAACTCACAATTAAGGTGAAAGTAGACATATTGCTATGAAAGAAGATCAGCATTAGGTCAAAGCTTTTAGATAAACCCCTGATTCTGTATTCTGCTTGTGCTGTCTAAATACTGAGAATTCAGTGCTGGACTTCACGTTTTAAAGCACCTTTTGAACATTAACTAACCCTCAGCAATGTCCCTACAATACAAGCCATTCACGCCACCCTCTTTTACGAAGAAAATACCTGGAACAGACATGTAAAATGACACGTATCGATCTCAAGGACTGGAAAGGCTTCAGAAGCACTGGAAAAGTGTACATTATCTGAAGATATACCAACTCAGCAGTGTATCACAACAGATCTCCGAGCTGGCTTGAGTTGTTCATGCAAAGTAAATGCAGGGACACTCAGGAAAGAGAAGCCATCAATCTGTGACATAAAGGGAGTTGAGAGTACAAGAGGGACACTCTTCAGATCCATTTGTCCTACTGCCAAACTGGAACCCTAAATGTCAGTTTTTTAAAGAGTACTTGTGGTTTTGCCATTGAATTCATATAAAAATTCTGAGCTCGATGTTATTATTATTGTGCAGACTATTCTTACTCTAAAAATTCTGAAGTAGTGATGCAGAAAGAACTCACAAAGGAAAGCAGACAGCAATTACCAGCTACTTCCACCGCTCCCTGATTTATGGAATCATCCTTTAATGTAGAAGTGTAGCTACAGCTAAGTAATACTATGCATCTTTGAAGAAAATTTCACGTAGCATGCTTGAAGTGACAGGCTTTGTTCTGCATTTCTGAATTGACCAGGACATAGCTCTGTTCCCCTGTATACTGCAAACAGCACATTACTGCATGCTTATGCTGAACTTTTCATCCAAGGATCTCAAAAGCATCATACAGTCAAATTTCACAGCATTCCTGCAAGGAGAGTATTATTCAATTCACTTTTAAAAAGGAGCAAGAAGAGCCATCAAGGCCAGGGAGAATGAAGTCGCAGTGCTGGAAATAAAGAGTGTGAACCCCTTCTGTACTCCTAGTTCAATAGTGTAACCATTACAGAATGCAAAGTTTAAAGTACAACAAAGAGCAATCAAGAATTCCCTAAAAGGCACAGCATGCTTCATGCAAAGACCTGAGAAGCCTCTTGGTTAGCTGGGACCTAAAGAGGCAGGACCAGTGATCATATGTGGGTAGCAAGGAGTGCTCAGCGGCCTTTTTCTTTATCTAAGGTGAACGAAATTGAAGAAAGACACAGAGAACCTCTCCCAGCTGCTGCTGAGCTCAGATCTAAGCAGAAACCAGGGGATGCTGTGTGCCATTTAAAAGGCGTGCGTGCTGTCTTTGGCTCGTATGCCATAGGTTGCCTGCTTCTTGCACATATAGGAAAGAAATATATGTACAAAATGAGAACACTTCCTTACATAGCAGATGCAGACAAAGTGGAACTGACTGCATTAGTTAATAAAAAGTGAAGTCCTATCTAACAAATACAGGAAATGCGTATTGGCTGTACAACCCCATAACATCAACTATACACTAATCTCTTGCTGGGAAAGAAAAGAGCACTTTGAATCAGGTTATTTCCAAGATCCAAGAAAGTACAAAATCCAACAGACTCCAAGTGAACAGCAAAACTCAAACCTAACACAGCCCACATTATAAAAGGGTAAAAAGGCAAGACCTCCTTTTGAGAACAAGAACATACATAATCCATCTAAGCAAAGACTCGGCCAAGGAGACTGGAGACAGTCAGAGCCTCCCTCACTGCAGAGCAGTGCATGAAGGTCACCACAGAAAGCAAGTGGTCCCAGGTACAGAACAGAAGAGAAACTTGTTTGCACACCCAGGAGCATCACAGGAGTCCTAGGGACAGACCAGATGCCAGGGGGTTTTTAACTGTGGCCCTCTCTAATTGAGGCTGAAACGCACACCAACACCACTATCTGGCCTGAAGATACTGGCTTGCAAAATATGGAATAAACAATGGGAACAGATGCTCATTTGGCCAATTTTCAATAAGCCTCATTAAAACCAAACACCCTGTCCTTGGAGCTCAGGCTCATGCTACATTTCTACCTTATTTAAGCACCTAGCATGAATTTCTGAGAAAGCCATCCGCTTGTGGTTGCACACCAGTAGCATCGTAACAAGAAATCCTCTTGCAAACATTTTGTGCTTTCTAAAGAGACAAGCAGGAGGATTTGTGCTTGTGTGTACATATGTAAAAACACAATTAGAAAGTACATTTACTTTTTAAAGCCATTAGGTTAAATATACATCACACTTGTTGATCACTCAAAGGCAATGGGCAGCAACATGCCAAAAGATTAATGGAAGAGCTCCTGAGGATGAAAGACCCGCTGTTACAGATCACGCAGGTGACATCTGTGCACCTATATATATAGCTTTTAATTTATGATCCCTCCTCTTCAGTCAATACATGTGCACACTTGAAACAATTTTTATTGTGCCTTATCTGCTTCTAACCACATACACCCAAGTCCCAACAAGGGAGTTTCAGAGGACAAACATACCAGAAAAGCAAGGCTAAGAACAACATACAAAGATTAATCAGAACGGGATATTCTATTTTTAAATGCCTGAATAAAACTAGATAATCCACAGGCTTGCAAATACCACCGAGCACCTGGCTGTGGACAGTCAGCTTGGCATCATACCGATGACTGGGCAGACTAACTCACTAACACAGAGCTCCTTGAGTGGTTGAAAACCCAGTAACCCTATGCTACTTTGCATACTTGAAAATCTTGTGTGTATATATACACACACACACACACACACTTCATTTTCCACCGTTTTAGAAACAATGCTGAGCTTTGTCAGCTTGGTAGGTTGCACCTGAATGTCCTGTACAGAAGTACTCATTAACAAGAGAGCTTGATGGATGGGCAGTGCTTCAGTCTGAAAAAAAGATATCCCACTATTGATGTGCATGGCCTCAAGAGAAACTAAAAATCATTCTTTGAACAGACTTCAGAAGCATCAAACACATGATCAGCAAATGGCATTAATGTAATCATAACAGAGCACAATTTTCTTTTTTTGTAAGTAGGTGCAGAATCAGAAATCCTGTTTTCAGAAAAAAAAACCTCGTCTCTTGCAGAGTGACAGTTCTGACAAGCACACGACAGCGCTCACTGTGATTCCCAGTCAGGGCTGATGCTGCACTGCAGAATCAGAAAAGGTAAATCATAATTTCCATAGTAATCCTTTTTGTCTTTCACTGCCAGTTTTAAACAAAAATAAATAAACGAAAACCCTATAATACTTTTGGAAAAGTGCTGCAGATAAAGTAACCCACGCTTACGCTTTCCAGCATTCACCCCCTTGACAAAACATTTTAATGTCCAAAGCCCTAAGACACATCAATCATGGAGGATAAAACTCGCCATGTGCGTAAGGCTAGGAGAAGGCCTCTGAACTCCTTAAATCCCGTATAAGCCCTGCACCGAGGGAACATTTAACAGTTGTGCCATTTGCCTATGCCATCACTGAGCCATCTGCATCCAGCTAACTGGATTTTTAAATGCTTCAACACTTCTGGAATGTGAAATTTCTTAGAACCTATTTCACTGTGGTTTGTAGTTTAGAAGGCAAGGGGAAGGGGGTGTAACAGCCAGACAAGCTAATAATAGGGGAAATATATCCCCAGAAAAGTCCGTATTTTTATTTCATACGGACTATATATATGGATATATATACCATATAGCTTAGTATGTATAGTCTGTATGGTCGTATAGCAGTATATACAGTAGATATGACTATATATACAGTCATACAGCATATAGATGCAATACTTAAGAACATACACCTTTCCACCTCCAGGATGACGGTTCAAATTCATCCCAATAACATGAAAGAAGTCTTACTGTTCCTACCTCCAACCCTACCCCTATCTCTTACCATGATCCCCACTGAAAACAATGCTTTAGGAGAGTCTATTATTTGGGGCATTAGGATGTTAAAGGTATATCATTTAAGTTAAAAGAGGCATGACTTAAATTAGCTGTACTTCTTGCACATCCTTGCTCCTTAGTGAGGTGATCAGGTCCAGAAAGACCCTGTGCTGTGAAGCACATGGGGTTGAGTGGGTTTGCTCTAGCTAGCTTGCTGTGAGCTGCTCATGGCATGCATCAAAATGGTTCTATCTGCTGAGAGAGTTCAGTAAGAGCTGCTTAAAGAGTTTCACCCACTTCGTATCATAAAGGGCCTTAGAAAGCAATGTGCAATACCATTGATCTTAAGCTAGGAATGGAGGTTTGGATATTAAATATGAGCACTTTGTACCAAGACTGGTAGCCTTCCTCTGAAGTACCTCCTCACTGGAAGGCAACCTTGCACGTCAAGCGTAGTTTACAAGTGCTAAGCCACCTGCATGCACCACGACAAACTTATGATGGCCAATTCACCGACAGAAAACGAAGGTAATGAAACATCCACATTTCACCAGAAAAATCCCAAAGCAAAGATTTAGCTGGGATATTATCTTAAAGGTCAATACAAAAATGGGTCCCAAAGGGACAAGGCACCTTTAGAGCATGAAACAAAAAAGGGTCTTCAAGAAAATCAAGGAACTGAAAAAACGAAAGAGAAAACAGGCTTTCAAGTGGTCAGGTTGTGGTGACAGAGGAGCAACAAAATGCCAGCTGGTTTCAGTAACAGATGGCTGAGTGCACTGATCTGTCCTGCATGCCCATTCTAAACTTCCTTTCACTGGAAATACGAAGCTTACACAAGGCTAAGCAGATCCTTCACACAGCCTTTTTATACTTATTGCATCATGGTTCAAATGTTTTCCACCCACAAACAACCCTGCATGTATCCTATTTTACTGCAGTTATGCTAAATTTTAAGAAAAGAGGGTGGCTAGTGGCACCTCATTTGTTCTGATCATATCTACCACAATTCTCAAGGAATGTCTTTTCTCTGATGCATTAAGATACCCATTTTCTAACTGCCGTATCGCCCTCCTCCCCCTCCCCTAAACATGATATAAAGAGTTCTCATGAAGTATTTTAGCATGTATCTGGATCATTTATCACTTGAAGTTGCCACAGCTAATTACATGGCAGGAATAGGTCATGCCACTGGAAAAGCCTATTACTTGTAGAGCAGAATGAACCCTTCAGTCCCGATAGCTCAGGACTCAAGTAATCATTTCCACCAGAGGGAAACAGCACATCTCAAAACTCTGCACTGAAGGACAGAAAAGCCTACCCAAAATACTTACTTTTTAAATACTTTAAATACTTACTATTTAAATACTTTTTCGAAGTGTAATTTTTAACAAGAACTTTTCTTTGAATAACAGTGAACAATACAACAAAAAACCTTCCAAACCAAAGACGTTCTTTTACTTACTTTGGCCACACAATTTTCAGTCTTCATAGCCGTGCTTCCTAGACACACCGTTTCCTGGTTTAAGCACAGTCTGGCACAGCTGTTGTAGGTCTGCAGAAAGATTAAAATGGATATGAATAGAAGAACACAATTTTCTTTCAGGCGCCACATTTTTGGCACAAGAACCCACAACAACACTACCACATTTCCTTTTTCCTGAGGTGTAAAAGTTTCAAACGAAAATAAACTAGTTTGCAGCAAAAACCTACGTTGAGGGCATGTGTGTTCTCTGAAAGTGATGTTCAGTTTTATAGTTCTGAGATACACAGATTGAAGAGATTTTTCTCCTCTTTTCATTTGAAAAAAGAAAAAAAAAATCTGATCTTAGTTGTTCAGTCTTTTAAAAACTACTACATAACCAAAGAGCTAAGAAAAGGCGATTTCTGTACGCTCATTACCAAAGCTCAAGGCAAATGTTAATAAACATCTCCTGTCTTTATCGGGTAAAAACACACAGGGACAGTACAAAGGGTTATAATCGGAAATGAATAAAGGCAGACCACATCTCTCTTGTATCTCATTTCCACAATTTTGGGAAGTTTGCTCTTCTGAACCAGAATGACTTTATCTTAACCCATACACTGTCCTGCACAGGGGATGTTCAAGTGGGAGTCTTTGCCAAGGACGTTACTCAGAGTCCCTCCCTCTTTTAAGGGCAGTACTTATTAAGCGTGCCTAAAATCAAACTTTGGATGACTAGACTATTTAAACTAAGATGTCTGAAAAACTCAGGAATTTCTAATGGAGGCTTTCCCTGACCTGCTTTCAACACCATTTCAACGACTACTTGATGAAGCTCAATTTTTTTTAGGAGGAGGAAGAGGACAGTAGCACTTAAGATCTCCAGTACTGGATAAAAAAACTACCTTGCTAGGCCTGGTACTAACAGAAGACAATAAATATGCCCTGTACAAGGTCACAAAACTTGCAGGCAACACCGGCATGGCAAGGGCTCCTAAACCTCTCCCTCTGCTGCACAGCCGTGCCATTAGAGCCAGAGGCCCTCGTTCGGTGCTCCCTGTGCCGAGTGCCAAACAAACATCCTCCACTTTGTATCCCCCTGGCACAGGCCTGGCTGGGCAAGAAGCAGCCAGCAGCAGCACCCAACAGAGCAGAGGAACACGTTGCAAAGGATATCTGATGCAAGAACACAGGGAGTTTAAAGGGGGTTATGCTAAGCAATAGGAGGTACATTTAGAAATGCAGTGTTCCTGACGCAGCCTCCAGCTCAGAAGGATGGCAAGCACCAACCGATGGGAACTGGGTGTTTATAACCACAGGAAGCATCACACATTATTCACCAAAGTTCTTCTGATCCTCATTAAGCATTCATTACTGCCCACCCCGGACAAACAGTTTGCTGTCTCGGGTCGATCTGTACTGGTCCGGCACAGTCCAGACACTCGTGGGGAAATTCAGGGATTCACAGTCCCTTCCACTGGACTTCTTTACAGACCCCCTTCAAACTCCATCAAGAAACAGAAACAAAAAGGAGCACAAAACCCCCTTATCTTCTCCACCACTCCAGCAGTTTACGTTTTATTTCTCAGTGAGCTCTCTAACCAGAAAATTGCCAGTGACAGACAGGAATGCAGAGCATCCTGGCTCCAGCGGATCTCCTTACAAGTCCTAACATCGCTATCTGCTGCGACTAGCAGCCAGCTAGCAATTTCTGACTCTGGATCCAGAAGGAGAGCCTGAAAAATTCAAACACACGAACCCTGTCGGAGTGCCGTGTGGCCGAACAGAGCGCATCTTTCAGCGGGGGAGGGTTAGGTTCAAACTGGGATTAGGCCACAAGCAAACAGAAGTCTGAGAGACTCAACTCAGCCTCTCGCAAATATTTGCCAACGTCATAAAACCATCACTCTGGTATGCACAGCACTTTTTCTTCAGAAGAAAGATCAGGATAGCATAAACTATCCTAAATTGTGGCTTAGATGCAGTGGCTCAACTGGTGGACAGCAAAGTTGACGCCATCTGCTTTGCACTGACATTCAGACAATTCTGGAGGTGAAAAAACTGGAGAGTTGATACGTTCCTTGTTTGTTCTTTATATTTGTGTAATTTAAGCCATTTATTGTAAATCTGTGATCTCTCTCATTTGCAGTCTCATTCCTAGAATTCCAGTAGCAGTGTTTCTGCACAACATACCTCGCATGTACCGTAATTTTTATGAGGCCCTGACTCACAGAAAGCTAATACTAACTCCCCTTTGCAGATGGAAAGCTCAGTCACAAAAACATTCACTGAAAGAAACAAGGTAGCCTGTAGCTTCATGAACTGAACCATGAACCAAATTCACATCTTTTCATTTTTTTTCCCCACAGGACAGGTATGCAAAAACCTTGGTAACAAGCCAGCTTTTTAAAAGCCAAACTTACACCAGGCTTTCTCTCAGATATACAAATGGGAAAGAGTGGATAATCCAAACACACTATGTAAAATAATAAAGCCAAAACTAAAAAAAAAATTAGAATTTTATGAGAAGGAAGCTCACTACACTGCTACTCAAAAGCTGGATGTACATCAGAATATAGACACAAATAATTCCTCCATTGTATTGCTTTATTTTTCATTAATGTCATTATTTAAAGCAGAGAAAATGAAACAGCTGATGTAGAAGGCAGTGAACTTCTAGAACTTGCTGCCACAGGATGCCATGGAGAGAAACAACATCAGCAAGTAGAAAGGGGGATTAAACAAACTCAGGGACAGCACGTCCATGGAGTACTTGGCAGGGATATCCCCTGGAGCAACAGCTGTAGAGGCTGCAGGAGCAGGAGGGGAATGGAGAGCAGAGAGAAGCCAGACCTCTTTGCTCTCCCTATACAGCATCTTCCACTGACAGTGCTGATCGAGCTGGGCATTCCCAGGTTAATACCTCTCTGCCCTCGGACCACTAGCCAATGATATTAAAATCTCTCCTTCCCAAATTTTTCAGCCACAGAAAGCAGACAAGAACTTACTTTCGTTGTGAGAGCCAACTTTTGCACAGTAGTTTTGTTATGTAAAGATCTACGTAAGCACCAAATTACCCATCATTTAGTCCTTCAGCAGCTCATTGTTTCCCAATAAAAGTAGCAGGGAAAAAAAAAAGAAAATTAAAAGGAGTATGTATAATGGAATCAACCCATTGGGATGCAGATTTGAGAATAAAACACGCAAACAGCGATTGTCAGCTCAACGTCCCTTACTATGTTTGTACAGTTCTCCTGTTCTTCTTTTCATACTCTCACAGAAGAATGCATTAATAGCTATGTGTGATGAATAAAGGAGATACAGAACATGCATATTCTATAATTCAGCCAAAAAACTTCAAGCAAAAATGCAGAAGTCTAGTTCTCTCTTACAGTCCAGGGGTAAAAAAAAGAGGTCATGTCACTCTACTTAACAGGTCTCAAAGGAAATTTACTGATAATGTGGAAAAGACGCTGTGTTTGGCTCACAAAGTCCAGCCATGAGAAAATGGAAGAATATAGTGTGGAGGTTGTCTTCTACTGTTTCTCTGCAGGCAGCAGTAAGACACAAGATCACTGCTGTACATGGAGATTTGGTTTCACCTGGTATGGTCGTATTGTGTCTGTACAGTAACAGCTACAAGTGAAAAAGACAGAACTGAAAACAGATTAACTGTCATATCATGAAATAATACTGCAGAGCCCTACATTTAGGTGAAACATTGGATGGTGTCTCACGTTACACTGCAACACCAGAGCACCTCCCTTCATTGGCTCCGATGACTATGGGAACACTGACTAATCTGGAAGAAAAACAAGAAAATCAAAACCAGAACCAAGTCACAGAAAAGCAAATTTCTCAGCTCACCTTTAAAGCTCGACCCTTTTATGAATCTCATCTAACTTGCACCAAAACTGTTCGAGTTTCTCCTCACCTTCCATCAAGATAAGAGGTTTCTTCACCAAGGAAAAGCAGTCTGAAGCGGTAGCCTGGTTCAACGCCACAGGCAGATAGCTTTGCGTTGGAGTGCTTTAATATGTTTTTATATTGCATATAAAGCATGCAAACATAAACCAGTTTGGTGAAAACTACCCTCTTTGTGGAAGCCGGCTGTAATTCTGAACAAGTTTTCAATTTTTGCACTGCTGCTAGGGTAAAACATTTTAAAGAGTTTAATTTTTACAGAGGCTTCAATGACACGAGATTATCTAACAAAGTAATGGTTAATCAATAGAGGGTTTAGTTGTCAGGTGAAACATATAACACACTAAAAGGGATTGATTGCAAGGCTCCTCCTTATTTACTAGGAGGTATATATTTAAAATGACACAAACTTGTTACCGAGCTGCATTCCTTTAACCTTGCAAAAGCCGTTTGAGAACAGTGTTAAGCAGCCCTATAGCAAAACAAGCTCTAATGAAAAAAAAAAATCCTACAGATATATGGCAACCCCAAATCATGTCAGAAGCAGGGGAACCACAAAGCGGTATTCACTCGCAGCCAAAGGCTTAAAATGCCACAGAGACGCTAGACTATAGTTCACTAAAGATAGAGCTGTATCCGATCTCATTCCGTAAGTGTCTTTGGTTACATTTTTCTTTTTAAAGAAAGTGCGATCCTGCTCTTTGACACAAACACGTAAACATTTCTCCTTGTGTCGGCGTAGCTGTGGATGAGCGCTCAATGCCAACCTGAAGCCTCCAACCCAAGGCAGAGCTGTGTGTGCAGCTTTTCTGCCAACTGCAATCCATTTCTTTGGCCATTTATCCAGCAAATCCCCAGTCCCTGAACAAAACTCCACTTTTTAATAGAAGCTGCAGCCCATGAGCTCAATAAGATTTTCCCCCCCCAATAGTTAATAATTACATGATTTATCAGAGAAAGATAACACTAATAAAAACACAGCAAAAAGACAAAACCCATACCCTCCCTTCAAGTCATTTTCAGGGAAAAGATTATTAAACTGTTCTTTTTGAACAAGGGCTTTTGTAGCTAAGCGCAAATTGCCAAACGGTTAGAAAAAAAGTTATTAGACTCAGAAGAATTCAGCAGAAGTGGGAAGTTATATAAACAAATCACTCCAGCAGATTTGGAAAGATCGCTTTCATCTTACTTAGAGTCTTAGGAGACTTGCATTAATTACCCTTTAAAGGTCTTTCACATGGACTATTTAAAATAAACGCAATTTATTTATTTATTTCAAATGAGGTGCTTCTTCTGAAAGAATTAAGTAATCTCAGCAAATTTAAAAACGTTTTTATAAACAGGTAATTAAAAAGAAGACTAGAATTAAGTCAAGCTGTAAAACATTCCCCATGATTCGCTGCAATTATTTTTCTTAAGACTAAATTTTTGTTATCTGGAGTCCAGTCTTTGAGAAGGGTAGTCTCCACAAAAAAGCCAGAAGACATAATAAAGACCAGCCAAACACAAAAACTAGATCATTCACAGCATTTTCCCTAAAGCACAGTTTGTCATATTGCAATTACACCTTGCCTACTGTGAAAGCCAGAGTCCTTAATATTGCCACTAGAGGGAAGAAGTGTCTCAACACATGGCAATGGTAGTTGGGGAGTGGGTTTTTTGAGCAATTACCATAACAAAGCTCCCTTGGCTGTGTGTACCTTCTAATTACTCAGTACGATTAAAATGACTTACCTAAAACAAACAGGGAAAGAAGAAAAGCCCCTAAAACAAAAAAACTCAAGATACAAACAATGCACCTTACTCCAATCCACCTGTTATCTGAAATTACATTTAAGCTGGAGATCTTTTTTTCCTCATCCATCAATGCATAAGGGCAAAGAGGGGGGGGAGAGTACACCGCAATGCCCAACCACCACAGGGTTGTTCTGCCAAGTAAAAGCACGAAAACAAACAAAAACAAAGAGCAAAGAGAACTACATCTCTTGTTAAAATAAAGAAGAAAAAAGAAGAAGGAGGAAATGTCGTGGTATTTAGCCATCTGGTAGCTGCTTGAAAACAAATTGTCCTCAAAAGAGCAGAAATACAGTATGTCTTCTCTCAGTTCACTGGCTTATGAATCAGACTTTTTTTTTTTTAATACGGGCACGGCGATATTAGACTTCAGTGCTGCTGCTTTCACTTGGCTCTTGTGCCACTGCGCCAAACTGGCCATCCCCATCTGAACCCTTGTTCCAACTGGGATGCCGCATTCGCAGTCTTTCAGGGTGCATCTTGTTGGCCCCATTGTTCAAAATCCCTCCGGATTTTTCTTTTCCCTGACAGCCACTCGCTGGTTTTTAAACCCTTAAATCTTTCATTTTATAAGGCACGTCATTAAGGGAAGATGGCAGCCGAGCGATTTTTCTTCCCATTGACAATTCGTGACATTTCTCCAGCAGCGTGCAAGGTGTTGAAAACCTGGCAGCTGTTACCTCCCGGGATGAAGCTCCTTTTTTATCCTCCCTTGACAGTTTAACTCAATGGGTCAGCACCTTTAAAGACTGCAAAGTACCACTGAAGTGGATGGAGGCTTGAATTACTGCTCCCTCCCTAATCAATGTAAACCCTCACTGCAGGTGAAACTCTTCATCTATAGAGGTGCATGGGGGAGGAAAATGTAATGCCCTGAGCCAGATGGTTTTCATCTTGTTTTTTAAAGAAGAAAGGAACAAGCTAACAAGGGGACAGCTACTTTGTTAGCTTCTTGGCCTCTCTCATGGCTTCGGATCCCCAGGGTTCCAGCCACACAAGAGAAAGAATACAGAAAAACATAAACACTTAAAGAAATATAACTAGGGGGCTGGCAACACGCTGCTTTCAAAGAGTTGAGAGCCCTGTTCAGCGCTTTATTTATCACTGCCCACGTTCTTCGGATGGTAAGTGGACACGGACACAAAGGGCAGGGGGGAGTAGACAACACTTGCAATTTACTCAATTACAGAGGAATGCAGAAATGCAGCAGGGTGACAGATTCCTATTAGCACGACTGCTGAAAGAGCCCAGTGGCCTTTCTGCCACAAGGCAGCATTCCCATTGTAACTCAGGCTCCAGCTCAACCCAGGTTGGCTAGTTTTTTAACATGCGTGAAGTGCTACAGAGGGATGGAGATGATTTTTTTTCTCTTTTCTTTGAGACAAAATATATATATATATATGTGTGTGTGTGTGTATCTGTATATATAAATATATAACCAAAGAATATTATTAAAAGTAAGACCAGGATGTGCCTCTAGCAATTTCAAGCTTGGAAGGCTTTTCAAGCAGCAGCTCCTTACTACCAAGCATTAATACCGTAAAAGATGAGCTAACCCTGCTAACATTACAGACCCGGTACGTACGTCCTTGACATCTCCCCTGGGGAAGGGAGGAAGCTGAAGCCCCACACTCCTCCCCACCGTGCAATCATCCCCATCGGGAGGACAGCAGAAATACTTCTGGAGAACTTCGGTGTGTGCCTGGAGAAGTGCCCCAGGCAGCGGGATGAGGCTGCTGCCGCCAGCAAACAGCTTTTTGTCTTTGCTTTGCTTTGCCCTACCTTCTCTGACTGCTTTCTGCTTCTTCCAGTTGGCTTGTGTATTGACTTAAGAGCAGCGTGCCTCTACTTTAACACTGCAACAGTGCCTAGAGCATGTTTGAGGAGCTAGATGTAATTTTACAACACGATCTCAAATCCATACGAGTGAACTGAGGTAATACTCTGTGCCAAAATGCTAACGGAGAAAGATCTTGAAAACGCTACGGGGCCTGTTTGAATGGGGTAGCAGGCAGGGATTTTTTCCCCCAGACGTCCATCTGGAAGCCTGCAGACAGACAGCGGGGTCCGAAGCGAGGCGTGCAGGAGGGTCGCTGCGGCAGGCTCGCTGTTTGCTGCCAGCACTTCCCCACGAGGCCACCTTTGCCTCGGCTTCCCCCCACAGAACAAACCGCGGCGGCGAAAGGCACTTCATTATTGCTCCGCTGAAGAGAAGGGAGGGAAGGGTTTTAAACAAGCTGCATTGTGCCCATCTTCTTTAAAAACCAGCGGGGTAATCAAGTTCAGGGCAGCCCCGGACAGCTGCCCTGTGACCTATTCATGTTGACCCCCGCTATTCATCACTTTCCTTGGGACTATGAGGGCAAGCTCCCGGGGAGTGACCACCACAATAGACAGATACGAGCCAACAATAATACGGTTCCTGCAAAAAAAAAAAAAAAAAAAAAAACAGATGGCACTGCAATAAATTTACAAATCTGCATTCATGGCTCTGTTAAAAACACCCAGAAGCTAAAAGGCTGGAGGGGCCCCCAGAGAGCTTCCCCTGCCCGGTTTCTAAAGGCCGGCTCTCTCCCCAAGACTATTGAGCTCGTGTTCTTCATAAATGAAGAATGGAGACATAGCCCTTAAAATAACAAATGCCTGACCTAATCAATCTAGTGTTTGGGTCTAACACTAACTGATAGGCACTGAAAACTAATTATGTTTTTTGGCAAGGAAGTTGAATTAAAATGGAAACACACAGGTTAAAAAGGCACTGAAGCATTTGCGAGTCCCTTTGAAAGGGCGGCGCACACACACACACACACAGTCACACGCAGGGCTTGAAACAGGAACCTGATTCAATAACTCATGCATTTATTTTTAAAATGAATCAGATTAGTCCCATGTGTGACCTGCCGGTCCATCTGTATGAGCCGGACTTAATGGGCACTCTTCTCACGCTTACTTCAGTTTGAAGTATGAGAGAGATAAATTTAGTTTAATTTTCAACAGATCAAGCTATCCATTTTCCAAATGGACCATCTGGATCAGCCTATTAAAATTAATTTATAACTTTGCAGTGTGAAAATTCGTTTGTTAGCTTAAATAAAGTTGCCAAAAACTTTTGCCACTTGTCATTGTTTTTTCTGAAGTCTGTTTTCATACTGTGGTTTTCAGTTTTCCCCTTCAAAATTTAATTTTGTCAGATCGAGCACTCAACAAGAACTGAACATTTGCATCCGTACCTCCAAATCTGTCATAGCTTAGATCTTTTTACTGTTCCAGCTCACAGTGTCAAGTTCATTGCCTGTACTTGTCTCCTTTCCCAGTGCTGATCTCCACATCTCTTCTGCCTTGCTGCCCCTCACCAACCTCAGAGCAGCCATGCCTTCTCCTGCCAGCATGCTGAGGACATGGCTCCACTTGTTGAGACTTCTGAAGATACCCTCCTACAAAAACCATTATAGTCACCAGAAAAATTGCTTTTCTCCTAGTAAGAGGTCCATAGAACTAAGCTATGGGGGTCTTCAGCCTCTGCTTACAACTTCAGAAGCTTAAGCAACCATTGCACCTTTTTATTACCTCCACCTTCTGGTACATCTGTTCCACAAACCTACCTAAGGAAACATTTATGGCCATGGCTAATGGCTAACTAATCAAAAATGACTAAATATGTGGACAATTTCACTAGAAAGACTGTTTAAATAGACAGACTTCCCCCTCTCTCCACATATACACATTCAATTCTTCTGCGCAGGTAGGTCCACATTTCCCAATAATGAAATTTTACCAGCAGCGTCTTAAGGGAGGGACAGAAAATATGAAGTCGTACACTCAATATTTACCAAGTTAGCATCTTTCCACTAAGGTACTAGTACCGCATTCAGCACTTTTTGAGTATTACTGCTTTGACAGCATTTGCAGGACAGATCTTTTCAGCTTTACAAAATATGCGCAGATGTGAGACAGGGTAATCACTCCGCATACCTTCCTCTAGGAGATGCAGATCTTTCCATTAAGCATCACTTTACTCATTGATTAGGAAGGAAAAAAGCACGTGCATCTGTGTCTGATTTCTTCACCTACAGTTGGAAAATTCCCAACTGGTTCTTGTCCGTCATTAATAGAGAAAAAGGAGCAATATGAGCTTCCAAAATGCTTTGGTAGTTTCTATTTAAGCCCACACAACGAATCTAAATTCCTTCTACCGTATGCGCAAAATCTTGGGCAACCACCTCATATGATCTAGACAAGATGGTACTTGCTTTAAGACTACAGCTTGAACTTGTCCACAAACACTGTTCTCAACACCTAAGGTGCCACAGAGCAACCAGAAGACCCAAGGATTTTGGCCACACAAAAGACTGGGCATAAAGATGAGGGCTGTGATGCATCTCAACAATATCCTGAAACACAGCTAATCACCTTGCTGTGAACAATGTCTTCTTTTGACGAACTGCTAAGAAATTTGCTTTATTATACATAAAAGGCTGAGATATGTTTTAGCAGCCCACTCTTTCTCCTTTCTACCCACGAGGCACATATATGAATGTAGAAGAGAATATCGGTCATTTTTCAGGTTATTAACCTGGACAACACCTCCAAGAAAATCCACCTTCAAGGGTAATGGAAAACTTAATTGTTCTAGAATGCTTTGAAATTCTTGAACACATGATCTGAAGCAAGACAAAATATACTACAAACAAGGCAGGAACAAGAACAGAAGGAAAGGCTGAAGAGAGCTTGATGAATACCAACTGGAAAAACGTAAAACTTGAGAGCAGAAGTCTAGATTTCCTTAGAAAGAGTCACTGACTCTCCTGAAAGGCAAATCCATGTGTCTGATTTTCCTGGGTATATTGTGACTAGCTCAGACTTCAAGGGAGAAAAGAAAGGATTTCCATGAGCATAAGTCAGACTTCAGCTTCCAAAAGCATTTAAGGATTCAAATAGCTAGAAAGTTTTATTGCATTTTTAAAGAGACTGATCACATACCTGTCTAAGTGAATTCTTCTCAGGAATGATCTTCCTAGGGGGCTCATCATTATTACAGTCTTCTCTCTCAGAGGAGTTCTGTGAAAGAAAGTAAGCTTTAATTCAGTTCTTATCCCTAATATTACTCTGCGAGGAGAAAAGAAACAGAATATTTGTACTATGCAAGCTATAGTATTTTATGTATACACACACCGGAGGCTAACTTGTACTTTTAAGCCAAACAGCTTGTTATGGCAGAGAAAGAATCACTCCTCAGTACAGCAATGCACCACTGTGCAGGTGTCTATTGAAGAAGACTGTGCTTTGGAGATTTATTCTGAAATTACCAATAACTGCCTCTTTGAAAAGCTGAAATAATGGCTGGGTCAGCATGGTAACACCAGCGCTCCCCAACACCCCAGAAGAACTATTTCAAACAGTGGAACCTGAGGAAAACAAAAGACTGTGAATGGGTGCAACTGTTCCCTGTACCCCTATGCTTTTAGTCTGACCAACAATTATTAATTGTACCGAGTCTGCTGGGCTGCGAAAAATCACAGAGAAATTTAATTATGCTAAATTCTGGTGAAAGAGGTTGTCAGATCCTTTAAAAAAAAAAAAAAAAGAAGTGTAGGTAGCAAATGATACCGTGGTTATATTTTTCACTTCTGCTCCCTGAAGCTGCACACACAAACACCATTTCTAGAAAGACAAGCTGCAAAACTTAAGCCACCACCTCCAGAGAAGAGTAAAGAGTAAAGACGAGGGAAGGGGGACAAGAAAAAATAAATACAAGGGTTTTTTCTGCACAAGTAAGAAAGAACTCCAGGAGCACTTTGTGTGTTAACCTCACCGTTAAAGCCAATTATTACTTGCTTTAGAGTAAAGACAGGATATTGTTTATCTCAAGACGTGTACAATCTTTAGCAAACATTTGGTTTAAAAGTGCTGGGTGTGTGGGGGGAACCCTGTCCTCGCTGACAAAGCCAGCTACTCTGGAAGACAGTTTCTTTGCACGGGTTCAGCTACTGTGCTGACAGAGTAATGACAGCCAGCTTTGGGGGAATCCCACATACACATCTAAAATCAGTTTGATCACCACAGTATTCGTAGCCTTAGGCCACATTCCCACGCATTCAGTAGTGAGTAACTAAACAGGTTTTAAAGAGATACAGAATAACTGCTTAGGGAGAGCTCTGCCAGGAAAAGGGTGGTTTTCCAGTTGCTCGCAGACAAGCTCCGGAGTGCAGAATTTCAAGCAGAAGTGTGCGTTTTGTACTTGTACCTTCTCACCCCAAAAATAACCTGTCCTTCTCAGAGCCTGATTTCTGCCATAACCAGCTTCCAGCCCAGCACCTCGGGAAGCAGAAGTGGTGTCTGTTGGCAAAAGGAGAAGCAGCAGCATGGCAGAGCAGGGCTAGCAGAGGAGCAGCGTGCCCGATGCAGCACGGTCGTCAGCTGGGGTCCAGGCAGCTCAGCTCTGCTGAAGGGGAAGAAAAGGCACGGCCAGGAGGTGCAGGTTGTAAGCTGTTTGCTGAGGAACGGCAGGGAAGGGAAAACAAACACACACACACGCTTGGGATGTCATAAATTGGTCAAGAGGATTGCGTGTTAAGTTGAGGCTTGCAGACCAACTACTGATCTTCTTCGTTGGTTTTTGGTTGTTTGTTTGTCTGAACAAGCTATAGGACTCGCAAGGCACCATGACATCTGGGATGCTGTAACTAGGGTTTTATAATGGAAATCAATCCTAAACAGGCCTGATAAATTGCTGTAAGAGGCCAGCTTTTAAAAGTTTTCATGTGACGCCTCTGCCAGGACCAAGTTAG
The DNA here is from genome assembly GCF_009769625.2 of Cygnus olor. Classification (NCBI taxonomy): domain Eukaryota; kingdom Metazoa; phylum Chordata; class Aves; order Anseriformes; family Anatidae; genus Cygnus; species Cygnus olor. Next base: position 24,084,765 of record NC_049175.1, read on the forward strand.
TACATTAAATCCAGCCTAGAAAGGACTGTGATCGTAAAAACACACAAGCTAGAATCACGTATCTCCGAAAAGGAATGCCAAACGTTAAAACTGCTCTTTTCTACTCATGAAATATAGTTTAGCAAGTGGTTGGATTCAAGAGAGGGTTTTAATTTTTGTGCTTTGGAGAAAAAGACCAAGGGAGAGAAACGTAAGAACCTGAGGTGGGCACTGTGCATCTCCTGGAAATGCACCTTGCTGGCTGGGGGGCTGGGGGAGACTCACAGGGTTGTTTATTCTTCTTGGATGCTTTTCCAACAGTCATCCCCTTCTCTACTGCAAGTGCTAAGATGTTTTCCCACTCCTAAGAATCTTTTCTACAGCACTGAAAGCTTGCCTTATTCTTGCCTTTGGAACCATTCAAGATTCTCCCTCCAAAAATCTCAAAAAGGAGGCAAATCGGTGCTGACGGTGAATCGCCAGCCCTTACTCGGAAATTCCTAGCTACTGCAAAGCATCAAGTTATCTTCTTTTTCTTTAAGCCGAGCATCCGATTTTAGGAGCGAGCAGAGGACCATTTTGCATTCATTATCTTTATAGGTGGCAAGGCTAAGAGGTTGGCTGAACAAAGACCAGACAAAGACTGCCAAGTGCATATGGTGGTTCACAGCTTGGCGTCTCACCACTCTACAGCACCAACACAGCAGCTCCAAGTGCAGACTATTACAGAGGAGCGCTGCTCATGCACTTTTTGTCGGCAAGCAAGTTACGCTCGGTGAAGACAGAATGACTGGAAAGCATTACACTTAAAAAAAGCACAGATGTTTATAACTCCCACTCATTTCTCACGAAGAGGGAAGCCATCAGTCCAGGGGCAGGTACAAGATCCTGCGTATTTCAGGACTAACCGTAGCTGCGTGGAAGTGAGTTACACTCGATAGGGCAACGCTCAGCCACGGCCGTGGGAAGAGCACAACATAACCGGCTGAAACGGTGCACCTAGATATTTCTCCCTGCTGAACAAGGTGGGAGGAGGGATAAATATGTGCGAGGTCAGAGTAAGGTTTGCTTCGGCAGGACTTCGGCGATGCTCTCTGCCACGAGAGAGGCAGACAAAGGGAGGAGCTGCTCCGAGCACCCTCTCGTGGTTACTGAAACGCACGTCTCAGGCACAGAGCCGGAAAGGAGCACTGGGTATCCAGACGGTATTTTGGGTGTACTCGCTGGGAATATTAAAGATCTGCAGCAATTATGCTTGATACATAGTAGATCTAGAATGATGGAATTTATTAGGGTGAAAGGAGCGAAGAAAACCAGTGCACACCGAAAGCTGAAAAGCCATACAAACTCTCTTTCATCAGGGAAAACTAAAAAATCCTGTAACCTTCCTTCGCAGACTAAAGCTAGACTGGCCAAAACCGTTTCCACTGAACTCAAGGCTCTTTTATTTCAAACGAGGACAAGAAAGATAAGATGAGAAGTGCCAAAGCCTCCAAAGCACAAATTGATCAGTCGCGGTGAGATAAGTAACGCGTATGTGCGCACACAGTTTCCACAGACAGGCAAAACAATTTTTTTGGTTTTGATTTGCCCAAGGTCAAACAATGACACGGGAAGTGCTGGGAAGAGAAGGCAGCAAACCCAAGCTCGTTTCCTGTAACCTTCGAAATTTCTCTTTAACAGGAGGTTCCTGCGAAAAGGGGCTTCGCCCTCCATAGTTTGTTTTTCCTAAAATGGCTCCTGTCTGTAACGAGAGCCTTTTAAATCTGATTTGCATTTAAAACTTCAGCCTGTAATTAACAGAATATAATTCCGTGGCAGGTTGTCTTAAAGACCACTACGAAATTATTACTATTTAACTCTCCCCGTGAAGCCTCCTCCGCCGCTAAACACAACATGCTACAACGCATACGCAGTCCCCAGACTGAAGCGGTTGATGGGAGATGACACGCAGCATTTTGTGTACGCAGCCCAGCAAAACACTGCTGGGAACGAGCTATAATACGTGGCTAAATGCACTCCCAGGGACTACCAATTGGGCAGAGCTACCTTTAGTACCGCCTCGCTCGTCGTGGTGGAAATCAAAGCCCTGCCAACTGGGGGAGGCTTTCTTTGGGGCTCTTCTGCCCGGCACTAATTATAAAACTGTACAGATGCAGCCTTTTTTTTTCCGAGTGCGGGGAGCTGGGGGTGGGGGAGAAGTGTGTGTCTATGCGAGGAGCACAACTATTTTTTATGCTTTCAAATTCTTAATCCTGTTTGGAGCTGTCAGTGGGGGTTAATGGAAGCCTTGGATAGGAGAATTCCAATCTGGTTGGCAGATGGATAGGTTGGTTATAGCTGCATAACTATGTCTTGCCTGCAGGCACAATTCAGAACACTGTTAAAGCAATATAAAGTCTCTGTCAAGCTGAACCATTTGGATCAGTAGCAAGGAGAAATAATAATAAAAAAAGGAGTTCATTTCTGGGCCTTGCGCGTTTATGCTAGTATGCAGAAACTGATTAATTGTCATCGTGCGCTGGTCTGCTATACCTCGGATTTCTACTTCTGGAGTAGATTTTGCATGCTAATATAATCATTCTCCCTCTTGAGACATTAGCAAATAATCAAATGAAAAACAGGATCATAATTTACTGAGATTCGGGCAATTCTCTATGCAAATTTGACTTGTTATTGCTGCTGCCTCGTTAATCTGAATGCCTTTGACAAACTCCTTTGATTTATGAACTCATGACAACTCCAATGTGTATATATTTTGCTAGATTGACATTATCATTAAGAGTGGGTGGACTGAGCTCACATGAATGGCTGATTTTATTCGCTGGTGTCTGCTGCTCAACAGCTGAGCATCTCCTTCTCACAAAGCCCCTGAGCGCCAGGCTCTTCCCATCTACCCATCCATTCATCATCTCGATGTTAATTGGCCCAGGCTTTAAGCAAATTTTCAACACGATTTAAAGGCACGATGACACTGATTACTGACCCTCTGCCATACGGTGCCTATTGATTAACCTGACAGAGATGATGAGCTTGAGGGAAACTAGGTGTGCGCGGACCTCAGGGGGAAAAAAAATATATTGTTTATGCAGGCAAAACACTTGTCATTATCCCAAAGGCCAGAATTTGTGCTGCACTGGCCCTTAAAACACACTATTGCTTTAAACACCTGCATCCAATACAGAAAACGCTGGCTTGCTGTGGAAAAATGATTACAAATTTGATGTCATGTGCAGTCTGTATTTTAATCGAGTTCCCTGATAAATAGACCCCCTCGAGCCAGCCAAGCCTCTCTCCAGCCATCGCGCGCGTATCCATCAGTTTGAGCAGAAGCCGGGGCAGGGTGTGTTTTTAGTGATATCAGCAGATCCAACCGCGTGGAGGAAATCTACTTGGGTATTTCAGGTCTCTAAGCAAATAATACAGTGGGAACACAGCGTCCGAACGGGTACAGGAGAGTAAATATTTCAAGGGCAAACCGGATGCCAGGCGTAGCCATCTCGGTACTTGCTGCCACGCTAAAAAAAGGTGCTTTTCACACTAGTGAAATACTGCTTTTCCCCTTTCCCAGTGCAAACTTGTTGCTACGACCTGACCCTCAGACTCCTAGGTGCGTTCAGATGTTTTAGCAGAGCTCGAAAATAACTGGCATCCTCTTTAATGTTTCTTGAAGCGTCCCCACGATGCACTTGCTCCTCCTCACCAAGGGCAGAGGGGGACCGTGTTCAGTGGCTCCTGCCTGGCTGAGAAAGGAGGTACATCAGCATTCTGCCTGCAGACTGGTGCTAGATGAAAGGAAAACGAAGCAGAAGGCCTGCTTAACCCCTGCCCAGCCCCGGGTTAAGCCTGTCAGTCAACGCACACTTCTTCTTTCCCAATTCATGCCAGCAGCCTGCCAGCAGCCCAGATGTTTCTCTTGTTTGGTCTGGGTGGGTTGCTGCCCCAAGATGCTACGAAACCGTCTCCTAATTTGCATCATTGATTGCAGGAAACAGGACAAGGAATCGCTGGGTAAAGGTACGGGGGAAATTAGCTGCAATTGTCTGATGCCCATGTCAGGCAGAGTGCACTGAAAAGGGGAGGAGAGAGGGAGGGAGGAGAGAAAAGAGAGAGATGTGTGGAAATAAGTGCCAGGCTAAGACTACAGGCACATATAAGCCTTACGTTCCCTTTCCAATAACCTTTGTAAGTGATAGATGAGTCCAAGCCCATTGTTATCGTTAAGGGACTGTCAGCATCCTGATTTTATAAATGCTGTCTGTCAGTTTATAAATATCTCAGCCATTTCAAACAGTGCCTGGATGAATCCTGGCATAGCCAATGTCAGCCTGAAAGCAGTATTACTGTTAAAAAATTATTGGGCTAACCCCCACTTAAAAACACTTAACAATAGCTTCTCCTTTTTCACCTCCCATGAGGCCCAAAGTATTCAAATTGAGGCTTATTTAGCTAGTCACTACGCTATATAAAATGGTCCTTAACATTGGTAATGTTCTTTGAGGAAAAAAAAAAAGTGTAAAAACATCAAGTTTGAAGGCAATTCTCTGTCTGTTTGGTAGATAAAACAAAAATGACAGCTGTAACACACAGGGAGATCCACAGCAATGAAAATGCAGAGATAAGTATTAGACCCCATTCCTCTTTGGCATTTGCTGCTCTGAACATTCACCGAGATTAGATCCTTTTAGAGAACACCATAAATTGCGATATGTAGGCACAAGGGGGTGACTTCAGCCCGGAATGAAGGCACAGCCAAGTTTCCCAGCCCTTCCAAGTTTCAAGTTAAATGGTACTTTTACACGGGGTTTATGGCTCAGCATCAGAATGACTGAAAGCGAGCAGTCGCTGCAGCCTGTCTTGCAGCGACTGCTATCAGAAAAGCAAAGGAAATGAGCACGACTGGCCTTCCAGTTCAGTGCCTGCTTTGCAGACTGGCATGCATGCTTATACCATGATTATGCAGCTATTATCCTGCTGCACAGATCCTGCTTGGGCTATTTTTTTTTCCTCCACTACATTTATGAACTCCTCACGACAAGGACTTCTGTCCCTGTCACCCCTCCCAAATGTTTACGTGGTGCCTAAAGAACTGAAGTTCGAATTCGTGCCCGAGCGGCTCAGGTACCTACTAAAAACTGAATTCTTATAATTGAAGCTCTGACAGCAGTGAAAATGGAAAAGTACAGCGCTGCCCCCCCAGCCAGACACATACACACATGTTCGCACAAGTCCCAGTTTGGTTAATGCAGCCCTCAACAAGAGTTTCTAATTTATTTATTTTTCAAAATAAAAACAGGAGAGGATCCTTTTTTTAATCTGTAGAATGGACCCTTCATATTTTTCCTTTTCATTCACATCAATAATTTGCAGATTGGAAAAAAATGTGCATTTTCAAAGCAATGAGACGACAACGGAGCTTCGTGACATCAGGAAGAGTTTCTTACCAAGCTGATTTAACTTATTAATTATCGGTTTGTTAGAAAGAATAACTTAAAGATGTGGGGAGTCTTAACATTATGAGAACAGCATATTCAGTTTAATGTTAAAATATGAAAGACACGATAAACAGGCATCTTGAAGAGCACAGATCTGAGTTGTAGTTAAAAAATACAACAGAAATCCAGGTGCAGGGAACTGGCCATTTAGGGAAATGCTAAAAAAAAAAAAACAACAGCTTCACTTTATAGACATTTCTCAAACGAGAGAGAAAGAGGGAAAGAGAGAGAGAAAATATGGCTAATGAGAACAGTCTTTCCACGTTCCCCGGGAAGCAGTCCTGCTTAACATTTCTGTTCTGTGAATTTAAGAGAGTCAGCAGTGGTAAATTTGTTTTTAATATTCAAGCTTTCAAGCCTTGCAAGCTAGTTGGCCAATGGCCCTTTCTATTCCAATGTTTGTTGGTGCCTTATTTACACAAGCATTACATCCGGAGAGCCTTTGAATATAATTTCACGTGGATTAAGGGAAGAACATTTGCTTCTGCTAATCAGGACATCTGGTTATTTTTGTAACTCAGACATCTGCATTAGGCAGCTCGACTTCGCCATTCTTCATAACAAGGTTAGAGCTTAAGAAGCCTTAAGGACCTCTAGCTAAATTTCATTATTTGCATTTTTTTCACAGCCAGCTCTGCTTCAGAATTTCTTTTCCTAAATAGCACAGATCGATCAGCACCTTCACAGGTATACATATGCTTTTCGAGCTAGCACTTTCTATGCGTGATTTTACAGCATATATCTCATCCTCTAAGATTTTATACTAGTTCAAAGCTGTCTGCATCTTTCTGAGGAACAGAAAGCACACATTGCCAAAAAGCATGGATGAAAACATCCAATTAACCTTATGATACATATAACATGGGTAAACCTCCAAATAGCCAACCAGGCCACTTACGTAAGACTGGTGTCAGGACTTGTTCCAAATCTGATTATCGTGGGGCTTCCCTTTGCCTCTTCCTAGCACGTTATATCTGCTCCCCGCGCTGCACAAAAAAGCATTCTTCCATTTCTGTTCTTTAGGAAAACCTTAACAATTTCTCCAATCTTTTAAATTCTTGCTCGAATTCTTGTTTAAACAGTTTCAGCTGAGGTTAATTTGTCTGCAAGACTGCAGAATTGTGCCACACATACTTCCGGACAGATTTCGCATGCAACAGAAGCTTCTTAAAGAAGAACAGAATCAATCACGGCTTGACTCTCGCTTCTTTGTTGGTTTCATTTTGCTACATTCCTTTCACAAAAATTCATTTTCAACACTCATCTCAGGGCACTAAAGTACTGAATTTGGAAATTATACACACCCATTCTCAGATTGCAGGATTCTTCCCCTCCCCTCCCACGACTCACAGCTTTTATCAGTGCTTTTTTTCTTTTTTTCATCTTCAAAAAAGATGTTTTCTTGATTTTCCCCTACGTGTAACGGGGGAAAAAGAAGCAGTCTGCTTTTACAAGCTGTGAACATAAGCCAACATCCAAAAAAGGTGTCAAAAACATATTTCTATTACTAACAAGAGTCAGCAAGAGCCAACAGAGTTTTTTAAAACTTTTTATTTATTAAAATTCTCTAGATACAGATTAACTTTCTTTGTACAATATTTATTACAGATTCATCTGCATAGGAACCGCAAGTGCTCTAAGAACCGGGTTGTAAAATTGGCTAGTTTTGCTGTAGATTTCATCTCCTTCTTGAAGAATGATTTTCTAACTTTTCATAGCTACCTCCCTCAGAGGACCAATGCAGTCTCATCAGTCTCACTCTAAAAGCCCTTTCCCCTCCAATCCTTGGTCATCTCCTACTTTCTTTATTTTAATCTTTTTTGAAATCTCCCATTCTGAGCTCTCCTGGCAAGTAGACCAAAATACTTCCACTATTCAATGCACCTTTTCCTTAGAGCCCTTGGCTTGCTCACTCCCAAACTTCTAATTCAATCACGCTGCCCTCATCTTACTGCATTGTGTCATGCTTTTCTCGGTCAGCTTTGTTTTTTAACTTCTTATTTTACATTGCAGGAAAGAGGAAAAACGATACAAAAAAGAGAAAGCATGAAGTAGACGTTGTCTGCCAAAGTCAAAATGGCAGCATGAAAGAAGAATCCCAAATTCTGTCTTGTGTTAACTTTCTAATCACATTTCTTCCCCCAAATATTAACTGAATGCAGCTCACTTGTTTAAAGAAAGGGCTACTCAGCGAACTCACTGCAGTGTTAGACTGATGGGAATTCACAGCATATATCTACACCGCAGCACATCAGGGCACCCGTGTCTTCACGTTGTAGACAATGCTTGCCGGGTGACCCTCCAGCCAAAGCGACCCGGTTTTGCATCTAAAAAACTACTAGAGAGTCACCACAGAGCCATTTGGGTGATATAGCTCCGATTTCCCGATGTTTCTCACGGTTGCAATTTGTCCAGGCAGGCCTAGGTGCTTTGTCTACCTTCCGAAGCTACATTCATCACGGGAAGCATCATCCACCACTGGACTGCGGGGCAAATTTGGTTAACTTCCAACACACGGTGCGTCCATTTCCATACAGCACTGCTGAAAAAACTAAATTGCCAATATACCAAACAGTGCAAGTCTGAATGTGTCCCAACCTCCCGTCCCCATTAAGCAAAAAAATTATATATTTTTCTAATAAAAGAATGGGAAATTACGGACCAGGCACTGCACATTTTAACATTTTGCTAGCAAGTATTGTGACCTTACAATAACTGCCACCCAAGAACGAACCCTGGGTCCTCCCAATCTGGCTACACCAATTTAAATGTGGTAACACAAATCCCTCCTGTAACATTTCAATTTACAAGCTTGCTGTTAGGATCTTTTAGTACAAAATAACGCCAACTCCAAAACACCATTTTCTTGTAGAAATAGAACAAGGAGGTACAAAACGTCATTGCAAATCTCACTGCCTTGGGTAAGGATGAAGAGTTGGACCTGCTATGGAGACCATCAAATGAAGTGGGTAGTCAAGCAATCAAAGAATGAAAGATAAAGGTGTAGATAAAAGCGCGTCTTCAGATACCTTGGGGCTAGCAAACGTTTTGTTCCTATAGGAAATTATACAGCCCTAGACCATCAGCTGTCGAGATCCACTATTTGCAGCTTTTCGCTCCAACATGAATGGCTTATTAAACCTACAACATATCTGTTTTAGTTAACTTCTTGGTGGAGAAGGGCCAGGAAAACAAAATGTACTTAAATGCTGATTTTTTTTTTCCAGGCTGAATGCCTTTCATCCAATAAGACATTCAAAGCAGTGACCCAGCAAATGGATTGAAAAAGCAATCTTCCGTCTCAGTGCCACATTATCATTCCTATTCAGTATTCTCGGTGAGATATCTCAATCAGCTGGATGTGTGTGTAAGTGACAGCGCAGCCCATTGCTGGGTTAATTAAACATTTGACTTTAACACCCTCCCCGTCATTAAGCAAATAAAAACAGATAATTCAAACTGCACTTCATCCACGGGGTACACAACATACATGTCAAAATTAAGAGAGTCCAAGGCCCTCAGGGAGTTCTACTCGGGGAGGTAATCAGTTTAAATCTTATCTGGTTTATCAATTATTCTATTGATTAAAGCAGGGTGATTATACACAACTCCTTCTTGCCACATGGGATACATGTCAGCAAAGCAGGACAACACAGGGAGGCTCAAAAACGATTTGAAGAAAACACAGACAGATGAATAACCGTCTATTAGTACATGCCAGCAATCCATAGATGGAAAACCTGACTCTTCTTTTTTAAGCAAGCCCTTCCAAATTAGAGCGCCGACGTTGTTACTTCATCTGCTTTAAAATCAGATCTACAAATTGAAAGGGCAACCCTTCATTTTAAATGAACAAGTTCTTCCCCAGTATTTGAAACGTGTTTTATTGATACTGATCTTGGAACATAACAGACACCAAACACAAGAAATTCCAGACTTTTAAAGGCATTATACTTATCCATCAATGACTCTCAAAAAGCAGATGGAAAGGGCATTCTTGATACTTGAATTCTCCTACATGTATCCATGATATAGCCATAAGTAAAACGCTGCATTTTGATGATTAGAGTGTGACAGCTCATCTCAGACTTAAAAACCTCATGTTCTAAGGGTTTTGGAGATTTTCTGTCTTGCTCTGGAGGGCTGCAAAACATTAGCAACTGTGGGAGCTGACATAACCGCATTTTCCAAATCTTCACAAGCCCTCGTGCAAAATCCCACTAGAGCAGTCCCTAGTGCAGCTTCTCTTGCATTCAGCCACAGTACACAAAGCAATTGCCGTTACTTTGCATTTTCTGCTCCTGGATGAAGAAAGGTTCAAAGGACCACAGTTCCTCCCAGGTGTTTGAGCCCTGAGTTTATGAGCGCAGTCCCGTCCTCACTATCTTCCCAGTAGTATTTTATTTCAGGTTTTACTGTCAGATCGTAAACTGGATCCTAAATTGGCCTGCTCAAGACCTTGCTTTACATACACGACCCAGGGACCATTTTAAAAATGAAGCACTGCAGTCTAGGAAAAAAACAGCAATTGCAATTTATTTCTAAAAGTTCCCTCAAAGCAGAGGATTAGCGGTAGAAGAAAGATCAGCCTTAAACCAGGGACTTTTTTCCACAACACCTCTTACGACCTTTTTCAAAATACTCAGACTGGTAGTGCGAATTATTTATTACTAATCTAATCACATCTCAATTTTTAACCAGGACAGAGGGTAGGAACCACAGTGGTCACACCTCTGACAACCTGCAGGGCCCCAGCGCTCCGCTTGCCAGCATCGTTGGAGCTGCAGTCACAGGAATTTTAAGAAATAAGGCCAGCTAACAAGAAGGCCTGAGGTATGTTCTTGCCCTTCACCTTCAGAAAGGGATTAGATGCTGCTCCATATTGGCACTGCATGTGCATCCAACCATACTTCAGCCTCTTCTTCACAGCTCTCTTTTCTTCTTTGGAAGCAAGCTAGAAGACTGCATTAGCATGCTGTATTTTACTCTCACCACTAGAAATACTGAGGGTGCTATTTGTAATTGTATTCTTTTAAGAGGTTTGTTCTCTGCAGCTGTTTTCTGCTTGCAGTGTATTTTGTGTAATCAGCACATCATCATAAATACATTGGCTGTTCCCCCGAGGGAAGCTGTCACTGTTTAATTTACAGAACAACCTGGCCAATGTGAATTCTAACACTACAGCACTATGGCAAGAAGTTACCACACTCGGAAAAACAGGTTTCTATGAATTTTTATATCAAGAGCTGGTCCCAGGACAATTTAGGTTCTAGAAATAGATTGTTTTTAAAAGCACTTTATACACTGGATGGAATAGATTCTTTCCCACTTACAGCTTCTTAAGGCAGCACTGAACTCCACCCCCACATTATTTTGTGGGTGCCAACCCCAATCCCCGCGACATAACCATCTTCACTTCTGAGATCTACCCAAAGAAGGCACTGCAGGTAGGTATCTTAAACTGCACTTTTTTTTTTTCCATGAAGAACCACCCAAAACATCAAGGTGTTAGCTGTCCTCATTTCAACAAGGAAACGTACTCTGTTGCAAGGTCAAATGTTATTACCTACATCAAAAGGTTGCCGCACAGTTTATTACTCTGAAGATGCCATAGAAGTGCAAAGCATATTGCTGAAAGACTAAAAACGTATGCAGCTTTATTGGCTGAACGAAGAGTTGCTTCCTTTGTTTGCTGGATATAAGGCTGTATTTTAAGAGAATAAATCACAAGCATTGCTTTTTTTTTGTTTTGTAAAAGGTAGAAAAAATCCTGACAGCTGATCATACTATATGCGGCCACAATTTAGCAAATTCCACAATGGTGCCAGGTTACACCGGCGGCAATCATTTAAGAACTAAACACGAACCCCAAGTAAACCTTTCGGCACAACATGAGTTACTTGGATATTTTATTTGCAATGTCTGCTAGAAGCAATCTGCCTGACTATTTGGAAAGGGACTGAAGGAGGCTGACAACCTGATTATTTTATGCATACGTTATACATATAAAATATATAAGATATATTGATAAATGCCAAAGAGAACCAACTACAAATGTAAATAAATCAAACCCAATTTAATGGATAAAATTAGTTGGGAATTGTCCTCAAAAAGCAACACAACTATTTTGTACAAAAAAAAAAAGTTTTTCATTTCGAGGGCAGTTAAAGAGATTTCACTGAAACTGAGAATCCCCAAGTTCTGTGTATAGCAGCACTTTGCTGGTTCTCAGCAGTAATTAGAAGCCCAGTTAAACATCACCAGACACAGGGCAAGTATATGAACATAAAGAATCATGCACATCACAGAGTACTGTTTATATATTTTGACAAGCACAGTCTAATTTTACTTAGTTTGCAACAGAATTCTAGGTAATTATTTTGGTCTATTTGAAAAGTAACAAAATCTAAGGAACAACCATTGAAGTAAAATAAATACCATCTTATCTCTGATACTGTCTGTGAGAGTGATCTACCAAACCAACAAAAAGCTGAGTGGGAATGGTTAAATTTTTTTTTTTGGAAAACTGAGTAATTGGGTTCTCTAGGTAAGAAAGCATGTCTGACTATTTTTATGCATGAAATAAGTAGCAGCCAACAGAAAACTGAAGAAATAAAAAGAAACCCAACCCATGCAGTATAAAAAAAAAAATATGTCTCTCTCCAAGCTAGGAATTTGAAGATAGAGCAAGTGTATTTTTCCTCTGAGGATCTGGGTTTGCCCCCCTGGAATCTGCATGGAATCAGCTAGGTACCTGATTTCACTGAAGGAATATTTAATTTTGTTCTCCCTATATATGCATGCATTTAAAGTTATTTAGGACTATCTCTGTATGTTGTATTTTACAAAGGTCACTGAATTCTGACCAGCACTGGCTTAAGTATTGGATGACAAAGTACTTGGTGACTTCCCCAAATTCATGGTAAAGTTCCATATTTTAATTTTTTAATTAAAACTGTATTTGTTGTGGTATTGGCTCCGTGGTAGTTCTGCAGAAACAGGCAAAACTGATCTGGTGCACCTGGCTGCCTCCGAAGCACTGCTCACGGAGTCCTCAAACCCGAAGGGATGCCCATGCCGAGCGCTTTACCGACTGCTCCGTGCTAACTCCTGCAGGAACACACCGAAATATTTATTATTGCTACCAGGGGACCGCAGCGGGCTGCGCTTAATCCCTCCTTGCTCCGCCTGAAGCGAGAAAGATTACGGTTAGATCAATGCTTATCACGATTAGATCGGCGCTTCCGATATTTACACGACGAGTGACTAAAACGTTAAATGGGAATTTATTTCGGGAAAAAAAAAAAAAAAACGCCACCCAAGAGCGCCCGGGCGCCGGGCCCGTGAGGCCGTGCAGTACCCGGCGGGGCCGGCGGGGAGCAGCACAGGCCGCGCCAGGCCTCACACATGCGCTGAGGCGGCTCCTAATTCAATTAGCGCAGGCTGCGGCTCCGGAAAAAAAAAAAAAAAAAAAAAAAAAAGAGTAATTCAATTAGCGCGTTGTGGAGCTCCGCAGTACCTCCAAGCAGATGTTCGCGATCCTTAGGAGCTGGAGCTAGGTTTAGAAGTACCTGGATGGCGGTCGGCAGGCCGCCTGCGCGCACCTCCCTGCCTCCTAACGAGGGACGGAGGCGAAAGGCGGGCTTGGTGGGGAGAGTTTTGTTCTGTTTTCGACAGCAATCGGCCAAAGTAATGGCAGTGCACTGAAGACCTTGCCCTCTTCTTCCCTGAAGAGCCCATGGTACAGAAACCAGAACAGGGTGCAGGGAATTTTCAGCTATAAGGTGGCTTAAGCCCTTAAGCAAGGGCAGCATCTCGCACTAAGTGCTCGGCGCCTAGCTCGAGGAACTAACAGAAAAAAAGTGCAAAAGAATAAATGCCATTCCCAACTGCTAAATTGTCATTTACTCCCAACCCCCAAAAGTCTCCACTTTGCCCCCTAAATGGGGGGAAGGCTCTGTGTTGCTGCTGCTAGAGCTGAGACCTCGCAGCTCCATCCCGAGGCCAGGTGAGCTGTGTGCTTCCCAGCCCAGCCGTAGCGCTGCTGCCAGACATCAAGGTCACCAGATTTAAACCCTAAATATTTTTTTTTTTTTACCAAACCTGTTCTCTGTCCACAGGGCAGTGGCTTTACTTTCTTTAAAATCTAAAATCCCAGCCTCAGATAACCTCTCTCGGTCTTCCTAAAATTATGCTCCTGAATGAGGGCTGGAGCCAAGTGCAAAAATTGCGCAATTAATTTGGCTTCGTTTCTGCTCCTTCTCTTATCCCCTCTCATGCCTTTATAATCGCTCCTGCCAGGTGGTAAGATGAGGAGAAACATGAGAAATGGATGCCGAACACCTCCAACAAGAAACTTTGCTTAAAAAACCAGGTGTCACATTGTGGCAGTTCAATATTTCATAGCCAATACAAGGAATGTGCAACAACACTGCAACTTTAAATCTTTGCCTCCCGTGTCAGTCTCTCTCCTCTCATTGTAATGCCAAAGGGAACAGCAATCAGAGTGGAGATGTTCAACGTGATAGAGGTCAGGACACCGGTGGATCAACGTACCAGAAACACGACCTTGTTTATTTTTTTCCCCAGTATTATTGTTTACAGGGTGCTTTGCTCATGTACCTTGTGGTTCTTAGCTAAAAGATGAAATTACAGCCCAGGATGAAGCGCTCAGGCACACATCCAATTTGTGTTTCCATCTCAGAAAACAAAAAGCTTCTGAGGCCCTCGGGCTGCCATTCAAACTTGGAGAGGCTGACATTTTTAACAGCATGAACCAGAGACTGGCAGAGGGAATGATCTAATGCATTTCTGACTTGTCAATCAAAGATCTCACCTCTGCTGTCTTGTAAACAGTTGGGGGCCACCTAACTACGATCATAAACAGGGGAGAGCCTGCCGCCAGCCGGGGGGTGCTGCAGCCACATGCTCTGGCTATTAGCCACCAAAATTACCATTCTGTTTTAGAGGCTCGCTGCAAACAGCCCACGGGCACATTTCACACTGCCACTGGGAGAGCACGAGAGCGGGGAATACAAAGCAGCCTTGGTCGAGGGAGGCCGCATCTTGAGGCTGGTGGGGCGTGTTGACTGGACACCACCCCATCTCTCTCCCCACTAAGGTACCCAACTCCACCTACCAGTAAAGGTCTTCCTCCAAATTCATTTCTCACAAACGCATTTCTGAGCATGCACAGCTTGACCACCCCCAAGACTTTGGCTTTAACCTCCTTGTAAGGCCATAAATAAAGTACTACTGTGACTACTACTCACATTTACTCTGCATTTCTCAGCAATAAAATGCCAACTTTCAACGTAAGAGGCATGAGCAATCTGAAGGAAATCAAGAATGACCATTTCTAACAATTAAAAATAAAATAGATGTAAAAATAATCTGAGAAACTAGTTCATTTCTTCCTCAAGGGTGCAACAAGCTTTCATTACACCAGACTATTTACATCTTTGACACTCACCTTTCTCCAAAAGCGATCTCTGTCCAAAGAAGAGGAGCAGTGTAAATCACATCCATACTGCAGAACCTTAAATACCCTCCTGTTTACTTCAATTTGACTAATACAGCAGGATGGCCATGCATTCCTCAACCAGGACAGAGAGACTTCTGCCTCAAACAAGGAACACACTTTGCTTCTGCAAAACCAAGCAGAACGCACTCTTCTTCATTTAACACAGCCTGGTGTGCCATTCTTTATGACCAAAGCCTTCACTTCAAGTAAGGCAAAATGTGAATTTCTGGCATTCCAGAGAAAAGCGCTTCCATATTCATTCAACAAGAGGCTGCTACCTCCAACACAAGAAAGTCAATTCTCCTTTTCAACTACTAGAGTCCATTACAGAAATAAGAGTTTCAGATCCAGCAAAATAAAGCTGATTAGACCACTTTTTGCTTTTTCACTGGTGCCTAGGCTCCAGACAAAAAAAAAAATAAATTAATGCATGACTCTTGTCCCAAAACACTTACAACCTACACTGGATCCAATATTTGTAAGCAGTGTCAATTGGGTAAAAATGAAGAGATGATGGTCTGTTCTCTGTGATTACCCTGATACATAACCTTTGGCAAGACTTTTAAATTGCTCCTTAAGAGTCTACATTCATACAGTAGCCTACAGAAATAAATTAAAGGAAATATTATGGTCTTCTGCAAACCTGAAAGGTTTAATGCAATCATTTTCTTAGCATCGTTGATGGGTGTAACTGTAAATCAGAATTTTCAAAGAACTGTGACTATGAAAAATAACATAAGCTGAGTCCTGTAAGCATGCATGGAAAATATTTTAAAAAGGGGAAAGTAATTATCTTCAAACGAAAAATGTCATGAAAACAGGCACCTGTTGGCACATCTGGAAACTTCAGAAACATGGATTTCTAGGAAAAATATACTCTAAGTTTTTTTTATTATTATTATTTGAAGAATCTACTTGCAACCTAGCTTTCAGTTGTTTTGCAGAGTGACAGTACAGCATCCAAGACACTGAAAATGAAATGGCTGGCCTTTTTCTCTTTTTTTAAGCACCCTTTTTAACCCCCTCCCACAAAGCCTTATCAGAGTTCATGTTCCAATTTGCTGCCTTCTTTCACCATGATCTCTATGAAATTCAGTTACACAACAGACTATCGGTTGCCAAGCCCTGAGATAAAAGATGTTTAAAAAAACAACTGTTCCTAGCTCCTTAATCCCCCATTCCTGGGTTTAGCCTTAAAACCTTTCCCACTGTGCGAGGATTGCCAAATGGAGCTAAGGAACCAGAAGATCCTGTTTTCACAGAAGTGTCTCCGATAATAAAAACACACAAAGAAGAAAAATGAAGTTATCTGACATATTAACAGAATCATCTCTAAATCGACTATCTGCCAATGTTTCCCATGAGGAGTCAGCAGGGCTTTAACTGAGCTATTCAAAAAGAGCCTGTTTCAACATTTCTGTCTGAGCATCTGAAGGTAAGCATGTAAATAACTAGACAAATTCAGCAGTGACTAAGTAGCCTTCCAGATGGCACCTTCTCTTTTGCCACAAGCAAAGAACATTGATATGCTTCTCCAGTTACTTCAAGCTTGCTAGCGAAAAAAATAAAATAACTTAATATGAGGAAAATTTGCTGGGGTACAAAGAAGTCTTTAATGCTTTCCTGAAGATTCAATACCAAAGAAAGCATTAAAGAACGATGAAATATTTCAGTATCACAGCTTCAAGCAGGTTTAAACCACTCCCATTTAGACTACTGCACTGGAAAATGCAGAAGCCATGCCTCCTGGAGGGGAGTTTTCTGCAGACCATGCAAGCTAATGGGGATCAAAGCCCATTGAAAAAAATGGGCTGAAATATGGATGACTCATTGCTGCAGAAGCTGTTACTGGCATTTAGTTTCTCAATAGGCACTAAATGAATTCCTCGGCAGAGTCAGTGCTAAGAAGACTACTAGTATACCATTTTAGAAGGCAAGTGAGGCAGCCTTCCCCAATTCCCATAGTCACTAAATACCCATGGAAATGTTTTGCTAAATCTGCAGGAATGCAAATGTCAAAGTCCTGATCCACTTCCAAGAAGGCAATACACGGTAAACGGTTCAGCTTCTGACTCATTTGACCCCAAATATCAACGCACCATATTAGCAGAAAAGTTACTGTACATAGCTATCATTATCGAGAACATCTTGAGCTAAAAGAGGCGAGTTCCCCTTCCCCTTTGTAATATACATTTATTGTGAGTAATCAAAAATAATTCAAAGTAGAAAGAAGTCACAGTTTGAGTTTATAAATTGCTTTCGATATACTGCTAAGGTTATCTAAAACCTGAGCTTAAAGAGATCTGAGATTTATTCAACAGCAGAAAGCCCCAAAAATGAGGCCCATCCGATTTAGCCAAATTATGCAAATCAGGATTAGAAGTAGGATTCTAAATTCTGCCTGTTGTCTCCAGAGTCCTCTTAGACTAATAAAAAGTCTTCTTCCCCCTCCCCCATGGAAAGCTCCACTAAAGGCTTGCTGCTTTAGCAGAGGAGGCCTGGCAGGACACCTTCCAGAGTCCATCAGTGCTAGTGCTGGGTCAGCAAAAAAGAGTTGCAGCAAAATGATGTAATACACTTAAGCCTCCCCTGAGACTGAGACGATTATTTCCACAGTACTCTCCTAGTCCTGGAAGCTGGCAGCCAAATTCGAAATTATCTTTGCACGCTACCCTTTAGAAGCGGGTAACGAACTCCCAACAAAATGATTCTGAAATTTTCAGGACGATCCTAGCCTATTCATTATGCCTGGTTTTGCAAGATGCTGGTGAATAAAACTCTCTGCCACAGGTTAGGTCAACAAATCCAGCAGCACAAACCCTGAAATAAACATTCATGCTACCATGAGCTCAAATGAGCACACTCTCTCCAGAAATACTTCTAAGGTGCCCCAGACACTGCAGTTCACACACAATCACCCAGAGAGCATCTGATAAGAACATAACATCTCTGCAGTCCAGTCTCCACTGCTCTCCTTTTTGTACCCACTTGCCATCATAAAATGCTTGCAACAATCTTGAGCTTTAGCTGGGTTTCTAGACACTAACCTACCAGCTGCTTCACCCACAGGAGAGTAACTCAATTTTATAAGAGTCACTGGTCACCTAAAGCATCTGAACAAACCCTGTCCAGCAAAAAGCTGTCTCATGACTGAGAAAAGCTTAACTAAGAAGTGCGGAGACCAAAGAAAACCAGGTTCCTTTACTTGCCATTTGATTGACAGCTTACTTGTACAAAAATTTTCTATAGTCAAAGTGCCCAGACTACTGCTAACAAACTTGAAGGAAACAAACGCTGGCATCAGTTATCACTGTGGCAATGAACCCGCCCCCTCAGTCCTCCAAATGGCACACAGAAAATTTCGATAGGAAGGGAATCACTGGATGAATAGCCAGATTGGAGACTGCGTGATGGATACTGTTTGCCAAATATAATTAAGTGCTATATTTTTGACACAACTGAAAGCCAACGGAAAAGATGATGGTACCAAGCCAATTTAGACAAAATAATTATATTAAATCAAAGAAATGGAAATGCCCCACTACTAAGCCACCCTGTATCTACGCAAGATGGGTTTAAATACTAGAGGAGCTCTGAATGACAAAGGAGAGGCATACAGTATGGAGCAGAATAAATGAAGGTAAAGCAAACGAAGTAGAAAAGCAGATGCACACATACAGGGACGGAGAGAAAAGAAGGAGCGTGGAGAGACAGAAAGTACCTGGAAAGCTGGGAGTGCGCCAGTCCCTGGGTTATACAGGCATCGCAGCGAGGGCATGCTGTCCGCCAGGCTGGAGCAGCCCAGCCACAGAGATCTGGGCATAGAGCACTGCAGAGAAAGGACAACTATGAGATGGGACTGTATGAGACAGGATGGCACAGGTTACAGGAACTTTCAAGGCTTAGCCAAATGGCATCAACACGACTGCAACTGGCCTTAAAGACTGAGACATCTTTAAGAGAACACAAACTGCTGGTGACACTTTCCTTCCGAGAAGCTTTACGGATGTCAGAGTAGCAAGAAAAAGGCATTATGGATCAGGAGAGTAATTTTTTGATCAATTTTCTACACCAATGTGCAAGTTTTTTCACTAAAAAAAGTTCCCTTCCAATTAAGCAGACCTCTTCCCCATGCATAGCACATTCCAGACACAAAACAGCACAAAGCAAGCAATTCCGCAAGGGAAGCAGAAAAGCAAATGACAACTTTAAATGGAATACTGGCAGGGAAAGAACAGGCTTTTTGTACACTGGGGTTTAGAAGGAGAAACCTGCAGGTCAAGGTGAACAGGAACTTGGTGACACTTTATAGGATTTTGTGTTTCTGCTTGCCTTGTTATTCATGAAATAAAATACAATTATTACAACAAAAATTCGAAACACACAAATACAAAAAAAAAAGGAGCCAAAGCAGCCAGTCAAGGAAAATACAAACCATTTTGTATAGTTAAAGCCCTTACTTCCTGAAATACAGAGAGTTGCTTATTCATTTTAAATCGCTACTGCTGAATCTAGGGATGCGTTATGACAGCTATTGCTTTTACCAGCCAGAGAATTTTTGATGCCATAAGCACTGCTGCATTTGTCTAATTACTGGTAAGGCAGAGAAAAACAAGTACATTGTAAATGGGCAGCTAGCTATGAAAACTGGAGGATGTGACAGATTAGATGCTAGAGATTTCAAACCCTTGCACTCTTCCTTTTTGCAACACTTTTTTTTTTTTTTTTTTTAAAGGGGGATGGGAAGAAATCCGAGTGGAAAGGGCAGCTGGAATGGGTATGAAATGACAGCTGCCTTTTGAGCCACCATTTCTTGCTGCTCTTAAGAGGGCTAGAAAATCTTGCACTAGATTACTATGTAGGAGCAACAAAACCCATCTCTGAGCAGAAAGGTGATCATCAACATTCATAATTCGGCAGTGTGTAGACAGCCAGAGAGATTAACCCTGTCCATCACCACATTCTTTGGTGTATTTTGTCACAATTTATGCTGCTGTTCCAGAAATAGTATTAGAAGATTGCTGGGGTACAGAACCTATACAAATGTGCTTTCTGGAAGTCTATGGTACCTTAAAATAAATTCCCCACCTCATTTTTCTCTTTTAAAACCTCTTCACCTTACAAAGAAACGGGAACTCAAGAACATGAGTACTTTATAATATTACTCCTCACGTGAGATAATGCCTTTCCTGGAGACAAAAAATTAGAGCCAGAATATTGTAACAGGCACCAGAACTGAGCGATACTTCCCTGTCTGCCATCCTAGCCTTCCAGGAGACACTCACTCCCACCTACAAGCACCTTCCAAATGCCAGCAATCTCTTCTTTGCAATGTAATGTGTATCGCTCCAGCTATTAAAGCTGTTGTGATGATCAGCCTTAAAAAAAAAATAATCAAGTGTACATCTACAGTTAACCTTTTATCCAATTTAATATTTACTTCAATCAAAGCTGGCTGTCAACACTCTAAAAGAACGTCACAGTAACAAAGGAGATTGAGGACAACGTGGTATCCCTGATGACATACAGCAAATTTACTGGGTAAGCATCAGCTGTTTACCATTATCCATCCTAAGGTTCAAGACATGATACAAATAAAAGAAAAAAAAGACAATAACTATCCCATGTTTTCTTGTGTGCATAAAGACTTGTTAGCAAAGGCTTGCCCCAGCCTTAGTCCCTCTTCCCTGGCTGTCCCACTCCTTGGGCTCACTCAATCTTCCATCCTGCCGTGATGAACTAGATGAAGACCTGATTGCCACTGAAGCAGGTTTGGCAAAATAAAAGAGGTTTCTTTAAATATATGTACTGAGCAAAGCACGGAAAGAGAGGCAGAAAAAAGGAGGACCACTCTGCAGCAATGCTCGCTCATGTTGCCTCAAAGTTGATGTGAGAGACGACTCCAGTCGGATGGAGTCACTACAAGCAGCAGCTCGGGCTCTCCATTGTGCCAGGGCAATTACAACGTTATGTTCCTCTAAAATTGCCACCAGAAAGGAAAACATTGAAGGTCTTTTCTGCCGAACTCCCTGCGTCTGCAGAGGACACTGGTACTCACCCATGTGCTCTCACTGCTGAGTATTATTCCAGAACTAGGAAGTACACAGTGAACAATTACCAACACCTTAGATGACTTCTGAATCTGCTCTGGTATGTAACAAAATTCACATTACTGAAACAGTTCTGTTACCCAGCTTAAAAAAAAAGAAGGTGGGAAGTTGCACACACACTGGGAGAAAATGCCATTGCTGTTCTTGCCTGTTACCTATTGAAGGAAGCACAGGCTCTAAATTACTGCTGGTGACTGAAAGAGGCTTATTCACAAGCATGAACAAAAGGCCCCAGGTGCTTCAATAGAAACAGCTTGTGTGTAAATCAGATGAGTGACCCAACAGAACAACTTCATTTACAGCCTGATCTCAGAAAAATCTCAACAGCCTCTGTCCCCATCCACGGAGCAAGCCATGTGTCAAATGCTCACTTTTGTACTGTCAGCTCCACAAACAAGGGACTGGCCTCTGCGTTCTCTGCTTGAAAGCTGACTGACAAAATCCTCTCCTGAACTCCAGTCAATCCACATCGATTCTTCAAAACAAAGATACGGAGGCACAGAGGTTGGACCGCAGCCAAATGGGAATGCTGATACTGCTTGCTAAGTACTGGGCTGGGGTGCAGCAGCCTCTCCACCTTCCTTTCTCCCAATTGCATTAATACTTCGGATGTCTGTGCGCCTTCCTGACCCAGTGGTGCAAAGCTTTTAATTTATAACAGCTAAGCATCTTTAGGAGACAATAAGTGGCATTAGATACGGAATTATTTGACAAAATACACATTTCTTTCTCTGTTTCTAAGTCCTGTTCCCTGAACTCTTGAAATATGTCTTCCCACTACAGAAACGCAGAGAACAGAGTTTGAAGCAAGTTCAGCATCCTCCTGACAGAGGCTGGTACCAGCTGCTCCACTGGTGATTAAATGGGCTTGCCTTGCTTTGAATTAAAATAGGCTGAGCTGAGTGGGCAGTGACGCTGAGCTGAAGGGAAGCCATATTTTAACCTATCCAACTGTTCTTGTAACTATACTGCAAGAACATTTTTGACTACATCAGATGTTTCGCCACTAATAGCCTACCCTCTATTCCAATTATTTGATGTCCTAAAGACAAATCTCGGTACACATTCATTGGCTAAACTTTTGCCACTGCTAAAAACTGGTTATTTACTTTATTTCCTATTGCATTACAAGATTATACGCTACAATTTCAGGCTGCTTTTTGATCAAATTTGTTCTCTTCTGGTCCTTCAGCAAATACAATATACTACCGGTAACTAACACAGTTTTAGTAAATTACATTACGGGTCAGAAATATATCACCTTCTCCTCTAAAACTAAGTGGTTCTACATGAGGAAAAAACTGAAGTTGTTGAACTGCCACACTTTACAACTAAAGTGCACAGAAGGTGTGAAAATACAAACGCACTTTACTGAACTCACTGTAAACAGCAACAAAAATTGAACACTAGTTTAAGGATATTTTCTTTATAAACACTTTGGAGATCTTAATTAGACAGTAATATAGCATTAAAGCCTTTAATCGTTGCCCTTTTTTACATACTAAAGGGCAATAACCTACTAGGCATTGCTGAACCCTGCACTCAGCCTTGTGATAACCTGTGCACATGAAATGCCTTTGATTTACAGGCAACATAACATATATTTGTGCACAACATAACAAGTCAGTGGCAAAGCCAAAAAGGAAACCCCTTTTTTTTGTTGTTCCAATTGCTAATTTTGGTCAACTGTACACAAGACTAACTTCAGCTGCTAACCATATCTATTTCAATCCTTTCCTAGTTCAGAATTATTCCTCTTCTAGCACCCTGTCCAGTGCTTTATGTAGTTCAGCTCTTGAGATAAATCAATACAATTTCTTCTCCTGGGAGATGGGAATTAAGATCCTGTTCACGCAATATTTTCATTAAGGAGCACAAGTAGAATCTGACATGTTGACAAGAGAAGATGAAGAGTTTAAAAACAGAGAAAAGGGGCTTTAGCTGTTTGGTCCCACTGATCATAAGCGATGGAAGTGGACAGGGTTGTACAAAGAGAAACAGAAACAGGGCACAATTGGTAAATATTACTAAAATCGGGACAAGAGGCAAAGAGAATTACTACAAATTCTACCATGCAAACTGCAGCAAATAAAATAAAGGGACACTCGAAAACATAGTAAAACTAGATACACCAGGCCTGAGTGATGAGACAGGTCTTTCCACATTTCATCACTTGCAAAGTCAAACATGGGATGGCTGGGAAGTACAATTCTCCTTGAAGAAGTCTCTTTCAGAGTACTGTTTCCTATATGCCTTTTAAATCTAAATGTAGGAAGTATGCCTTAGGAATTTTGACCCTTTACAATGCTTTATCAAATAAATGCTCAGATGTTACTAGGATCCTTAATATTCATGATTATTTTATAACACAACATAAAAAGCAGGAGGACAAACCCCAAACCTTTCATGCCCACTCAGTTCCTCTTCTACTTTTTTTGGCCACATATTTAACTAAGCCAAGGCCAAAAATATAACACACATCACTTTCACACTGTGTCTGATGTGCACTATTCCTGTCACCACAGAATGCAATACATCATATAAAATATATTAGATAAGGCAGCTGCTATTTACATTACAAATGTTGGTGTCATGAAACTTAATCCCAGAAATTTGCTTCTTGCTAAAGAGTGATTTGGGTTTATTTCTTTGGTCTAATTTTCATCCTTTTGACCTCTCATATATACATAAAAGTTAAAATATGTCTTATATTTCTTCTCTCTGCTGTTCAGATAGGTACTCCCTTTGATTAAATATATGACATAGATACAGAGAAAAGAAATCCCCAGTGCAACCTGCGTGCTTTCACAATTAAAAATCTGCCAAATATATTTCATTTTTTTAGCTTCAGTAGCACTTGATCCTATTGGGTTCTTAACCGTGAAAAAGTTGTATGATATAGCCTCAAAAAAACACAAAAATGGAATGAATTATTTTTAGTAGTTCTTTGTGGGGCTTTATTTTTTCTCTCTTCCCCCCCCCCCCATCCGAACTGTGGATACAAGGCATGCTAAATACGTAATTACATGAGAGAGCCACCCAGCTTTCAGAGGAGCCATTTCAGTGAATTGTGTAAATAATATGCCTTTAAAAACCCTCAACGTATGAATACAGATTTACCATTTATGGAGCACTTATATACCTGAGAGACAAAAATACCCATTTAAAAAAAAAATCCTGCCTAATTATGAACTTACCAAAGAGACTAGCATGGCTCAGAGCAAATTAATACTTTTATAAGTTTCTCCAAAAGTTTGTCTTTTTTTCATTTGAAAAAACAAACAAACAAACAAAAAAAACTTTTAAATCTGTAGTCTTAATTAAGCCAAAAACTAGAGTTAGAATTTACACCTCCTTAATACTCCAGACCACTGGTTCTCTGCACTTAAAATAATGCTGACTTTCTTCATCACTGACTTCTTGGCTGTTTTTCCATAGTAAAAAGATTAAGTTATAAAATGAAGAAGAAACTACAACGTTCCTCAAAGTGTGACCGTGAGAAGGATCTCCCAGGGTTCAACCAGCCCACAAGCTGTCAGCTCTTCCAGCTGGTACATACTGCACCAAAATCGTGAAGGGCAACACACCGTTGCTGTCAGAACCAGCACTTTTCACAATTTCTCAGCTTCTATTGTGTTCAGGCATTTAGGTCACACATATGGCGACTATCAGAAGTGGTG
Source organism: Cygnus olor (assembly GCF_009769625.2). NCBI lineage: Eukaryota > Metazoa > Chordata > Aves > Anseriformes > Anatidae > Cygnus > Cygnus olor. The sequence goes on from NC_049175.1 coordinate 24,109,552, forward strand.
TGTTCCTATTTTGCTGTAAGAAAAGTCATTGAGCTACCGTACTAAGGGACCTCGAAGCATTTTTATGATCTACAAATCAAGCAACCCAACTCCTCACTTTCGGAAAGCAGAGAGTATGTTCCTAGTTCCTGCGGAACTCTTCAGAACAATCAGGTCTCACAAATCAGATGTTGATTCAAAGCAGGGTTCAAGCCCAGCACTCTTCCTCTATTCCAAACATAGGAGGTGCTGGGCTTCTTACACCCATGTTGATCACTGAATCCAGTGCAGAGGTTTTCCCACTCACCCTAAGGCTCGTGGGCTCAGTGCGTTCCCAAGCTCTGTCGTGCACAAACAGCTCAAACCACTGGAAATGATTTCTTTTCCCTTAGCCTCCCACTTTTCATGTAATTGCTCCGTAAATTTTCCTGAGCACACATATTATGCAAACTCTTCTCTAATCTTCTGGTAACTCCCTAGCTTACAGTAACTTTTTACAAGAGATTCCAGTTCACTAACTGCTCTTAAATATCAAAGATAAGGTACGTAGAAAAGGGATTACATATTCAGGCTATCCAAATATTTTCTTACCTGAACAGGATCCGGGAGGATCAAATCACAGCTTTTAGGTAAATGTTTGTGAAGAAACATTTCCCTCAAAGAGTGGTTACTGGAGCTGTTGGAGCTCTGGGATTCAAGATCAACAGAACTTACGTGCCCCAGAAAGGAGCCAATTTCCCAGCTATAAGGTGTATGAGATCCTCAGTTGCCAAGTGCTAGAGGGAACTCATGTAGATCATATCTGAACTAGACAATACTAATGTTTTCATAATTACAGCTCTTTAATCTGGGAAGCTGATTTATCTAAAGCAGTGCACCTGCAGAGCTTTGATTCAGATGCCATACCCATCCTTAAGGAGTGTAACAAGTAAAGACTTGTGCGTGCTTCTTTAAGCAACAAAGATGGTGTTGCTAAACCCAAGACCTACCCAAACTCACTAAAAGCAATCTCATCAAGGTCTACAGCATGCCAACTATCTGACGGGTTAAAATGGAGGTGCTCTTGGTCTAGTTAGAGAAGAAACAGTTGCTATTAAATTCCATCATGTCCAAAGCCTGATTTTGTCGGAACTTCTAACAATTTAAAATCTTATCATGTCACAAGAGATAAATGGAAGAAGATGAAAGAGACAGCCTGAGACTCAGCAGACCCAAAATCTAATTCTTTGAACAGGCATTCTGCATGTGCTTGAGTAAAGAGTAGCACAGCATCTCAGTCCCGCATCTGCACGGCAAGGACAACAGAACCACCCTGCCTGAGGGGTGTTAAGAGACCAGAACGGGTCCTTAACTGTGCAGCTCTGACACACAAACACCAAACACTGAACAACAGGGAGTGGAGAAGAGAGCAACAGTAAATCACTTCCGTAACAAAAAGCAGAAAGAGCAATATACTGTTTGAGCATCGCTGGACCTGAACATCTACGAGGTTTAAAAAAAAAATCCCCCAAACCTACTACTCTAAGAAATGAGTTGAAGCCTCCTCAGCTTGAGACACTTGTATACGTCAGGTCTGGAGTTCCATCACAAAAACTGCAGAGAAAAATCCTACATCGGTGCAGAGATTAAATGGATGTTTTGTTAGATTTTCCCCTATCTTTAATTTTGTGTAATTCCTGAAAATCTCTCAGGTTTATTATGTTACGCACATACCACACAAAAGCGTTCTGAGGATAACAGGTATGTCTTTGAAGCACTTGACATTCTCAAAATACTACATGAATGCCAAGTATTAAAAACAAACTTCAGAAAGAAAGCTTATTTCTACTTTCCACCCAAGGAATTAGTATCTGGATTGTAAAAAGCATATGGAACCATCAAAAATAGAATATATGTTTTAGAAGTTAAAGAGTAGATGCCAAATGATGAAATCAACCACTAGAACAAAATCAAAGTATTTCCAGTCATTGCATTTTTTTTCCTAGGAAAGTGCAGTTCTAGTGAAAGAATCCTGTTTTTGCCCCAGTCCTGCTTTTTCCACCCTGTTTTCCAGCTGACTTGACTGAAGTGCAGACCATTAGTATCTCAAACGCCTTGTTTGATTACGCTGGCCTTTGCTGGTACCAATCTAGTCAAGGTAGCACCAAGAATTTCCAGCATAAAACACATTTACAGGTTTATAACTTGGCTCTAAAAATTCTACTCCAGAAGACAGTGGGAGGCAGAAAGGCTCAGATGAACACATTATATTACATATCCTATGTGATGCATACTTGCTCATGATAGCATACGAAGGGAAGGGATTAGCTTTAACTCCGAATTACCACGTTTCACAAGCCACTTAAAATGATACTTCTAACCTCCCTATTAAGGCAATCAAAATAATGTCTTGCAAGTGTTTCAGCTAATTAAGAGCCTAATTTGCCCAATTTCTCACTTTGGCTTAAATCATAGAAGGCATCAATATCATATAGGGATTGGAACATGTCTACTGACCGCAGTTATACACTAAAATTACCCCCGTCCTCCCCGTCCTTCCCTCAGGAGTCAATGGCAGCCTGTCTTCAAAGGGTCAACATCTGGTGATGGGATGTTACAGGCTGCCAGCAGCACAATGCAGCCATTTGAAGAAAGGATTAACCAAAGATCAAGGCCAAATAAAATAACTGTAGGCGTTTGCCTTTTTGTAAAGGATAAACTCACAAGAAGCTGCTGGAGTAAAAAGAGCTTTCCAGGTTATTTAAAATCCTGTTCTTAAAGCAACACACATTTCTGGCCATCGGGATCATATTTCCTCTAGCCCACATATGAACACAGTACAGCTCTCCGCTGCAGCACAGCAACATTAAATAGAAAAAGCTGCCATTAAAGGGCAGAGGGTAATGACATTAGTGTGGGCGACCCATGCTCAGGTAGTGTTCAACTATTATCTCCAGTTTAAGTAGGCTGAAAATACGCAAATCCAGCCAGCACTGTTTTTAGATAAAATTGTCAGTTTTATGGATATTTATAGTATGTGTCCAGTCTTGCAGAACTCCATCTTCCTCCACCTCATCTGTAATATAAACTGCTTTTAGCCCACATTAATACAATGTGTTACTGGGATACTTCCCGCATTCTGTGTAAGCCAGGCAGCAGATCAATACTCACCTACACCGAGGAAAAAAAAAATCATTATGTTAGAATCCTTTTAAAAAGGCAGACACCAGGAGGGATAAACCTGATGCACAGACAACATTCCATCTGGATGCATATGTAGATTGCTGCTTTTAAATAAATCAAAAGTGGCTTTCTTTCCGATACGTGGTTTTAAAGAACCTTACAGGTAGGGCCTTTGTATATATATCCTAAAGCAAATAAGCCTGACCTCAAAAAATTAACCTCTCTGCTTATGAGAGCTCTTCCTTTTGATCAAAAATTGCCACCCGTTGTATCAACTCCCTTACCCATATACGTCCTGTGGTGAAATCACAGCACTCAAATTGGAACAGTAAAGCTATTTCCAAGACAGCATCTGCTGGTGGCACAAGCACAGGTTTATAACTTTTGCTTGGATCAAGGAGGAGTAAGGAGATTTAAGATAAAGGCTTTAGGACCAATAACAGTAAACCAAACACCAAAAGGAAAGCAGCCACACAGAAGAGTATAAAAAAATGTGCAGGTTCTTTTATTATTTGAGATTGCCTAATGTGAAATTCGCTAGCTGAACACTTTGAGTTTGTTTTTTCCCCCCCCACCAAGTATTTTTCAGAGGCAAAAATGCACATATCCCACCTGCATCAGAGCACTGACAACATAACATAGCATGAACAGATGCAGGTCTGTTTGCCTCAGAAGTAAAAGAAAACAGAAAAGCCACACAGTCCTCTCCCTATTGTTCTCGCAACCTACCACATAAGGAAAACTGATGCCATGCCCCATAGGTCAACAAACTTGAGCTCTGAGAGACGTTAATTGCAGAGCTGAGATTCCTCTGAGACACCTTGCCTGCAGCTCAGCAAAGTTTAAATCAAGAGAACATTAGCTCCGGTGTCCCAGCTGACCTTCGCTAGTGGGGACTTCCAGACAGAGAGGGATGGGCTCTCAGAGAGAAGCTCCAAACCACGCTTTGCCTTTGCAAGACATCACTCATCTGAAGCACTGGTTTGCAAATGTACTCCGGGACTCAACGCCCAACTTTTTATAAGCATTCGAGCTCTTCTCAGTTTCCCAGAAGGCGATGTAAACTGAGAGCAGCGAGCAACTTGCACGAACACGTCACCACTTACTACTTGGAAGATACTGAGACAAGACTGGAGAGGCTCAAAGCCATCCCATTAGCACCTGCAGTGAAACTCGGGTGTTTCAAGGTTTTGTGCTGCTGTTGGTTTTAATTCTCTCCCGCTCCACACAGGTGACTTGTCTCTTTGTTTCTGTTGGGCTCACAGCGCCACGGATCCTTTCACCACCACTTTTCATCATTTTCCCAACTCCAGTTGCCACGACAACAGGATGCAGCTTATCTGTGCTGTTTTCATATTTCCAGCTTTTGTTGCCATAACAACACAATCTTTCTGGCTTTCGACAGAAACAGCAACTTTAAGCCCCGTATTCAGAAGGATGCCGGATCCTCTTGTGAAGATACACGTATGATGAAGAGATTGATACAGGCAATTTGTAAATTAAGCCATTTTTTTCTGAAGGGGGAATTTTTCACTCGCAAAAGTGAAAAAGCTGACAGCAATTGCTAGAGGCAGACTGCTGAGACAACTAAAGCCTGGCCTTTAATAACAGCCGGAGCAATATAGCGCTGGGCCGCTTCTGAGCGGGGAGTCCCCACAGTGTCAGATTGTGTCAAACTGCACAATTGTTATGTGATGTGAGTGAATGTCCGCACTTGTTTCACCCAGTCAGACCTGAATTAGACGCTCGATGCAATTCTCTCGTGTTTTAACCCATTGGCCTCACCATTATTACCAACGCCGCCGCCACGCAGCTTTGTGTTTGAAGGCGCGTTTTAATTCTGTTATTCGAGCTGCTGTTGCAGATTTCTTTTCGGACTCTGATCCTTTCTGCTTTCAGGTGACTGCTTTTTGAACTTTTATTTACAAGGAGTGCACATTCAGAAGACTTGTGAAAAAACGTTATACAAACACAGCATGCATAAACACAAAACAGTGATGGCTATGAAGGGTATCAGCTAACATGGCACCGTAACTTCATTATACCCTCATTTACGCACTTCACTAATGAGACAAGCACAGGTGTCCAACACAGTCCCTCACATGAGATGAATAACAATAATACAGTCCAACCTGCTTTAGCCATGCTTGGTATCCAGAAGATAAAAGTTGGAATCCATCTTTTGGCATGTGTATTCGGGGCTAGGAGAGAATAGACATAGAGAGAGACCTCCTTTTACACTGGGACCTAGCTAACCTAAGGCTAAATTCTGGAGTATTTTAAACAATGCAGATTTTTATTTATTTATTTATTTATTTTATTTACAAAAAAAATGCGAATGTTTAGTCCCCAGATTTTGTTTATTACCTCTGGTATCAGCTGCTTTAGGAACACTCTCCTAACAAATCCATCACTTTTTTTTTTTTAACAATTTCCACCATTTTACATTTCAGCTGGGTACATAGAGATATTTCTTCACAATTCCCACACAAATGCACTTGGATAAGCACAGCAGCTGTGGTAGGTGCAGCACCAGAGACTAACAGCCTTTAAGGATTTTTTTGCCAATGTGTAAAGCTAAATGGTACCAAAACAGCAGCAGTCAGGCTATGAGAGCATTTTTAGTTGCTCAACAATCAGACCAGACACTGGACAGTGTGAAAAGATTATGGAAAAACTCTGGAAAGGTACAGCCTTGACATGGGAATAGCAGGAAACCACACACACACACTATCATAAATTATGCCTCAAACTGAGAGGCAAATATAAACTCCTCCCTTTTTATTGATTCCATGCTTATCGGCTTGAGGAAAAGGCTAGATATCCAGTCGCTCTGGAAGCACAAAGCATATAGTGTAACTTACAAATAAAGAAACGTAACAAAAACGAAACTTTACCTGTCATAATATTCATTTGCAATTCAAGATTCTGAGAATTTGCAAAACTATTTGAATTTAACCATGCCCCCCAGAAAAGGGGATGCTTAGGAACTAAAGTCACATCTGAGCCACAGGACCAGACAGGACACACTCAGACACCAAGTTCACCATCCTTTTTACTCCTGGCAATTACTTCACAGTCCCTTTCTTAATTCACTGTAAATTTCCCTCTAAAACAGCAGACGCATGTCCCCACTTCTCCTTCTGGATGGCTGGAAACATCTGATTTTCAGAATAGATCTATTCAAGGTGAGTTTGTTCCCATTTGTTCTTGTGTCAACACAGTATTTAGTTTGTACAAACTGCGTCCACCTTGGTACTTGTAACACTAAAAATTAGAACTGGTTAGAGAGGAAAAATGCGTCAGCACTGAATGACTAATATTCACAGCTATGGCAGGGAGGCAGTTCAGCCTTGGAATTGGAAACAAAAACATGAACTGGAACATATGAAAGTGTTCCCTATAAAGAGAAGTACACATACAGGATTTCAAAATATACTTTGAACCTTAGTTATCTTTGCTTCTCTCCAGCTGAAATTGAAATCCTCCTAAATCTTTCAAAATACTTGTAAGATTATGCCCTGGTGTCCTAGCCTGTAAACTCGGTTAAACATGATTTTTAATAACCACTATTGTGCTGATAAATTAAAGTCAAGTACATCTGGTTACGGCATTCACCTGCTGAGCTTGGACTTGCAATGCTTAACACATTAACAAACCATGTTTTAGGGGACTCCTTACACAGCTAGAAGCATCATGCTCCAAGACCTAATCCTTAGTTCAGCACTAACTTCATGGGTGGTTAGTCTCTCTACTACTGTAAAATGAGGACAACACTTATTTAACCCACCTCACAGGTCTGCTGAGAGGAACTGCTGACATTCCTACGTGCTTTGAAAATGGAAGAAACTACACGACGTCCTACCTATCTAGCAAGAAGGCTACAGAAACCCACATTTTACATCTGGCTCAAGAGCTTCGGTTGCTTTTTCGAAGTTGTACAGCATGGTATACCTAACAAGGGGAAAAAGGAAAAAAAAAAAAAAAACAGCCTTCATAAACAAGCAGAAATAATGACCTTTTGGTTAAATCAGTGTCGGGAGTAAAGACCTGAATACCGGCCCCAGATCTGCCCAGGTTCACACAACAAATCTGTGAAAAATGACCTCGCTTCTTTCTCTGTTTCGGTCACCTGGCCTGGAAATTAAAGGACAACAGTAAAGCTTTCTCTTAGGACTGGCATGCTGCTTAATGTTTGTAAAGCCCAGCAGCCTCGAGTAGTCTGAGTAACTGATTTAAGAATGATTTAAACCATTTAATTTGAAGATCCTGGCGCTGCAAACATGTAAGTATATTAACAGATCTTTTGCAACCACCAGGATTACTCCCATGCAGAAGTGTCTCCAACAACAAAGATAACACCGTATTTTTATTTATACTACTCTTAGCAACACTAATTCTTTGTGACTTCATTGCTTGAGCACCAGCAGTAAAAGTAATTAGGACTTTCAGCAGATTAGCAGCTACTGTAAACTTGATTTATTTTTCAATACTGATGAGTTAAATACACAAACAGGAGAAACCAAGACCCATCACCATACTTGCAAAAGCACCTCACTGAGGCACGGCTCCTCTACATTTGATAAGCTTATCCCCATTTATTAAAAATAATCTATGCAGAAGAGAAGCAAATCTTACCAGTACAAGGCATGTCACTACCCACACATGCTGCTTATTCTGTTGAAGGGGGATATGTGCACAGGTGAGCCCCCATCCACATCAAATGCAGGCACTGATGGAAAAGCGTAACTTAAATAAAATCTCTGGAGCTCTAACTCATCAGCATTTAACTTTTATACACTCACCATTGGCTAAACTTTATTTTACAACCAGTCTCCTAAACGTTGCCTTTGGTTCTCATAGCCACACTTTGAATGACCCCAGGAATGCCTTCTTCAGCACAAACGAGTAAGTACATCTGGTTAAACCTTTCTGAATTTCTGTGCCCAAATGACAGCAGACATGCAACTGCAAGTGACAGAAGAGGAACCCACATGTACCTTTATTAAAAAAAAAAATTATTTTTTTTAAACCTTTAAATTAAAATAAATAAATAAAATCATCCTTCTTCCCCTGCCAGCCTTTAAAAGCTCTGGAACACTGACAAATATCTTGTTTGAAAGTTGTAGTATTTTATCAATCAACACTAAAATCCTCCAGAGTTACGACCCATTCAAGGCAATTCTATCAGCGACACAATTAATTGCCCAGCAAGATCTACTCATTTTTGGATTTTCATGAGCACACACTGTTTATGATCATGATTGCAGCATCATTCAGAAGTGTAATATTATTTTCTTAGTGTCTGCTCCAGCATTTTCCATGACCAGAGGTTAGGCTGCTACATTTTTTTCTCTCTTTTTCAATACCCACCCCTGTGCTCACCTTCCTCAGAAGTAACTTGGCAAGCACTCTAACCACTAACTTCTATCTTGTTTTTTCCAACCCTTAACTGGCTTCTTTCCTTTAGCAATCCACTCTTCCCTTTTCAATCCATTTGATTTCTGCCATCCCCAGCAAGGCCTAGAACAACAGAATGATTTCTGAGAACAAGTCAGTAATTTAATATTCAGTGGTACCCTCTTCCCTTCCCTAAAAGGGCTGATTTTTAGAGGACATTTAATTACAGGCCTGAGTTCCTATTTTCTAAGCCTAAACACAACCCCTGAAGGCTTACAATATTTGAGTCACAGCTGGAGCTGTGGTTACTATACAGTTTAAATATCAGCCTCTTTACTGTGCAATTTGTTTTGAAAATCAAATCAGATGCCGTGTCATAAACAAGTGCTAATTAAGTACTGAGCGGAAATTGGGCTTTTTTGTGCAAGAAGGGTTCTTAAATATCTGCATCTTCACTTCCATAAGAAAAGATAAATATGTCAGAGCGATAATTATAAAGTGAAACCTACTATGGTACGTGCAGAGCAGTACTGCTGCCTCTCCGTTTTATCTGCTCCCACGTAAGAAGAAATAGGGGGGGAAATGAGACTCATATGAAATATATGTACGTACTAAGGATTTTATGAATCTGATCATAGAACCCATAATGCTTCCTTCCCCCTCAAAGAGGACACCGACTCAGGGTTTCCATCACGTACCGTTCAAGCAGGCAAGCTAAACCCATCGCTCTCTGTCACCGCAGAGCAACTGTAAAGCTACTTCTATTTTCCTTTCTTCTAAGTTATGATCTACAGCCAAGTATTTATTTGAAGATAACATTGCATTCATTAGATGTAACACCTTGTTTTGACAAATACCAAGTGAAGAAGAGGAATAATGCATTTTAATACTCTGAAGGTTGCCTCTGAGTAACAATATTCACGACTCCATTAACTAAGAGGCTCGTGGCTACAATGGCAGAATTAGATCTGTCACTCACTGACATGGGAGGGCATGGCCAGTTGCACTGAAGATTGTCCAGTTGAGATTACTTTCACAGTAAAGGGAAATATCCCCCGTGGCCTAGAACTTGTTAATGAGTTTGTATGCATTACAGCAATAAATTGGATTCCTACTGCACAACATACTGTCTCATGGCCCAAACAGATACCGTATTCCACTGCCCAAAGCACTGCTCAAAATAAGGCACCGTTAAATCTGCGGACTCTAATTCAACAGTAACAGATAGGATTTCAATTTCTTTCATTATTATTAGGAGAGAAATCCACCAACTCTCTGATACTAAAACCACAGGCTGCTAACATCTAAGCGTTTCTGGGATTTTGGAGAAGGGATGAAGGACATTGAGCTGGTTGGTAGATCTAACAATTCAATGCATGAACTCCTCCTCAGGGACACAGCACTCCCAAGCAGTAGGCTCTGCCTCTGCCTGAAAGCTTAATGAATTCACCGCACACGGTGAACACGGCTGCTCTAGTTCTTCAGTGAATTTGTCTGAAGTGTATTGACCAGGATATGTTCAAAACCAACTTATTGGCAAGCACGTATTTATATTCCTTGACAGATAAAAAGACAAGCTTTTATAGCCTGCAAGAGCTGCAGCTACAAGGAAAGCTACTTCAGTAAGGTGAAGCATCAGGATACCTTCTTAAGGGCTCACAGGAATGCTAAGCTACAGCATCCAAAACCAGATGGAGATCCGTGATGGCACTCCATTAATCTTAGGACAAAGTAACAGCAAGCTCTGTGAACATGCTTGCTATCACAGCATAAAGACATCCTCCTCATGCCCATGCATAAAAGCATCCCTGATTTCACATCCACTGGACATTTCACATCTGAAATTCAAGTTCAATCCCTTCAAGACTACAAAATCTAATGGCGAAGAGAAACCACATCTCATGTCACTGTCTCGACTTGTGCAGAGTATCCAACAAGAATAGTGGCATCCATTATGTACAAAACAGAAGGTAGAAGCTTGTCTAAATCCCAAGAAAATTAAGACAGTGCTTTCTAAGTCTATATCTTGTCTCTTTTTCCTAAACCCATATAAAAGCTGGAAAGCTCATCCTCGATACTAATTTCTCATTATGACTCAAGAGCATCAGGAATAAAAAATTTTGTGTTTGAGAAAAAAAATAGAGCCAAGGTGAACAAAATTAAGAAGTCTGGAAAACTATGATTTCCATAATCAGTAAAGAACCTCTAGCACTTTTACCTTCCCAACTTCCTACTCAATTCCAGGTAGCAGACCAAAAAAACAATACAGAAGAGATGGGTTAGAGATCTGTGCCAACTATCCTGCAAGGAAATGTGCATTTCACATTAAGCAGACAAATTTTTAAAGAGGAATACAATTATTTTTTTCTAAAGAAATTGAAACACTTTCGAGAACAAAATCCAGCACTCAACCACAACATTCTGGTTAGGTAGTCAGTCTTCTGAATACACAACACTCCAGCCAAACACTTTCCTGTTCAATAAAACGATCAAAAAAACTTCCATTTTGCAAAAACGGCCATTCTGTCCCAATTAATTCCCCCCACAAAGCACTGTGCTACAATTACAACATGGAACCTATTCACTCCTAAGTAACTTGGAACCCATAAATAACTGCTCGGAGTATTTACCAGGACGTATTCGGTCTCCTTTCCTAATCTAAACGCCCTGTACTAAGGTCAGCTCCACGACAGTTCTCAGCTCCTCAAGACTGGCACAAGATGCAAATGATCCTTTGCCTGGCTTGACTAGAGAAAAGGCTTCCTTAAAACAAGGAGTACCTAGGAAATATATTGTCTTGGAGGAGGGATTATGGTGCAAGAACAAAGCAGAAGTAACTGAAGATACCTCATCGGAGGTCTCTGGCAGCATCCTCATGCAGAACAAGTACATGTAACAAGACTAACCAGAACGAGTCTGAAACGTTGCAGGATTGGCTGATCAACCTTTAAAAAAAAATAATAGTAAAAAATACATACACACAAAAACCAGTACGTACCATCTCCCAAGAAAGGAAATCTAAGACCAAGTTCTGATAACTATTGCCAAAATGAAGAACTCACCATGGGAGGCCGAAGTAAATCTACTCCCAATTTAGAACAAATTAGAATTAGTGCTAGACTAACCCAATCTTCTTCTTTAAGAAGATCACTGAAGTCCAGACAAATTAGAAGTAGTTAAGCATTTGATAGATGACACGTAGGAAGTTACTAGTTAAAATGGAGAGGATTAGGATTAATACCGGAGTGGTAAGGAGGATAAAAAACTAAAGAGGGTCGAGGATCACAGGTTATTTTGAAAAAGGAGAACCACCGACCGAGCTGTACAATTTGACCCTTGTTGAAATCAATTATTAATCTTAGAATTAACGTTCAAATATTCTCATTAATCGCTAAAAGAGAATTACCAACGCACTGATGAAATTTGCTGAAAAAGTTAAGAGACATCATAATACATAGGGCACGGTATCCTGAAGATTTGAGTAATACAACTAACACAAGATGTGTATAAATCAAAAAGTAACATTATTCCCCTTATTCCCTAGGCACCCAGCAACTGAGAAGAGGGGAATAGGCCTAGAGGTATGTTCAGATGCATTAGACAGCCATGGTTCACCAGTAAGATGAAGCCACAAAAACAAAAAATGCTACTACAGGATGTATAATATGAAAAGTTCTCTGCGGAAATAAATTAGTATGAATGCTTTAGTACAAGGAACCCATAAAACCTCTCTATAGAATACTGTGTATAGCTCTGACCATTCTTGTTCCAGGTAGATTAATCAAATTCAGCAGCTGTTTAAAAAGATCTGCTAAGATGATAAAATGTTATACAAAACATCCCATGAGGAAAAGCAAAAGGAAGAAAAAATCCAACCCAGAGAATAGGAGCACACAACTGCTCCCCACAAATATATCCAGATGAGCACAGAGGACCAAGTAGAGCTGTTTAAGCTCAAGAACACTGACACAAGAACAAATGAGAATGAATTAGCCATGAATGAAGCTAAGCTGGAAAATAAGAATAAGGATTCTAGGTATCACATACTACAGTTTGGAATAGCCCTACAATACCATATCAAAGAAAATTCTACTCATTGAAGAAACTCCTTTGAGTAGGTTGCAAAAGAGACTACAGAGTACAGCCAATACAGGGGATTCAAACCCATGCTCCACAAAACCTGCTCCGATGCCACATGGAGATCTTTCCTGTCACTAAAGGGCTCTGTACTGTTTTGCCTCTGCATAAAGTCTTATTTTTAAGGTCAGTGAGATACGGATATATATGATTATCCTCTTGTAAGTGGAAAAGTCTCAAGACATTTCTGCTCGTTTATAAAAAACAGCTGTAACAAAGTACAAAAACAATGCGCTATACTGGAGTCATCCAAGTCAAAAAGAGGAAAAAAAGGGAAAAAGTTACAAAAAATGCAGAGGGAATGCAGATTTTTCTTTTAAACCTATTAGCAACAGAAAACACCTTCTGTCATACTTGAAGAGGGTGTTAACATCGTCTAGGTTTCTTCAGAAAACTGCTGAGATGCTTCCAAGAAGCATCTTCTAAAATGAGACCGATCCCTGGTTCTCGAGACTACACCCACTTCTCATTGTTCTAATTTTTAGGAGATGAATGATGGCTGGCTGCATCCCTCAGTTCTGTTGAGAGCTTTGGCATACAAGAAGGAAGAGCATTCAGCAGATCCAACGAACCACCCCTCTGGAGAATCACAGCATCTTCCTATCAGACAGGAATTTGAAGGCCAGCTATCCATAAACCAAAAGCAACTCCCACATAACCACAGCTCTGTTCTGCAACGCTCTCACAATAAATTACAAATGATGTGCGTGGAGAGGGAGCGATTGTACTGTATGACAGACTTCCACACTAGACCATTTTTCTCTGAAGAAACTAGAGACTGCTTTGGCTGCCAAATGGGGCAAGCCTGGAAACTTCAAGACTTCCTTTTCCAGTCAGAACGCAGTCAAGCCCTGCTTTGTACCCACGCAAAGACCACCATCACCTTTTCCCTGAGTATTTAGTCCATCCGCGTCCATTTGAAAAACCTCATAAACTGTAAGAATAACTATGTCCTTAGATGCAAGAATCAGAAGAGCACTCCTACAAACTGCAAGAATCCACGTGTGGACATAAAGCCAGGTGATGGAAAAAGCCACACCAGAATTCAGCACTCGCTGCTATCTCCCAAATTCCCTTTCTACAATCTTCATCAGATCTATTTTGCTACAGATGCTTCCAAAGAGGATGGCGTAGACAGCCAGACTACAGTTAGAAGCACGCTTCATGCTGTCCTGCTAACGTACATCTGGACTTCAGAAATTCATTCCTTCAAAGTATGTCCCTGCAACGTTTCCTTTCTTATCATGGGATGAAGCAAACGAAACCAGCACTAAGGCTCTTTGCTTCTGCCAGTCTGAACTGGTTACTCCAGTAGATTCTGCCAAGAGGCTGCATGGCTCCAGCTCGCAGAGGGTAAACGCTCCCGTCCTTCCCTCAGGAAGGCTGGAAGGACCCCTCGCCACGCTTCCCCGTTCTTCCTCGTCCTCTCTTTCCTGCTGCTCTCATCAAGACGATGCAAAGACCCTGTTTCAGCAGTGGGGAGAAGGCAAATTAAATCAGATCTTTTCAATTCTTAGTACAGAGGACTAAAATCAGCAAATTTACGATCTTTTGTTTCTGAACAACATCATTGTGAAAAAGTGAAGGAATTTAAAACAAGAAGCCTCCACTGCAGCTTCTGCCATCACAGCTACCAAACCGGGCTGTGCACATAGAGCTGCAAGCAGGCTGGGCACCCATTGGCAAATGGAACCACGGAACTTGCAAATGAAGGAGAAAAAATGAATTTTAATGCAGTTTTTAGAAATACTTGTCATTGTTTCAGCACCGCCATTTAGTGAATGGGACCGATTTCTCTCTCAGTAGGGGATGGTATTTTAATGATGTAACAGTGCACTTCCCAGAAGAAAGACAAGCCTCATGAGGCAGATTAAAACAAAGAATATTCAGATCCCATTAAAAACAGACAGTTTCAAGCCATTTTAAAAATTAATTTTGTTTAATGATAAAATGTGTTATCTTAACAGGTGGTTAGCCAATTGTAAAATTAACCAAAACATGGTTAGAAGCACAGGGGTAGCTATTAGAACAACTGGTTTCTTTTTTTTCTTCCTACTCTTATCAGGGTACCATATGACCCTACACAAATTCCTCCCAGTCATGACCTCAGGCAAATTTCTGAGTTTCAGTTTCCTCTTCTGCAAAGCAGGGGTAGTACATGGCCAACACCAGACTTCCTCAAAAACTCAGACCAAAAAAAATAAAAAATAATTAGAAAGTAGAGTTGTTTAATAAGCAGGACACATTCAATGTAAATCTCAAGATGTTTATTTCCCAGCAGTTACTGTGGAACCAGGTTTTTCTCGGTGCTAATCAGCATCTCCATCAAGTGAACAGCCTCATGTTCGATTGCCTATTAATTATATTTTGAGCACCTACCATTTAGCTGCAGCCACTGGACTCTGCTATGCTGCAACTCGTTTGCTGTTTCCACAGCTAAACAAATGCTGCATTCAGCCCTTCTGTGCAAAAGCACTTGAAATATATAAATAATATGCCTTGTTGAGCATCTCCTGAGCTGTAGGAAGGAGGAAATGAGGAAGACTGGAGAAAAGACAGAGCATTAGAAACACTAGCTGGCCACTGAGCATGCTTAAATACTACACAGGTCTCAGCAGCACACATGGAGGTTTGAGGTGACACAATGTAAACAGACAAGGAAGCAAGGAAACAGGGATAGCTTATTCCACTTGCATTGCTGAATTTAGTGTGACAACTCTTATAAAATAAAATCAAGCGGCTCAGCTTGCTGGTTGTACACGTGGTCATTCATACCTTAAATGCTGTTGTAGTGATCACTCAGAAAATGAATATGCCACAAAACGCATCCCTCTATGCAGATGACAAAAGTCAGTGGAATCCCATCACTCAATTCAGCGAAATTTCATAATTTTTAGGTGTAACTGACTTTCCCTGTAATAAAAGGCCTTTTCATTAACAAGCTTTATGGTACAAACAACTACCAGCAGAGCAAAACGGAAAAAAAAAGTGGATGAGCACATCCACTTGACAAGATACCCAGTCAGCATTTGTACCACAGCGAACACTTTCTCCTCTCCACTTTAAATGTTTTATAGCTTGAAGTGAATTTTAAATCAGATCAGAACATGAAGCTTCTCCTGCCATTTAATTTCTAGTCTCAAATCACTTTCCCCTAGCTCAGTAAGCGCTCACACTGAAAACAAACAATGGGAAAACACTGGGTAACTTTACCTTCTCATCTCACTTACTGCCCAGAGATCAGAGCTTGTTTGGCCACTGGAAATGCTCTGATCAGGTTCTGTTGGGTTGGGTTTGTTTCCTCCCCTCCTCTCTCATTAAAGATCACCTCTTGAAGAGGCAATCTCCAAACACGGCATATTCCCTACCTTACCTCTGGAGACAATACGTAACTACAGAATAATTTTATTTTCTTCCTCAGAAATCCTCATTACATCTTGCCATCTCCCAAACCACTATAAAGTATCAAGAATGTTGAGGCCACTGCACGTATTTTGTACCTTCTAAAGATTATTTGGGAAAACCTTTGCCTAACCAAACTCTGTGGCTAGAACAGGCTGCTTTATCTCACTAATGAGAATGATAATTTAGTACCAAATACTCATGAGGAATTATAGCTCTGCTGACTGGCAAATAATTTGCCAAGGCAGATTAGTTTAGCTGCATAAAATAAATATCCACCTGCACATACTAGTACTAATCAGGGCGTGAAATTAAACTTTTTATTCAGTGGGAAATAACTGCTGCAAGGCGGCGATTTAGTCTGAGAAGCAAATATTAAGGTCAGCCTATTCTCTCTGATGTTTATAGTATATATAATAGTGCAAAGAGCACGGTGCAACAAATTCTGCTTTTTAAGTCTATGAAACTAAATACTTCAGTGATGCGATAGCAAATTTGCCATTTGCTTTTCTAATTGCACACATTTAATGGGACAAAGTGGCTGAACTGAAACATTACCAGAGAAGCGAGGGTAAGGTTACCCAAGTACCAAAGGCCTACCCCAAGTGCAGAAAAACCTACAGCACAAAGAGTTTGGGGCAGAAGAAAAAGAAATCAACATCTTTCTTACAACATACTAGTTCCAACAAATCCCCAAACTAAGCAACTGTTATTTCAGGTCTATTGGAGAAAACGACTAAGTATATATTCAATACTCAAGCGGCATTTAAAATCCCACATTTAGGAAGTAACTCTCTGCTATCCCAGCTATTTTACCAAATTACTCTCATTGCCTCCATGCCACCCTTGCTTTGGGTGCTCAGGACTGTCTGCCAAAGTTACCACAATGCAAATATGCTACAAGGAAGATGGTAAGATTCTTAAAGCGGCTTTAAAACAATAGCTAACAAGTCCTAGATCTTTAAAATCTGAGTCCTACTGATGCCATAAATCTACAGAGTTCAGTGCAAATGGAACCTCTTGAAAGTATAAGCTTTTGTCTATCTGTTTTATTTGTATGTATATATATAAATATTTATATATACATGAATAAAAAGAGAAGGAAAAAAATAAACCAGGGATTCCAAGTCTGCTACCTTTCAGCCTCCAACTACACTGACTATTCCTTACTGCGTTGTCCTCCAGTTAGGCAGAAGCTCCTGCAAGCATGGTAATACCAAAATTAAGGAACTTCAGGGCTTTCTCACAGAGAAAAAAAAACGAACAGATGCATCTTAAAAAAAAACAAACTGATTTTGCTTCTTCTGTGACACTGGAAGGCAATATCAGGACCTCCTAGAGTCACGTTGCCCAGAAATAAAAGGAAAACACTAACAGGGGTGAAGTGGAAAAAGAGCCTCACGAAGAACACTATTATCAACATCTTCCTATTTACAAGCCAGGAAATTAAATGAAGTATTGCAAATTGGTTCATTCAGAAAAACTGAGAAAGTGAAACCGCATTAAATATCAGGTTACTGCTTGACAAACCATCCTAGCTAGGATCCCACACTGGTCAGGTACAGCTCCAAGCACTGCTAATTAAACACAGCTGAAGTTGTCACTAGTCCATTCAAGAAAACAGATGTTGCTTCATAGAGCCTTGATATTTTTCTTAAATACCTTTCAAAATGAGGAACAAAAAATATGAACTCTTATAAAAAGGGCTTTATTGTATTTTTATAGCATATTACATACCTTATAACAATCATTCCGTTAAGTGTGAATGTCAGTTTTATTTTCTGTCCCTTTTTTCCTGGCTATTTACAAGCTTTGTAAGAATCGTTCCTTAATTAAGTCTAAACATAGTTTTATATAAATGGATTCCTGGAATTAAAAACGTTCAGACTTAAGAAATGATTGTTACAGAGACTGTAACAGGCCGTAAAAAAGAATGCCACTTTAAACAAAGATTTCTCATTTTAATTAAAAAGATAATCATCAGAACATTCGTACACTTAACAGAACCATTTGAAGCTACTTTGAAAAAATATCTACTATTCTATGCAGGCATATGTAGTTTACTTTATATGACATTTAATCAAAGTCTCAGTTGAGCCTATTGCACTCAGGCTTTAAATACTGTATCTACAGTTTTAAACACTTCATTCAAATATGGAAGCTACTTATTGAGCACCTCATTCCTAGCACTTCTGGAAATGGTTATGACAACAGAAATCCCATATTCCTGAAAGAATAAAAAAAGCGCTCTGTAAGGCATGTTTTTGTTGATGTTGTAGGGGTTTTTTCTTGTTTTTAAAGTAATGGGCATATCTGTCTCTCCTTTTATCTTGCGTATCACTCTTAAACGCTGTACTTTACGAACAGTGTAGTTTTTTCTCTATAATGTTTTAGGAACGTGAAAAGGCACCGAGATGAAGTGAGACAGGTCCCACTCCAGTAAAATCCTTGGTGCAGTTGCAGAACAGTGGACTATATAATTCATAATACCATATTTTAAATCTATAAGCTGGCTTTCACTCAAAAGAAGCTCTGAAAGATGGCATGTGGACTGCGTGACAGAAAACACTCATTCACCAGCAGCTACAGTCCTCCCTGGCGAGCAGCAGCGTAGCATTGCATAATGCTAACACACAGCAGCTTAGTATCAGAAATAAGTTAGGCCTCCTTGAAACACAGAGGCAAACTGAGCAGGCAGACGAAGTTAAATGAATAAGCTAAAGCTGAAAGCATGAGGTTATATATATTATAGCTGAACACACAACTGGAGAGCCGGTAGCAGCTATTAGCTAACTGCAATATTATTACTTCACTGGCCAGTAAGCAAGCCAATACCAGCCGGGAAGAACAAGGCCTTCTTTTAGTCTCGTTAAAAAGGTTACACACACAAGCACACAGGAAAGACACAGTCAAGTTTGTCTTTCAAGGCATCAAATATAGATACTTGGATGAAGTTTCCACGTGGCATTTTTCCATTAGCGTTGGACATTAAAAGAAAAATTGAATCACCAGGTCTGTCTTGCCTGATACCTTGTGACTCGGGAGAAATGCTCAAAGGCACTGCCAAAAATTAGGTACTGACATTTTTAAGTAGAAAAAGTAATATTTGCTAGAGAAGCCCAAAAATAACACCGCCTACAGGGCTGGTTTTCAACACGAAATGAAACCTAGCAGAAATCCAGATCAAAAAACAAAGCCAGAAACTGGAAAGACAATAGGCCTCGCGCCTACAAAAGATGTTTGAATATTTCCCCAGGACGACACGGGTAGCACCTTAGCGGTTAGGAAACTCTCAGGGAAAACTCGGTAATTAACAGCAAAACCCACCTCAACCCAAGCTGCAACCACCTGGCGAGGAAGCAGAGCACGAAGCGCATCACGCAGTCGGATAATTCTCTGCGAATGATTCAGCATTAGCTGCGAGGACCTGCTACCTCCGCGCAGCTAATTGTGCCCCTGCCATTACCGCTGCGAGGCAGACACAACAAGAGGCTTTCTAGCAGAGCCAAGCTGGTATTTACCGCTGATAGGATCTCACTTATCAGAGCAACCTGCCTGCGCCGCACCCCCACGTACGGCAAGGAGAACACTGAAAGGCCTCACCGAGTCTGACAAACACACTTCTTCATCAACGTAATTAAAACGAGACGTGTACTAGATGGATATTTACTAAAGCAAAAGCCTGAGATGTGTTAACAAAAGCCTTTCTCACTCTTCCCTCACCTGTAAAAAAAAATACCTTAAAAGTTCAGTGGGGGACAGAGGGAAGCTCCGTCTCCCATTGCACTTTTTACATGCGTTTTGCATTCGAGGCGTATTTTAATAAAACATTAAGGAACTTGGTTTAGCTTTTAGTTCCCAGTGCAGCCTGATCCTTGGTAATTCTTCCCTTTATCTGGAGCTCTTAAAAGATGCAGCTTCTGTAAGAGCAGCTTTCTCTCACGCTCAGGTCTGTCCCTAGTGTCAGGGAGCTTTATTGTGCAGGCGGAGCACAGCCAGCTGCAAGACAGACAGGGAATCCCACGAGATAGGGCCTGGTACCTGCTGAAGATCTCAAATGCCTGGACTAAGGCCTTAGGTTGGGAATCGTAGCTCAGAGGATGAAAAAAGCAGCCCAGGAGACATCAGGGCAACATGCTCGCAATGTTGTTTGACAGAAGGCTGAAACTTCTGCAGTAACTTTTCAGGATATGAAACTCGCTATCTCGCTGCAGGTTGTAATTACCGAGCTTGGCCAAACACACGCACAACAGGACCTGGGACACTCCTTTGGCCAATCGCACGCCAACGAGGGTGGGTTATTATTGCTAATTGCTACCCTGCCCATTTAGGTATCCATAGCATTTTCTCACTTCACTGAGCTGAGGCTCTATAAATCTGACAGACTTCAAGACTATTAGCAAAAGGGTCAAGAAGTCTCAGGAGAAACAAGTTCTACAGGATTAAAAAAGCAGAAGCCAAACAAGCATTGCGAAGCACAACTGAAAACCAAAATTTGCAGCGAGCGTTTCCTCAGTTTCATTCTGGGCATACGTTCTGGAGGTTTAACAGAATCGCTTCTTCTTGATGAGCTTGGATTTAATTCTGTACAACTGGAAGCACTAATCCGAAACAAACTTCTAGCAAGCGTTGCCAGCCATTCCAACGATATCCTTAGGGAAAGAACAGTGTGGGGCACCCGAAATTTACATTCAGTTCAGTTGGCACCAGTTTGATTTCATTTCTAAACCTCGTGTTCCTAGCCAAAAGGTTTACGAATACTAACAATAAAGAAAAAATGAATTAAAGTAGAGTCTAAGAGTATCAGGCCTCAAATCTACGTTAAGTAGGCACGTCTGAGGAGCAGCGTGGATGCTGGTACCCCCAAGGCCAAAGGCCAGCACACAGACCTCGGCCGCCCACGGTGGCTACCAACGACAGGCAGCAGGCGGAAGATAAATTTGCGGGTCGCTGCTTAGGGCTCTCAGAGCAGGGAAACGCAAAGTAAAACTGCGGGGGGATGGCGTGTGGCACAGAAGCGCAGCCTGTAGCACCCACACCAAGAGGGAAAAACCCCATAAACCCCCCCCCCAGCCCCACAACCACCCCTCAGCCCCACAAACCCCCCCCCCCCCAGCCCCACGAACCCCCCCATAGCCCCACACACCCTCCCCCACAGCCCCACAACCCCCCCACAACCCCAACAAGGCACCACACGGGGACCCCCCACACACACAGGCAGCCCCCCCCCCCCCCAGGACCCCCCCAGATCCCTCAGGGCCCCGCTGGCCGCCCCCCGGCCCAGCACCCCCCTCACCCCCTGCCCCTCTCCCCCCTTCCCCTCACCCCCAGCCCCCCCCACACGCACCCAGGTGCCCCCCCCGCGCCCCCCAGCCCCTCACCATGAACTTGAGGGCCTTCTCCTGCAGCACGGCCTCGGCCGGGTCCATAGTCCTCCGTCAGGCCCGGCCCCGCCGCCGCCGCCCCCTCCTCCTCCCGGTGCCAGGCCGCAGCCAGCGCACACAGGAACCTGCGCTACCCCCCCCCCTCTCCGCCTCGGCCTCCCCCCGCCTCCCCGTCCGCCCTCACGGCTCATGCGCCGCCCGTGGGCCCACGGGAAATGGAGTCCCCGGCCGCGCTGCCGGCAAGGGGTTGGGACGGCGCGAGAACTACAAAGCCCAGAGGGCGTTTCGGAGGGGGGCACGCCGGGAGCCGGCTGGAGCGTGCGCTGCCGGTGGAAGGAAGGGATGATGGGAGTTGTAGTGCGGGGAGGGGGTGACGGTGTAACTTGAGGGCAAGGGTTGAGGGGAGACCCCCAGAGGATGCCCTTCTTTGGGGACATTTGGACCGTTCCCAGCCCAAAATCGCCCCACGGCCCCCCGTGTCATGGCCATGCCCTGTTTCCAATTAGTGCCCTACGTGTGGATAATGATGGGTGCCCGCACACGCGTTCCCCACACCTGGGGGAGTCAAATCCTATTAACGCAGCCCCACACACCACCTGCAATTAATCCCGTGCACGTGTCAAACCAACACCAAAAACACTCGGTGACTTGAACACGGGTAGAAAGTTGGTCCAAGGAGGCCATCGTTGCTCCTCGGCAGTGCAGCGTGACCTGGGGAGACCTACGTCCCCATCAAATTCCCCTTGCTGTGTCAGGCAGTAAACAAACAAACAAAAAGGAATCGACCGGCAGCCCTTTGGGAACAGCTGCACGTAGGCAGGAGGGTATTTGTCAGAACCCCCCCGGCCCTCTTTAATCTCCTCTGGAGCACACCAAACAAGAGCGGCTTGCTCTTTGGCAGCCACCGCTTCTAATCCTCTCAGTTTTGTTAGTTTTGTCTAATCTCTTTCCAATTTGCCTACATTTCTTACAATCTGCCCAAAAGCTGAAGCCACTTCACATGGAGGAGCAGAGAGGAATTACCTCCTCTATCTTTAGCGCTATTCATAGGAACCTGATAAAATTTGCCTTTCTTTATGGCAAGCATACCACTGATTCCTATGCAGATTGTGATCCAGGGGAACACTCAGACTCTTTTCCTTGCTGCATTTATATATACAACTTTGTACATTAAGTGGGTTATCCTGAATTTCTTCCAATTTAGATGCAAAGGAGCCAGGAACAAACACCAGCCCTTACTTGCCAACATGCAACTTAAGCCCATTCTCTCTGTCCCTGTGTTTAACCGATAAAGTGAAGCTTCAAGCTGCAGGTATGGTGCCAGCGTCTCCTCTGCGCCAGCCCTGCCCCTCATTTTCTCTAAACACCCCCCATCTCCTCCAGATTTTAAAGCAAGATAATCAGAGAGAGCACGATGCAGAGACTATGCCCATTACTGCATTCCTTGCAGGGACGCCTGACCTGGGTGGTGCCTTGTGACCCACTGCCAGGAGCGTGTCCTCCAGCAAATTCCCCCTCAGAGGTGACAAGGGAACATGAGCTCACCCGGGGCTGGGCCGCGCTGCCGGATGAGCTGTGTTCCCAGAAGAGTGGCTTGAGAGACAGAGGCAGGATAACCTTATGTCCTCCCTCTGAAGTCCCAAGGCATAGAAATCTTCCAGAGAAAGCTTTCAGGTCACCAGGACATGGGCAGCTATTCTTGGCCTGTCCCAGCCACGCTGATGGTCATCATACTTTGAGCCCAGACTCTCAGCAGTGAAACGCCTGAAATGCTTGGCTGTAATAGGCCTGGGCATTTTCCAGACTGCTGACAGAGCTGAAAACACTTGCCACAATTATATAAATAACAGTAATTATAATGAGGGAGTCTTATAATTACAAAGGGACGGCTCCTGTAACAGAATTGCAGGCAACCGGGGGCCGCCGGTGCTGAGGGCACAATTCTCCTGCCTCCTCCCTGTGGGCACCCTGCAGTGGGCTGGGATGTGAGCAGATCCCCTCTGCAGCAGCATGGCAGCTCGGGGCTTTGATGGCATGCTTTATTTGTCAATAATATTTGATGGCGGCTTAATTGTGGGAAAATTGGAAAGTTTAATGCTTCAACACTAGATACCTTTGTCCCAAAGCCCTCTAGGCTGATTGATCTATCTGGACTGTAACTTAAAGGGGTTTAACGTGGCTGGGTCATAAAAGGCACAGGCTCATAGCAGAGCCAAAACTGTGATGAGTATTTAGGAACTAGACTTAACCTTTGTGTAAACTGGACTTTGATGGAAGAAGAAACTGGCTCAGTTACTCTACGCCGCTGCTGTTGGGTCCCCATGATGCAGAACCACCACAGAGGGACAGGGCGAGGGGCAGTCTGTGCATGTGCCCCACAGCACAGAGGGACCAAGGAAGGAATTGTAGAGGCAGCACTTGACCTGGGGATGCTCAGCAGGGAGGCAATGCTTGGCTTTCCCACATCTGCAGCCCAGCGTTGTGGCCTCTTCCCACCCAGGGGTGCTCACTGCAGTTGGCCATCTGGCTCTGTGCTTGCCACATCTGCCATGTCCCAGAGCAGAACGGCTCTGACGCTGAACTGTGACCCTGACCAGGGCCCAAAAGTCCCTGCAACAGCCCTGTACAATCAAACTGTCACATCACACAACAGGGGAGAGGCATCAAAGAGGTCCGTGGTGCATGATCAAGGTACATTTTGAGTCCAGCAGATTTACAACCAATGAAATAACAATTTGTTTGGATTGCAGGAACCAAGACCTGGACATGTGTGGTCAATGCTGCCTCTACCACAGTAAAGCTGCCCTGGCTGTTCCTCTTATTCTGCCTTGGAACAGCAACCACATACCCTCCTTCCTGCCCTCCGCACCCTCACTGCAGAGCACGTTGCACGAAGCGAGCCATATAGCGCACAGGGAGCTTGCGATCCTTCCAGATGAAGGATGCTACCTAACGGTAAAGATATTACTGTGATTATTTTTGCAATAGCATATTGCTCTGTGCATTCCGGACTCTGCGGACCACATCCACGCCTGGTGTAACGCCATGTTAATTTGCTGTGGCAATCATTAATTGGGTAAGGAACAGCTGGTGCTTTGCTTTAAGTGAAGCTGATTGGGTCAGTAAGTAACTGTTTGGGTAAACGATCTACAGCAGGTACAGCCCTGCCTCTCTCTGCACTCCAGAGGGGTTTCACTTCTTGTCCCAGTGACCCTTGGAAGAAGCAGCAAGATTTGGCCATGAAACATTAGGGAACTTTAATCAGTGCAGTTCCTTTGGGCATTATTGCCTGAATTTTAATATTTTGAATAATAAAGGATGATTTTAAATTAAATTTGTGGGCTCACCATCTGTGTGCACTTGGCCTTGTTTTCCTCTGCTTTGGCAGTCCCTCGACTTCGCTCTTTCCAAGTTGCGGCAAAAGGGAAGGAAAGAGAAAAGAGGGGAAAGCGCTGGTGCAGGAACCTTTTGTCGTTCCCTTTGTCCTGCAGGATCTTTGCAGCGGCAGCAGCCGTCACTGCCGTGTGCTGCACAGCGCTGAGCATGCAGACAGCGCTCAGTGGCATAAGAGCTCATGAGAGGAGGCAGGATACCCCCACCCAGACAGCAGAGTGGTCAAGTGTCCCTGTGGTCCAGCTCAGCCTCTCCATCCCAGCTCACCTGTGCTTCTCATAGAAATCCCTCTGTTGGCAGTGGCCTGGGGAAATCAGGAGGCAGGAAGCTTTGCTGCAGCCTGTGAGCAAAGGAGCTTTTTTAGGGCTAAGGGGCACAGCCAGTTATTTGTGCAAGAGGAAAAGAAGAGAGCCCAAGACCTTGCAGAATAAATTATAGTCCCTATACAGCTAAAATAGGGCAGTACCCATTAGCTGGTACTAAGGAGATGTGTAGAGGAGATAGTAGATGGCCAAGCACACAGCGTGGTTGCTCTGCGCTGGCTGGAGAGGGAGCCTTGTCCTCAGAGCAGCCAGGCCATGGATTGACAGTACAGGTTCAGCTGAATTTACACCTCACACTGCTGGAAGGGGGCTGCATCCCCTCTCCTCACCCTGCCCAGCCACATGCTTCCACCTTTCATCCTCTGCCAGCTCCGATGCTCATTTGCTAGCACAGTGAACTGTTTTAATTCACTACAGTGACAGAAGAATGATAATCAGGACATACAAACTAAGCATTTCTTTGTTGGCAAGCCAAACTGGCTTTCCTTGTGATCAGAAAAATCGCAGAGCTGCTGCGAGGGCGGGTGGGAACTGCTCCTCAGGGCACAGGAGGACAGGATGAGCCTGGTCCTTCTCAGTGCTAATTTCACAGATACCAGGTGAAAAAACCTCATGTCTTCACACTGCCAGGGTCTCTTGGCCCACACCCTCCCCCAGGGTTGAGCCTTCCCTGCTCACATAGCACTGCTGCTACCACTGGGGACTCTGGATGGCTGTGGCAGAGCAGTGGGATGTCTCAGGAAAGCCAAACCTGGGATTTTGGGATGCTGAGCAGGGATTTCCCATCTTACCAATCGGGCTGCACGTCACTGGCTCTCCCCCTGGATCTGCTTTGCCACCGAGAAGCAGGAAATGCAGAAACCCCAGTCCCAACCCTCTCCCTAGACTCTGTGGGTGCTTGGTTTTAAAATACAGATGGAAAGAAATCAGTGCAACAGTGTTGTTCTCGAACAGGACCTCAGCAACAGGCCACCCCCACGCTTCTGGTATGCATCCTCCGGTGCCTGCAGCATCTTCTGGCAGCCTGTCCTTGGGATGGCAGCAACGACGAAGTCATCAGGTCCTTGGCAAAGGCGAGAACACCGGAGGAGTAGCGCTGGGGGCTCAGCACCACTGCCCAGCTAATGGGGAAGAGGGGGGGGAAGGAAGATTTCTTTTTACGAGGATGAAAAACAAACCCAAACCACCAAACCTGACCCAACCGAACAAAACCCACCCCAGCAAGTACCTTGCAGTCAGAAAAGCTTTTGAAAGCCTCATGAATATTTAGCTTGTCCTCATGTAAAATATATGACTTTGTGTAAGGATCAGGCAAAGGAGGTGCATGATTTTTTTCTGATTTATGGGCCCGGCAACGGATTATTCATAGCAGAGCAGCTGTGTGGAAAGATTCATCCACTGCAAAATGTGATTGTACATCAGGCAGTGTGAGGGAACAGAGCTATGACTAATGGCTACTTTACATATAAATGAGAAGGTTTGCGCTAGGAACTGTAAAAAAAATACAATCGTTCAGCTGACGGGCCCGGCCTCTTTATCGCAAGCACTGCACAGGGGCCCCGGGGAAGATGGAAGAAGGCTGCCTGGAGGCGCTGCCTCCCCTCGCATCCTCCAGCGTGCAATAAACAAGGCCACGGTGGTTGAGGCTTCCAAAGGCCAAATTTGTTGCTGGTGTCAAGCCGCAGGCTGCGGTGGGGGGAAGGCAGGCATGGCTCCCGCCCCGAGCACGGATGCTCTGGATTTCCCTCGTGGCTGGGGCAGACCCAGCTGTGCTTTAAGGCAAGGGGACAGCACAAGGTGGGTGCCCAGCACAGCCCCAGCACCATCCTGTGCCCCCTTCCCCGCTGCGCTCGCAGCCCCCCACCCGCTCCCCTCCCCGAGACGGGTTGTCTAGACGTTGCAGATGTGGACAGATGTTGGGGCTGTAATTTATAACAATGGCCTCCAGAAGGCAATTCCAATTTGTTTCGCTAAAGCTTTAAGTTACAGGCAGCAAGATCTCCTGTAAATACTCTTGACTTACATACTAAGTACATAAGAGTTTTCCTGGTGAATGCCCACTTGCTGCGGCAATCATTGCTTTCCCCGTGCCTCAGAGGGCTCAGGAGGGGCGTCACAATTCACAGGTCCAAAAGGGACCTGACAGGGACCCAACAAGTCCCAACTGACCTGTGGTGCAGGTGCTGACAGTGGTTCTGAGGTCTCTTCTCCAGCATCATTCAGGTTGGGATCCGGACCACAGAGCCAACTCCCACACCTCATGTGCTGTCTTCCCCAGGGGGCATGTCCCTGCCATTCAGCACCTGAAGGACAATTTGCAGAAGCAAACTTTCTAGGAAATTCTTGAAGGCAAGAGCACCCTCACAGGAGAGGTTTTCCTCGTGGGATCCTTCTAAAGCCAATAAAGAGTGCAGAACTCAGCCTTGCATCTTCCCTTGCTCCCACCAGCCCTGCTCAGAGCAGCCCAGGATGGACACCAGAAGATGATCTCCCTCCTTTGGGCACCACCAGATATCCCAAACACTCTTGTGTTGTGCTAAGACACCTCTGAAAGATGACCACAGCCCCGGCTTTGCAAACCTGTGGCAGATAGCGTCAGAAGTGAAGGACGTGCTGACAGCAGTAACACCGCACCCATGGGAATAGAGGGCACCAGGGAAGGATGCACCCATGCCCAGCTGGCTCTTCTGCTTTGCCATTCGAAGCTGCCCTGGGATGCTTCTGATGAGGGAGAACATTTCTCCAGCATCACCTACCTCAGAGGACCTGCAGCTCTTCGGCTTGTCCTCAGCCCAGAGCTTGGGTTTTCTTGGACAGTTGGAGGGAAAAGAGATCCCACCTTGTCGTAGATTCAGCCCTGATAGCTGCAATAAGAACAACACAGATCATTCTGCCCAGAAAACTAGCAAACCCATTGGTTTGTCTGCATGGACTTCCACCTGCCCAAGGCAGGTCCCACTGACCATCGTACCAGTGAGAACCTGCAGAAAACCTCCGCATGGAGAAGACCACAAGAAGACAGAGATAAGGTTACACCAGTAGACCAGGATAGAGCATACAGATGAAATCCCACCATAGAGCATCAGCCAAGAGAAAGAAAGTTTAAAAAAAGAGGTATATAAAACAAAGAGCAGTGTGTTACACAAAGTGGGACAAGGCTGGGAAGACTCATGCCTTGGAAACTCCCACTTTTCATCTCAGAGGTGAAAGCTGGAGCACAGCCAGCTGCTCTGGCAATTCTGCCCATGAGTTTGTGAAGAAACACAACTATGCAGAGGCCAAGAGCCACACAGTGCTTCGATTAAAGCACAGTCCTGTGAGGTTTGGGTTGGGTTAGAGACGTGCTCCCTCTGGAACTGCAGCTCCGAGTCTACACCTCTGTGCCACCCTTGCCTTGCGGAGCCCAAAAAGAGGAAAAAAAACCCACTGGTCTCCAAGCAGTGGGAGCAGAGACCAAACCAGCACAACTGCACTTTGTAAAGTTTGTCACTTTTGTTCCAGAGTTTGTAATTAAAGCAATGGGAAAAGGCAGTTTTCAGGGTTTCGGCCAAATTAAAAAGTCTTCCTTTCCCCAGCCCCCAAAAGTTTAATTTCAGATTTAATGAAACATTTAATTTGAAGCAATATATCTTGATTTTGGGGGGAAGCAATTTTTCGAATTAAAGTAAATAAAGTAATAAATTATTTATTGCTCTTTAATTTGGAACTTTTGTTTTCAGCTGAATTGAAGGTGAACCAAACATCTCTGTGAGCCCCCGTTCACCTTCACGAGCAAAGTGTTTGACACCTCTCAGCTCCACGTGGGACAGGAGAAGGACGTGCAGGGAGGGCAGCGGTGTTTTGGCACTCTGCTCCTTTTGCAGCCACAAAGGCACATTTCCATATTGCCCTGCACACCTGTATCAGTGCTGGGAAGGCACAAAAGTGCTGCGGCTCATCCCATGGGCAGCACCCAGCCCAGCCCATGGTGGAGGGATGGTTTCATCCATAGGAATCTGCCTTGGAGACTTTTCCGTGACCTGAAGGACAATGGAGGGATTGGCATCCAGAAGTGGATTCACTTCCCATTCCCTTTGAAACGGAAGATGGAAACAGGCCTCTTAGATTTAGGTTATTCTCCCAAAATGTATCCCAGCTGCACATTACCTACCCATACCCCATCCAGGGCTGTGCTCTCCCAGCCCAAGGGCACAACCCACATTTTCATGACATGGGTCAGCACAGGAGGGACAGGACCCAAGTCCCACTTGCACACATCATGCGCTGAACCAGCTTCCAAAACAAAGCACAGCCCCTAGTCCTACCTTATCCCAGCTGCTTCACACTCATGTCCCCCCTGACCCAGCACTTCCAGAGCCCTCGTGGGAACCTACCTGAAGATGGAGGAGGAAGATGAGGCTGGGGTGCCAGGGCACCCCAAAGAAGCGAACCAGCCAGAGCTCGCAGCATCCCCAGCAGAGAAGGGGATGGCAAAGCCCCGGGAGCAGCCAGTCCCCCCGGGAGAGCGCTGCTTTTGGGTGCCTGGACCGGCCAGCTCCCTCCCCTGCTTGCTCAAGCACTTCCAATTAAACCCGGTGGAATTTAATCTCTTACTCTTAATAAACTTCCCTGTTTCCTTGCCAACTCCCCTCCGGACACCAAGACGCTATTACTCCAAACACAACAGGAAAGGGCTATTTTTTCTGCAAACTTTCTGACTGAAGAGGCAAGCGTGATTCCCCCCTAGCAGGATCCAAGCCATTAGGATCCATGAAAATTAACTGCAAATAAACATTTGGGGAGGGGAGCGGGGGGGGGAACAGGGCTGCCGAGCCACAGCAGAAGGGATGCTCACAGACATTCACACCTCCTGAGATGGGTGAATACACGGGGTTGTGACCAGTGTGTGCCTGCATAGGGTGCAGCGTGGAAATTGGGAACGTGCACCTTGCTGCCAGCACTGGGATCTCCAGGAACGCTGACTCCCACCCCACAGGTCCCTTCTCCTGCATCCCAGGCACATGGTTGTGGGGGAGACAGTCCGACAGCCCCGACCCAGCACCACACGTACATGTGCACAGCCCCATCCTGCAGCCTGGCTGCCTCCATCTCGAATCCCTCGTCCCCACGCGCTGCATCTCCGCCGCGCAGACCCAGAAGATTGATGCAGCCATCGCCCCTTTCCCAAAGCCCCGGCCGCAGCTTTGCGAGGCAGGAGCCTCCTTCTCCTCTCTCCTCTCCCTGACAGATGCCTCAGAGCCCGGGGCCGCAGTTAAGGTGACAAGATTCAGCAATTCTTTATGAACATTTCATTCCCGCTCGCTACACGACGTAAATTAGATGGTGTGTTACATTCGGGCAAGAAGCACGATATGTCACCGTGGCGCCGGCCCATTGGATGGAGAGGCTAATCCTGCCGTGAATTTCATTACTGCTTTTATGCCGTCGGAATTAGCTCGGTGACAGCGAGCCTGATTGTCTTTCACTAGGGGTTTGCCGGGGCGCGGGAAGGCTTCCTCCCTGATGGGAGCACCACGGAGTGACCCCGTGCCTCTGCCAGGCAGGGGGGGAGCCGTGTCCGGCTCAGCAAGCTCCCATGTTCCTCCTCCCCAGCACCAGGATGAGCTCGGTGGAAGATGACCCTTCATGGTGGGTAGCCAGGATGGCAGCGACCCCCTTCCCTATAAAAAAATGGGTGTTGTGTCCCCCATCTTGCCCCCACACAGGCAGAGGCAGCTATCCTGGGGATGCTCTTCTTGATACATTGGATTTCTGCTTTCTCCGTATATCATGCCAGGTACCAGTACTCAAGAACTTGAAGCTCAGAGCTGGAGAGCTAGGGATGTGGTTCTGAGGGCTGCAATCCACCCTGCAGCCAGGCCAAATTCAGTCTTCATATCTGCATATCTTATTTATTTTTTTTTTGAGTTGTTTTTCTTTTCCCTTGGCCAGTATAGGAGAAGGAGACACCCAGAGCTGTGCTTCCACCACTACCTGCAGGCTCCTCATGCACTGATGCTCAGGCTCAATTTGGCCAAACTGCTTCTTTGGGGGCATGCTCGTGGAGGACACCAGGAGCTCAGGTGACTCAGACAAGGCTTTGACATCAGAACAAGTGAAGC
Organism: Cygnus olor; assembly: GCF_009769625.2. Lineage (NCBI taxonomy): Eukaryota > Metazoa > Chordata > Aves > Anseriformes > Anatidae > Cygnus > Cygnus olor. The sequence goes on from NC_049175.1 coordinate 24,140,833, forward strand.
TGGATGAGCTGAACCCACCCTCCAGTGTCCTCTCTCTCCTGTTATAGAGCTACTACTAATCAGGGAGCCACACCAGGGGCACACAACCCCCCCCACAACCCCCCGGCAGCCAGCACTTACCTCATGTGAGATTGCAAGGAGGCCACAGGTACCAGAAGGGAGGCTCCAAAAAACGTGTGGCAGAGGAGTCTGGGAACACCTGGAGAGCTCGAGCCAAACACACGTGGGGCTGGATGCGTGCACATGCTGGGTCTGTGTCCCTGGCAAAACCAGGAGTCTCAGAAACACAAATTGTCCCCTGATGTCACCTCCAGACCCAGCCATCAGGGGTCCCCTGAGCCTGGCCACACCGTGTTTCATGGACACCATGGCATGGCTTCTCCAAACCCAGCTTCTGGAAAGCTTTCCTCCCCCGGGCTGTGTGCTGTGGCCAGGACAGCCCCAGTTCTCTCCATTTTATCTCTTTATTTTACCAGGAATAATATCCAGCAGGCTGAGGTGTTACCAACAGGCAAGTTAAATTTGAAACCCATCCCTAAAGGTGCATCTGGGAGCCGTAAGGGTCCAACTATAAAACATTTAGTCTGGACATGCCAGCAGGAAACCCAGAGAGCCAACAATACCGAGATCTGGAGCTCTGCTCTGGGCTCCTGGCCCTCTCCTGCAGCTCTCAGGACCATGAGGATGCGGAGCCTTAACGCACATCTATTAGTCGGAGTGCTCTCCCCTTAGGTAAGCACTTTGGGAAGCCTGCCTAGCCCTTTGCAGCAATACTCCATTAGCCCTTCGCTCTAAATCCAGTTAGGGGGAGGAGAAGGAATGGGAAGGGATGGGGAAGAGGGGGAGGAAGTTAAACTGATTTGGGACGATGAACTACATAAGGTGTATCAACAGGAAAAAGAGTAAAGCAGTCAAATTTCAGATGTTTACAGGATGAGGGCCTGAAAGGGGTCTGGGAACAAGGTGCAGGAGAAAAGGGCTCCTGAGCTCTCCCTGAAGGAGAAGGGGGCAGGATGCAGCCATTCCCCCAGCCTTTGGGGTGGGAGGCAGGCAGCTCCAGGAGCTGGGTGGGCATCACCTGGGGAGCCAGGGGACCACTGGCACCCAGGCATCACCCCCAGAGCACTGTCACTGCCCTCCCTACTTTTGGGAGCCATCCCAAAGCACCCCAGCAGCAGCAATAGGGGCAGGAGAGCTGGGTCAGAGCCAGCCCCCAGCCCACCCCCACCACATCTCCCCTCCAAACCTCTCCTCGCTCGCTGTGCCGGGCAGAGCCTGCTTCACCAAGGCAGCCCTCCTGGAGCCCGGAGTCGTCTCGCCTGGATTTGCCCCCAGCTGCCAGGAAGCCTTGGACAGATCATTCATCGTGCAGTCCAATGCAGCTGAGACGAGGCCAGGAGCTGTGCAGAGCAAAAATAAAAAAGTCACAGGGACTCCCCATATCATATATATATCAGCCAGCAACGGCTCCACTGGGAACAAAGGTATTCAAGCATTGGAAAGAGAGTGCTTAGCAGTAAAATAGGTCCTGGAAGCCCTCGGGCACTATTTACTGGGGAATGAATCTACCTTGGTGACTGATTGCAGCCTTTTAACCTGGATAAATCAGATGACAGATAAGAGCATCTCCCAGGTAGCCCTGCCGGCAGGTACCTCTGCTACAGCCCCATCCATTTCAGACAGCTCTGTCACCCACCAGGGGACATGTCCCCTGCTGTGCAAGGCAAGCTCCACGGAGGGATCAGTGGGCAGAGGTGCCTGCCAGTTTTTGGAGCACCTCTGCCCCTCTTTCTATGGCAGGGAAGAGGAGGGAACCATTTCCAGCCTCTGCGATGCTGAGGACTGAGCCTTGCCAGGCTCCAGAACCCCAAAGGGCCCCACATCCCAGCACCAGAGCACTGACAGGGGTGGGAAAGGATGAGTGGCTCCACCCAGCATGATTTTCTAGGGTACACCAGCCCAGCAAGCTTTTCTCATCCACGGAGAGCATTCTGCAGGCTGCCTGAAGCAGGGCCCCTCTGCATCTCACACCTGAGCCAGCAGGGGAAGAGTCACCCCAAATCCACACAGACTGCCACTACCAGGGGAACAAGCTGGGTTTATATGAGGACACTTGCAAGCCACGATTGCTTGCAGGCAGCTTGTCCCAGGCTCATTTTGAGTGATGCCACCCCCGGTATATCTGACCCAGAAGGGCTCGACGTCAGGTTTTGCTGCATGACTTAGTAACACACAACTTCCCGGCTCCTCCTGTCCTGGAGATGAGCTGCAGGCACCAAGCTTCCCAGCTCCCCTTCCAGCTCTCCAGCAAAGGAATCAGGAGCAGCAGTGATGCTGCAAGCAGCAAACTAGGTGCAGCCCCAGCTGTCTGTCCGCTCTCAGGCTGAGGATGCTCAGGGTTAGGTTTGGGTGCACACATCCTGCCAAGGTCAGCCACAGCACAGCAGTGGAGCAGTGGCACAAGTTAACAGCAGCAGCACCTGCCCCGTGCAGCCTGCCACCCCCGCAGCCCAAGTGAGGATGCTGCTACTCCCTTCTCTGCTTTCCTGACTTGTTTTTTCTCCCCTATGGGCACTCAAAACTTGCAGGTGAGCAATACAACTCACTTGTTTTCCACAATTCCAATCATGACATCCACAGTCACTGTCTGCAAAGCTCTGGTGATACACCAGGTGTAGTCCAGGCAGCATTCTGCCCCATTTCTGGTCCTAATTCCTGTTCATTTCTGCTTTGGGGCCATTTAGAGGACTCTAGTATCTTGACTCTCACCCTGCAGTGCCCTTCAGCAGGGAAGCAGCCCCACCACAGCAGACTACACCAGCAGCTCCATTCCCATGGGCACAGCAAGGCACAGAAGACCAGGGAACTTCTGGGAAGGGGAGAGCCCCGACCTCCCCACTGCCTCCCCAGGGCTCTGCACTGGGACCTGCTGCCCCCAGCAGCCCGGGAGCAGAGCCCAGCTCCAGCAAGGAGCACCCATGTCACCAGCACGCTGCCACTGCTCCTCCACCAAACCCCAGAACATGGCAGAGAGCACCTGCTGCAGGGCTGCCTGGCAGCCTCCACAACCCTGCAAGCCCCCAGCAGCTCTGTGCCATCCTCTTCTAACACAGCAAGGAATACAGGACTGGAAAACGGACGTTTCAGCAACAATTACTGCTCAACGTGTCCCTTTACCTTATTAAAAAAGGAGAAGCAGTCTCACCCACAGCACCTTCCCTGGGCAGGGTCCCCAGGCATTGCCTTCCCCTCTCCCACTTTATAGATTTTAGGGAGAAAAGGAGAGGCAAGGACAGGTGTTCTCGCATCTTATAACCCAACCCTCTGCTCTGCCGCAGCTCTCCCCAGCACGGCTCCCACCCAGGACCAGCTGCTGATGTTCAGGAGAATTAATTACTCACCCTGAGATAACAACCCGAACCAGAGCACTGGGTGGAGAGGAGTTAAAGGAGCGGTGCTTGGCTGGCGCGGGGAGGCCAGGGCTGGACAATCTCACAGCGCTCCAAGCCATCGGTGTCCCCAAAAAAAGACTTTTACTGAAAACTTTGGTGGCAGACACCAACTGGGGAGGGGATGTGTGCACCCAGCTTTGGCTCTGCATGTTGGATCAGCGTGTTCTGGAAGGTACAAACATGCACACTCCTGGTTTTCTCTTGGTCTTACAGTTGCCAGAGGAAGAATGAGGGGAAAAAAATAAATCAACCCAATACATATCGTTTGCATTCCTGTGTATGGGAGTGCTCCCCTCTGCTCCATCCCCATGCCAGCTGGTGCCAGGGGCTTGCACAGCAGGCACGGGGCGTTTGCTGCGGCTGGAGGCAGAGCAGGGTGTGCAGCACCGGGCACAGCGATGCTCCCGTTACCCCAGAGCACGCCGGCGGTGCTCAGCCTGCCGGGAACCAGCGGCTGCTTTTCAGAGGGAAAATCCCTGGGAAGCGCTGGGACAGCCCCGCTGTGTGCAGTGCCTCGGATCAGGGACCCGATCCCACTGGGAATTATTATTATTATTATTATTTTCCAATGGGGTTGTTTTTAACTGGATTGATTCCCTGCCCTGGCCTCTGCGCATCCCTGGGGCCAGCAGAGTGGGGTGAGCACATGGGGAGCTGCCAGGGTGCCCAGGGCAGGACTGATCCCAGCTTGGCACATTTCCCATGCTCCAGAGCCTCGGAGCAGAGACAGGGGAAGCTCCAGAGAGGGGCTGGGGGGTTTGGGGGAACAAGGACCCCCCCTTTACCCAGCCACGTGAGCCGCAGCATGTCCCTGCCCCACTCCGCGTGTGTGATGCAGATGGGGAAGCCGTGGACTGTCTGTCTGTCCGGCCAGGTCTCAGATCTCCAGGATGATAAAAGAGGGATGAAGGCATGTGTGCGGGGCCGAGGATCCACCCAGAGCCTGGCCTCCCCCCTCCGTCAGAGATCGCACCCTGGAAGCCGTGCTCAGCCATCATTAGTATGCAAAGACTGTGATCTGAGAGAGGGGGAGAGAGAAGGAGAGAGGCAGGGAGGGGGGAAGAGAGGGAAGGGAGAGAGAGAAAAAGCCAGTTGTTTTATTCATGGCTGGTGATATTATAGACTGAGTGAAAATCACATTATCGTAATGGGAAAGTTAGAGTTGCCGTGATGATGCCCTGAAGCTTGTGTGCTGATTGGGGTGTGATTGCTATCTGTATTTATATGTAGAAAGCAAAGTTCACTGCCAGTTCAAGATGGTGGAGCCTGCTTCTTCATGCTACATAATTCTTCAGTAGGGAGAAGCTGGGAGCAGCCGGGGCAGCCGAGCCCGGAGCACGGGCAGCAGCGGGGGCGACGTGTGTGAGTGCCCGGGGGGGTGAGCGTCCGTCGGCCCCCCAGCTCTGCTTTCTGGTGGTGCTGGGGGAAACCGAGCCGCCGTCCCAGTTCTGGGGGTACAGAGCGATGCCAGGAGTGGAGGAGCGAGGGGGAGCGATGCTCAGGTCGCTGTGCTGCTTGCAGGCACGATGGCTGCGCGTTGTTCTGGGGCCAGGATTTAGTGATGCCTCCGGGTGTTTTCAGAGAGGCAGGGATATGCGAGACAACCTGTGGATGCTGCACGTCCTGTCCATCATCCGAAATCCCCCCTCAGCCCCCAAGGACTTCTTGTGGGGAGGACTGGCCTTGGACCCTCCTGCTCCAAACCCAGGCTTCTGCGGCTGCACCTGGGGGGGGTTTCTGAGCAGCAGCAGCAGGTAGTAGGGACCGAGATAAATCCTCGTGGCAAACACCCACCTGCAGAAACGGGTGATGCTCAAGGAGCTCTGAAACCTCCAAGCGCAAACCTTTTCCTCTGCCAGGCCTGGCGCTCACGTCTGGTTACTGTGCTGCAGCGCAAGGGGACTTCTGTTCACCAGTTTGGGTTTTTAGATCCCAAAGTGACACACATTAAGCAGACAGACCATTAACTGTGCATCTGTCAGCACTAAGGCGGAGGTTATACCAGCATCCCCGCGTCCCTGCCACCTCCTCCCAAGGACACACCTTGCAGCAGGCTCCCGTTCTGCAGAGGTGTGCCTGCATCCAAAGGGTGTCTCTGCCTCCTGCTTCTGGGGTCCACTAGGGAGGATAATGAAAATTCAGTTTCGGCGGAAACAGAGGTGTATTTATTACACCACAGAAGAGAAAAATAAAAACAGTTTTGCAAAAGAAAAGTGAGGGCAGGTCACTGGAAAAGTGGGAAAGAGCAGAGGAACGGGCTAAAGGCTTTCCATTTCCTTGCTGAGTTTTGGCAGGGTTTATGGTAAGCCACTAAATGTGCTCTGCTCCCCCTGGAGAGCCTTCCCCACAGCCAGCTCAGCCCCATGCCTCCCATCTTGCTGGTGCATTTCCCATCCGACCCCACGGGGAGCATCCACAGGGAGCGCCCCATTTTGTGCAGGTTTACGACAGGTTTCCTGCAGGTTTACAGCAGAGCCAAGAGCCGAGCTGGTTTCTCCCCGTGCCAGATGACCGAGCATCCCACGCTGCTGCTGCCCATGGGCCCAGGGATTCACCTGCCCGGGGCCCAGTGCTGTGGTGGGGATTTCTTGCACATCTCCAGCCTCGTCACCCTTTGGTGTGATGTGCAAAAATTTGGAAACATGCCTTGGGAGCATGAAATGATCTTCCAAGGTGATTCTGCCACATTTTGCACTGGTGCAAGGAACGGCACGAGGCGCAGGGACCAGAGCAGCATCCCCCAAAGGCCAGAGCGTCCCCGTGCTGCGTGGGGAGCCGCAGCAGAGCAAAGGGACTTGGGGACGCTGCGTGTCTGGGGATGCTGCGTGCTCTGCTGGGACGGCTCGGCCCCGAGGTCAGCGGGAAGGACAAGCTTCCCTCCCCGGGCAGAGCTCAGCTCTGCCCCGTCCAAGGACGCGTGGTGGCAGAGCCAGCTCCTGGGTGCCAACCCCCTGTGCCCTCGGTGCACCAGATGGATGCTCACGCTCCCGAAAGAGCAGCCGTTACCTCGCCCGCCTCCCTCCCGCTGAGGGAGGCAAATGTGGCTCCGAGCTGTGCCATGCCGCGGAGCAGAGCCTGCCTCCGACCCCACCTGTCCCCTCTGCCTGCCGGCACGGCGGGGCTACCAGCCAGGACACCCCCGTGTCGGGCAGCGGGCAGGCTGGGACGGAAGGACGACGAGCGGGGACCTTGTGCCACCTTTTTGCCATTCAGGCTCTGCAACAGCCCAAGACGCACCCCACGCAGCAGCCTGCATGGAGGTGTGGGTGTGGGACACCCTCACTGCCCGTGCCTGGGGCGAACAGGCACACACGTACTCCTGCAAGCAGGAGGCCAAGCTCCAAAAAACTCGTTTCCCAGCCCTGACTTCCCCCAGTGCTTAACACATGGCATCCCTGCTCATCTCTGCTGCATGCAAACGAATAAAGAAAATAGCATCCTGCAGATACAGGCTTCAGCAAACACCTCCACAAAACTCGAGGTTTCCTCCTGCCAAGCATGTGCGTGGGGCTCTGCCACACAGGAACCCACAAGGACCTCAGACCTGCGTACGGGGACATCGCTGACCCAGGGGTGTACCAGGTGCTGTGAGCACAGAGGGTGCAGCACCCCCTGCACACCCTGCAGCAATCAAAGCAGTGTGCAGGTCTGCGCATTTCCACGTGCACGCTCACACGCACACGTGTGGGTGCACACAAAGGTGCTTTGTTACCGCAGATGCCCACGCCACGACGCCCACAGCTCCCCTCTTCCCACGACACCTCCTCCCTCCCCTCCTGCCTCCTCCGTTTTTCACAGTTTAACCAGAATCAGCAACTTCTGTCACCTGCTGCTACCTGGCGTGTCCCTTCCCGCACTGGCTAAGTCTGCCTGAACCCACAGATGTGTGATTAAACACGGTGAGCGTTCGTGGCGAGGCACCGCTGCGCGCTCCCCGTCTGGCTGATGAGCGTGCAGCTGGAGCAGAGCTCCCTGGGGTACCCTGCTGCTCGCTACAACACGCCAGGTCGGGGGGAGGAAGGTGTCGACACGGCGGGCAGGGCGTTTAAGCATTAAGCCATTTCTTTTCCCTACAAGGTTCCTGGAACCGCAGCTTTTTCCTGCCTGCAAGTGTCTGCCTGAGCTTCTGATATGCTTATGGCTCAATGTGACCCGTGCTGCAGGGGAGAGAGGGAGGTGTAGGGAAAGGTGCCTCGATTTGAAACAAGTTTATTAGTGGCTTGCCCAAACAGAGCGAATCGTGAGCTCAGAGCAGGGCAGGGCACCTGAACCCCTTTTTTGAGCTCAGCAGAGTGAAGCACTTAGGGTCAGAAGCAGGAGTCCTCAAGAGGCACCCGAGGACAGACCCAAGCAGAGACATTTCACACGAGCTCCAAATAAATAACAGCTTGAGGTGGCTTGTGGGGCTGGCCCAAGAAACACAGGGCCACACTTGGGTGGTGCAATAAAACCCTCATCTGCTGTTTCCTCCACGTCCCTGCCATGATCCCTGACCCCAGACTCTACCCAGGTTCTCCACCTCTCCCCAAAACCGAACGTGGCACCAGGGCAGCCTCCCAGCCAGGACAACCACCAGGTATCCCCTATCAGCCTGCACCAGACCAAGCTGGCCCCGATCTCTCTGCTTCCCTCTCTGCTCTGGCTGCTCCTCTTGCTGGCCTCACCACTGCCCTCCTTGCTTCTCCGTGTCCGGTTTTAACGGGGAGCAGACCGGGTGCGATGCTCCCCTCTGAGCAAGCCCCACGTAAGCGCTGCTCTGCTCTCTGCAAACAGTTAACGGATAAAAAGGGCGCCTAGAAGGCCCGCGAGACCACGAAGCATCATTCCTGGGGAATTAGCACCGACACAAATTGACATGGGGCTCTGCAGCTGGTTTCCTCTGCGCAACGCCCTGTGCCAACAATTACTGCGGGCAGGAAGAGGAAGATCAGCAGATGAACGGGTGTTCACGGGAGCTCCACGAACGGAGGGATGGATGAAGGGCAGCCCAGATGGATGGCGGGTCCAGTCGAGGTTCCCGTGTAAATTCCCAAATTCCTCATATTAATTTACTTTCCCACCTGCTGCGGTGAAACCAAACACCCCAAACTTTTCCTTATTCCACACTTTTCCCTCTTTCTGGCAAGGATTTCATGCCACTCTGCTGGCGCCTGGCTTGCCGACCCCTCTCTGCGTGGCATGACGTGCTGCGGGGAAGCAGCCAGCATTAACACCCCGAGGGCACCGTCCCCTCGGGGCTGGGCACAGGATACCCCTGAGTCTGTGCTCTCCCCTGTCCCACCTGTGACAGTGTCTTTGCAGGAGGCAGATCAGCCACCAAGACCTTTGCACTGATCTTCTGCACCCCGAAATGGGCTTAGGTGTGTCAGGACTTGGGGAAATGGAGAAGGACCAGTCCCCAAGCACTGTGCAAATCCTAATGCATCACCATTAAAGGGTCTGCAGAGCTCTGGGGTGTGAAGCTGATTTTCCCCAGCTGGTCTGGAGTTACCCAGGACCGCAACTCAGGGGCACAAGGCAGCAGCAGCCCCCCCTTCACTAGATTTCAAACCCTCTGCCTCCACGTCTCGCATCTGCTGCCTGCGGTGGGAGCCAAACTGGCCGGAGGGCACGCAGCTCCTGGAAGGGCTGCACTTCGCATGCCACGAGTGGCTTTGGTGCAAGCAGCACCGTATTATTTGGATGGAGTCAGTGGAGTCAGAGCCTCATTTTCCTCGTGAGATGAGAGACAAGAGAGCTGGTGACGCCGGTGACGCTGGGGACTTGGCAGGATGACCCCGCTCACGAGCTCTGCACGGGAAGGCAGCACCCCTAATGCTGTACCTGCAGCAAACGCTGGTGGAGCTGGGTGACATTTTGGGCAAAACGCTCCTTAAAGCACTCCAAGCCCTTCTGCAGAAACTTTTTGCTTCAGTAGAAATCTCCTTGTTATTTATTTATGATTCTGCAAAGCCCTCGTGTCCAATTTGGTTCTCAGCAAGGCAAAGCCAACAAAAAAAAATGACAACCGGGGGTTTGTTCTGATTTTTGGAAAGCCCAACACAAAATTTGGCTCTGAAAGCTGATTTGGGGGGAGAGAGAGAGGGAGGACGGGTTGCTTCCAGCCGCTCATCCATAGGAAAAAAGGAGGAGAAAAAGCGAAGCCATTGGCAGTCGCACACAAACCCGGAGAGGCAGAAGGAAAATGTCAATGCCATGTCACAGCTCCAGCGGGTACAAGACAGCTCTTAGACAGAGATGTAAGAGGGCTGTTTGGGATCATGTACCCTCTGATCCATAAATTACGGGTGAGTTGAGGGGGGCAGAGCGAAGCTGGGCTGGTCGGCGGTTTTGGGAGGAGGTCCCAGCCGGTTCCTATTTCACCCAAAGTGGGTCACCTGTCCCAGCTCCTGTTCCCTCTCACTTTCAACCTTGGCTTCCTCTTGGGCGTTGGGCACCTGGCCACCGTGCCTTGCCTCTGCTCACGATCAATTTTGATCTCCCCTTTCTGCCCTTTTCTTTGCTTCCCAGGAGCTGTGTGAGCCAAGCAGAGCCAGAGGGATGGATCCGGCCCCCTCCTCAGCCCACACTTCTTGGGGTCCCACGGCATCGGGGCCTCGCCGGCCAAGCTCTGGCATGGTGCGGCTGGGCAGCGTGTCCTGAGGCTGTAAATCAAACCTGCACATTCCCCTGGTGGCATCGCGCTCGGGACATGTTTGTTCCCCTCCCAAAAAGTGCAGCAAGGCTGCACGCCCCCACACTGCCTCCTCGGCCCTGCCCGGCCGAGCTCCAGCAGCCGCCACCCCAGGGACTGCCACGCGGTCCCTTCGTGTCATTTTTGAGCACAAAGAAGCATTAAATTGTAATCCACCTACTTGGCATTCTTTCTCCTTCCCTTCTTCGTCTCCTCCATCCCCAGTCTCCTCATCCTTCTGGGCCCATAAATCTTAATTGTGTCTGCGACTTGGGTTTTCTTTCTCCCTCTTTCTGTCTCTCTTTTTTTTTCTTTTTTTCTTTTTTTTTTTTTTACACTGTTAATTAATCATGTTTAGGCCTGGTCCCAGCTGTTGCCACAAGAGTCCCCTGCCAGCCCCCTCTCCCCACCCCCAGCCCAGATGCACGTCACTTTTGGATAAACCCAACCCGACGGAGGAATTTGGCGTGAGACATGGACAAGGGGCTCCTATCCCCAAATCCCCGGGCTCATCCCCATCCAGGAGGGATGTGGATAGAGGAGCCATCCTCCCTCCTTGGGGAACCACACGGCGGGTGATGTTGGCACATCCCCTGGGGGTCTGAGTGCAAGGTCAGGCCCTGTGGTCTGCCTTCCCCCGGCTCCCCCATCCCCTCCCTTCCCTGCACCAACCCGCAGTCAGCTGCATCCTCGCCTGGCACCGCTCCCCGGAACAGGAGCGGTGTTTGCATCAGCTGACGGGGCTGGCACATCTCCGTGCCACGTGGCACCCTGTCCCCAGAGGTGACCTTGTGTCTGCCACCGCCACGGCACACAGGGACATGCAGGCAGATGGGCAGATGGTGCTCGCTCTCCCCAGAGCTCTCCCCAGAGCTCTCCCCAGAGCTCTCCCCAGAGCGGATATTCGGTATCACAAAAAATGGAAAGATCCCTGTGTGCGCTAGTTAGGATGGTTGGCAGTCTTTGTCTTGGAAAGACAGAGGGCTGGGAGAGCGGAGGTGGGAAAGGTCAGCCCTGCTGTGGTGCAGCGGGCGTGCAGAGCTCCCCTAGCAGGGGCTGGGAGGAAATCTGGGGTGCGGAGCGACCCCGGAGGTACGGAGAGAGCCCAGGGATTCGGCGACAGCAAAGGGTGCCTGAGCCCAAGCAGTGCTGGCAGAGCCCCTGGTGCTGGGGAGCTCTGGGAGAGCTGCAGAAGACACGAAGGGCGCAGGCACAGTGGGCAGGGCTGGACATGGAAGGCCTGGATTGCGCACCCCGACTGACGCACGAGCGCGGCCGCGGCATGCGTTGAGCCGGCTCCCAGCCATGCCTGGCTGGCTCGGGCCCCCGGCACTTCCACGAATGCTTGTCTCTTGTGCCCAGCATTTTTTTTTTTGCTCCCCAGCAGTGAGCCAGCCTGCCACGCCAGGGCTCACATGGGCCAGCAATGTGAAAAGCCCATCAGCTCACCCCGTGCTCACCCATCGCTCCAGGTGTGCTCCATAGCACCTCGTCCATGTGCTGCTGTGTCCCGGTTGTGTCCCACCATTGCCTGGATGAGCACATCCCGTTTCCCGATACTCCTGGCTCTCAGGAAGCTTTCTTGAAGATCCTTCTCTATTTTGCCTCCCTTCCCTGCCGCCTGTCCTTCTAAATTATATTCTTTCATCCCCCCAGGCCGTGCTCCTGGTGCTAATACCCCTCAGATATTTGCAAGCTATCATCGTGTCCTCAGTGAGTCATCATTAGGCTAAGCTCTTGCACTTAGCTCCTTTAATCTTTCCTTGTAAATCTTTCCCTTTGCACCTCTGCTTGCTTTCATTGCTTTTCCTGAACGTCTTCCAATCGTGCCAGTGGCTTTCGGGTCATAGGCCTGGAAATGACCCTCGTGCCCCTACTTGGACCGTAGGCAGAGCTGCCCAGGGCCGATCCTTCCCTCGGCACGTCTGTGTTCAGTCCCAGATTATATGGGCATCTTTCCAGTGGCAATCTCCCCTCTACCAGCCACTCATGGCTGTGCCCAGGGGTGCTGTTCCCTGACTCCAACACCAGCTGAACCAACGTGGGCTGAGAAAAATAAAATCAAATAAAATTTACTTCTATTTGTTCCCTTTGAAAAAAAATCCAGCCTCTTTTCCTTTAGGCTCACAAGGCAAGAGGTGGTGACTCACACTGCAAGTGAAGCAGGTGAAAATGGAGCAGGATTCTTTCCCCCACAACAAGCCAAGCCACTGCTGGGTATTTTGGGTTGGGAGCTGGAATGAAGCTGATGGGGCCCATCTGTTACTTTCCCCTTCACAGATCAGCTGTGTTTTCCCAAGCTGACCTTCATCTGCTATTTCAAACCCCAGGTCAGCCTTCCCGTGGGCTCTGTCCAGCTCCCACTGGGAACGAAACCGGGTGCTAAATATTTTGGTGTCATTTCACTATGTGTTCCTGCCTTTACTACCACCTACAGGCTTCAGGAATGAAGCAGCTTCTTCCCAGATCATTAACAGGGAGCTTAATTAAGAGCTGTCATAACACCGGGCATCACTGCTAGAGAATGGTAGCCCACTTTGCAGCTGGGTGACAGGGTCACGCTGTTCTCATTACCCTATCGAGAACATTCTTCCTTTATCGCTGACTCCAGGACTCACAGCTCCATCTCTTTTTTTAACAACTCGCCCCTCCTGCAACCTTTTCCCATCCTTCTTCAAATTCTGGCTGATATTTTAGATGGAAGATGCCAGTTTTAAGTGAAGAGAGCAGGAGTGGTGAAACAAATTGTTTCAGGTTGTTTCTGCCCCGTTCCCATCTCCTCTGCAGAGCTTACCACAGTGAGACACTTTGACCTTTTAAAGCAATATTCCCGTTAGAGGCTTTGGGGAAGGGCTGAACTGATTTACCAGTATCCACATGAAAACTTGGTTAGAGTTTGATGGCTGGTGACTAGCAATGCCAGGCACAGCCAGGCCAGAAAGCTCCGTATGCTCAGCCATGACCCTGCTCCACACTGGCACAAAGAGATAAGCCTCCATCCATGTGTCCCCTAATCCCACCCAATTCTCTGTACCCCATAAGTAGGTAAAAGCCTCCACACAGATCAGTTTCTGTCCTGCCCCTTGCTATTTTCAAAGCTAAGCCCCACAAGGACCCATGTTCGTGCAAATGTTGAAGCACACACTCAAGCCGTGAGCGCATGTGCTTTGCCACTGCTCCCAGAGGACTTCAAAGGGTCGGGCCCACGTGCTTAAAACTGAACAGGTGTTAAATAAGCTGCTGGATCAGGTCATCAGTCATCTGCGAGGCAGGGGGCACTGGATCTATCTTGCGATAATAAACCACTTTGCTACATTTGCACAGGCCTTTGCAACAGCCAATAAATCAGGCAAAACAGCTGCTGCCGAGCTATGCAGAGACTTCGCCCTCCGACGCAAACTTTCTGAAAAGACCAGCCGTGAGCTGGGCTGGGGGAATTTGAGGCTGGGCTTCTGCAGACCCCAATGCCGGACTGGGGGCTGTCATTGCAGCTCACCCCGAAATGCAGAAGTGGATGGAAGAGCAGGTGGTGACAGGAGCTGGGCTCAGCACCGTGCCACTTGCAGCACGGGGAGCCCAGTGCAGCCATTGCCCATAGAGCACCAAGCCTCCCAGTGGCTAAAGCACCCCCGTGTGGCTGGGGAGATTGTATCACCACTACTATCAGGGCTCCCCTGGCTTGCTAAACTGGGCAGCAGCACTAAACGTGGCTCTGAAATGTTTGGGGATGTGATGAGCAAAGGGGGGTGGCAGGAACCTGGGCACGGGTCCTCAGTCTGGCTCCGTCAGCTGATCCCTGATTTGATCCAGTCACTTCCCTGCTTTATTAAAGGATTCTTACCTAATTCAGCCAGCAGTTTACTGGGCACAGTTCCCCAGGAAAAGGTTCTCGGTGAGTTTTATCACCTGCTGCCCTGAGGGGAAAGGAAAGAAACCCCCAGCAGGCTGTGAGCCCCTGGGAACAGGCTGCTGAGAGACAGCAATAAGAGGCTGCTGGAGCAGGTAGCAAGGGATGAAGAAGGAAGAGTGAGGAAAGCCACACACAAAAGGGAGAGGAGAAAGGCCCCGTTTGAGAGGAAGCCCCAAAATGAGATGCTGTCAACTCTACAAGCTCCTCAGAGCACACCACGGGGAGAAAGGGTAATGTTGCTCTCCGTCAGCATTTAGCTCCTGATCCCAGAGGCTAATTTCTGCTAATGGAGAGCAATTCGCCTCGGCCGGGATCCCCAGGGTGACGCCAGCTCCCACCTCACTCCTATACACACAGACATTTTGAGCTGAGGCCTGGAATCCATACGTTGGGCCTCAGCTGTCACCGAAGGCCTGGGGGGGCTGACAGGGCCCAGCTGCCAGGCCAGGCACGTCCCGTGGTGTTCAGTTTTAGCACACCAAGTTTCACAGAAAATCTCTCCTAGCTTTTCCGGAGCGGGCTACTGCTTCAGGGCTGCCAAAATACTTGTTTGCAAGAGGGACGGGGAAGGGGAGTCTCTCCACAGGACGGGAAGTATCGCTTCCCTGCCTAGCCCCACGGGGGGACTCAGCGCGGGGCCCTCGGATCTGAAGGACAATCTCCACTCTGTAAAAGACCCCGCAGCCGATGTGTGAGATAAAGCCACCAGCAGTGAGGGAACATGCTGCACTCTATCAACCTGTCAGGCAACAAGTGTGCGCTGTGCTGGGCTCACTGCTTCCGACCTGGGCAAATACATCCAAGCCGGGAGGACAGTTGTGGGAAGCCTCTGTGTGTGTCCTGCCATCTCGCTCACTTGTGCAGACTGACTCCCAGAAAGCTCCTTCTGACCTTTGTCTGCTTCTCTGCTGCTTTTCTGCCTCCATCCCTGCCCAAAAGAAAAAATAAACAGGCTCCGCATCACTCCTGCTCCTCCAGCAGCTGCGAGAAAAGAACACCAGGGGGATATTTTTTCACAGCTGTGAGTTAGTGCAAGGGTTTGCTCGTGGAGATGGAAGTCGTGGGGCTATGGCAGGGTCTGGATGGGAACAGAGTGCTTTGGGTTTGGTGTTGTTTGTTAAAGGGCAAAGAAACCCACAGCTGGACGAGCTACACATTGTTATTATCTCCACCGTGCTTGGCTCTTCAGGACACGGACAGGCATCGGGGCACACTGATAACCCAGGCAAAATAGCAGGAGCACCACTAGTGCCCTGGGACAGTGTTTTCCACTTGCAGAGCTCAAGGTTTATGCAGCTCTAAGCCAAGCCTGGAGG